>NC_141028.1:41262500-41602500 GCF_052040795.2 Danio rerio
ATGACCATTTCCATAATTCTAATCTTATAATTGTCACAAATGTCCATTTATCATCCCAACCAAACTACCTTCAAAACAATTATTTAGACTATATATTACCTGCGTAATGCGCTTCACACCATGTGCTTACATTAATGAAATAGCACTCCTTTTCTTACTCAGGTTTTTTGGAGCTTTATTAAAAATAAAATCAATTTGCTCTTTCATAACGTTAAATACTGTGACACAACACTGATAGAGACAAAACAATCTTTATAATCCATGACTGATTGTATCTATACTTGATGGATGATCTTACAACAGTTTTACTTGCTCACTTTCATTCACCCTATTCCCTGCTTTATCACAGGTCGCCACAGCAGAATGAATTGCCAATTACTCTGGCATATGTTTTACTGGCTTTTTCCCTTCCTGCTGCAACCCAACATAGAGAGTACAACTTAAACATTTCACACACTATGGCCAATTTAGTTTAAAGACTGTTCAACCAACCCCTTAGCCATAATTCCACCCCGCAACAGTTCATATACCCTTTTAATTTAGAAGCTAAATCAAATGAAAATATAAGGGCTCATTCATAATCCCCAGTGATGGTTATGTTTAGAGGCAGGTTTGGTGCAGGGACTATTTATGACTTAAAAGGCCCCGGCGCCAGTTGCAGCCAAAGACCCCCTCCCACCATTTGTCCTGTTCTTTCACTTAGCAGTGAATTTGCTGTATTGTAAAGTGAAAGTTAATGATAAGGAATATTCAAACTGTTCTCACCCATGGACACAAGCTGAAACGATTAAAGGTGTTATGAAAGTTTTTGACTTTTCTAAAGCATAAAAAATCTATAATATGTTTGCAGATATTTATGAAACATGCTAAGTAAACATTGTTGATTATCTGAAAATTAATGCCGAAGTCAGATATTCTGCTTTGAAAATGTGCTTTCCATGCCGGAACGTTAGTTGATCGGGCATCCTAATATGCCCAGAGACTCAGAGTGGTGGTGCTGTCTCTGTAATAGTTTGACAGAGCGATTGGACCCCCCGATTCAACCTACATGCAGGAGTGAAGTGTGTTGTTGGATTGTGAATGGGAAGCAAGGAAATGGAGGGAGGGAGGCAGGCCCGGATTGGCCAATCGGGAGGACTGGGAGAGTTCCCGGTGGGCCGGTCTGTTTTTTTTGGCCGCGAGGCCGGTGTTTCTAGCTGCTTGCACTTTCAGCAGTCGCACGTTTTTTTCATTTATTGATTTATTTGACCATAGCCTCAATCTTTTTATTAATTATTTTGCCGCAGCTCTGCAATACTTAGTTATTGTCTCGCAGCCCCATGAGCAAAATGCAGCCAGCAGGGTACTGATGATGTAACAGTCATTCCGGCCACACAAGTGTACCAGCGCCATTGTGTTCCAGTGGTCAGCATGTTACGTTACGACGTGTTCGATCCTCACCTGAGTAATTCTTTTTTTTTCATTTTTATTGTTAAGACATATAAAACTGTAAGGTTGTTGAACATTTGAAGTTCTAAAGCAGCTGTTTTCTTGAATAAGATGTGATAGTGTAATTAGAAACTGAATTGGAAATGACCTTATTTTAAAATAGTCAGTCGTGAACTGAGGTGGGCCGGCCTAATGCTTGAAACTCAAAGCCTGAAAAGGAGTCACACTCCGGCCCTGGAGGGAGGGTAGGTTCAAAGAACAAGAAGAACAGTGCTAGAGGGATAGTCTACCCTAAATAAGTTTAAGGGAATAGGTGATTGATTAAGGAGACAGAGTAAGGTGTGGTTCCAGCGCTGAACCTTTATTAACAAGTTAACTCCATGTTCTAGCAACACGCTACGTGAGGAGATTTGTAGTGATAAGCAATTTGGCTGTTTGCACCAGACAAAACATGAATACAGCCATTCTGAAGCACAGAATATGTGCACTCACTGCACTCCAATCAAATGGTAAGATTTACAATCCAATTAATACATATTAAACCTGTTTAACATTATTAAATGTACATACACAGTTCTAAAGTTCAATTTCAAACGATTTATTTTTAAGATCTAAGGTGAACTATCTAGTAAGAAATGTCACCTAAGATGGCATTCAAACTCACATTATTCGCATTTAACACTGAATAAAGCACATGAGGTGTACCTGATGTGAGCATTGTCTTAGTTTACTGTTGTTCAGCTGCAAGAAACTGAAACCGTTTCTAAAATATAAATTTCAGATGTTGGTTAGAACAAAAACTCATTTTATTATGCAACATAGTCCTTCTATCGTGTGCTGTTGCTTTTATTTAGAACCCCTTTAGGCTCGATAGTTTAGCACACTTCTGTTGATGTCATCAATCTGGCAACCTGCGCTTGCATGTTTTGAACAAGGCGTGCAATACCTAGTTCAACCACTAGGTGTTAAACTTACATACAGCACCTTTAACGATGTGATAATTGACAATGAATAACTATTACTGTGGCATTAGGTAAGCTGTCGTGGGAAGGATAAAATGGATAGTAATAGAGTTAACTTTTAGGGCACACACTCAATTAAATTATTCAGCTGCGTGTTCAAAATACATGCACTGTGAGTTTTTTGACAGAAGCAACCTAATAGTTGTGTCTGAACACAAATTGATTGTGTGGAACCCAGAATTTTTTAAAAGTAAACTTCATCTAAAAAATCATACATTTCAGTTCCCCTTACATAGTTCATATTTGTATGAATTAGCCACTTTTTGATTATTTTTAAATACATTTTATATATACAATAGTTATGTAGAGATAGAGATCGGGCTAGCACTATGTGAAGTGACATAAACTAATGTCTGCTGCTATTTCTGTCCTGAAGCACTTGTGCTACTTACTTCTGACAATAGGAGAAATGGATTTGGTTTGGTCACTTTCCCATGTGCATTGCTGACAGTATCTATAGCTTTTGTAGCAGGACGCTATATGGTTTCAGCATTAGCATTAAAAATAATTACATAAAATCATTTACATCTTTAACTTGGTGCTCAGCCAAACATCAAAGCATGCAAACATATTTGAAAAGGTGGCAACACCAAAAGCTCCATATCTAATGTATTCACTTAAAAAGGCTAGCTATGGCTATACAATTTTAACCATAGCATAGTAAAAGCATGAATACAGTAATAGTTTATTATTTACATGTGTTTTTAAGACATGTGACTAAGTATTTCATGAGAGTCTAGAGAATTTGAAAAGAAACTAAATTACTTTTGAGGAAGGTTAATTGAATTCAGTTATTTATATGATGAATACAGCACTATTTCACATTTGATTTTTAAATTTGTGTGTCTGAATACTTTGACTCCTCAGAAAAAGCACTGTTTAGCGTTTATCTTCCCTCCACTGCATTTGCCTACATGTAATTAGTTTATTATATATTTTATAAAGATGTAACTCCTCTACAGAATCATTTCAATCAGTCTAAAATTAGAAATTCTTTTTAAAAAGATCTATTCAAGTAATGTGGTAAAATTATTTTTTATATCCTAATATATAAATTACAGAAAAAGGCAGTATTGTAATGTAATTTTTCCTCAGTATCAGAACAGAATGTCATGTCTTGAGTAGACGTTGTGTCCGGATTATAAAGATGGCAATGCAACAACTTCAAATGCATAATTTTTGTCGCATGAACAATACTGTTTCTGTCTTATGTTTACTCACCTTGCATGCACAAACCAATGGGCTGTCTAAAGAGGGAATTATGTATTAGAAACTAATGATTTTCTGATGAGACTGTTTATGATGTCAAACTGAGACAAAATATGACATTATGACAAAATTTGACATTTGAAACAAAATATGACATTAATTAAAACCTGTCTTTGGTAGGGATTAGGGCTGGACGATATGGCAAAAATGCAAACTCCATAAACCTTTTCCATATTGAACAATAACAATATATATTTCGATATAAGTTGTTAATGCTTCCAGCTTTAAAAGAGTATCCCAACAATGACTGAAGCCACAAAGACTAGAGCTTCATTACATAATATTTTAAAGTAATGTTTATTAACAAAAACAGTTTACACACATTATTCATTATTTTTAAAGAGATTTCAATTTTCTGTAATATACTTAGGATATACAATATAAAATATAATGTTCTGAAGAACTGTATACCTGACAGCATATATAGTACACAAACAAAAATATACTTATTGTATTTTCTAAAAAACAATTACAGAAATATTTTAAATGAAATGTTTCGCTTTTTAAAAAATGGTAAAAACACAAATTTTCGTGATTGGCTCTTAGATCAATATTAAGGTAAAAATGTTCATAGCTCATCATCATTATCGTATGGTGGCCGAGAGAGCTTAACGTGCTACAATTTAAGAAAACACATGCAAATACAAAAAACACCAACAAATTAAGAAAGATCTTCATCCGTTTGACCCCACACATGCTTCAAATCTTCACAGCGCAAACACATGTTTAAAAGATGCACTGCATTTTCACACAATGCAAACAATTAATAAAACTTGCTGCAGTTTCCCACAGCACAAACATTTCACGAAAATGCACTGCATTTTCTCACAACACAGTGGAAATGTTTCAAGGAGACTCTAAAACGTGATGGACCCGGCTATTTATGTTATGGTTTTTTAGGTTAGTAAATACTAAAGACAAGGGAATCGGAATATTAAAATAAAAAAACAAAAAACCCACCTTTTAAAGATCACCTACAACTTCACTGAGTGATTGCCACGGCACAGCAGCTTCCATCACGTTTTTGGATCCCCTTGAAACATTTCCGTTGTGTTTCATTCTCTTTGTGTTGTGAGAAAATGAAGCGCGTTTTATCAATGTTTATGTTGTGGGAAAATACCGTGCGCTTTTTAATGTGTATGTGTTGTGAAGATTTGCCGCATGTGCTGTCAAACAGATGAATATCTTTTCTTAATTTGCTGGCATTTTTTGTAAATGCATGCGTTTTTTTTAATTGCAGCACGTTAAGCTCCGTATTATTGACATAAATTTTATCGCGATTTGATATGATATCATTTATAGACCCAGCCTTGGTAGGGATGTAACAATTCACTGAACTCACAATTCAATTGCCTATTTTGATGTTTTGATTATCACACTATTTTTTTATTTGATTTTTGTTTTTATTAGAAGATATACAGTAAATGAAAATGTGTCCATTTATCAGGCCTTTGCTGCATGTTTTTTTGTGAAATTGATATAAAACAAAACTAAATTGAAATGTTAAAGTCTGCGTTAACCTAAAGTTGCTGAGACTTTTATTTCATGTTGTTTATGTTCTTCCAACTGAAACAAAATAATGAATAGGGGGTGGGACTTCCTTCTTAAGTTTCTCTTTCTTTTCACATTGCAAACTAATGGTAAGAGGTATACATGGTTAAGAATATTCTAAAGCCATCAAACTGACATCAACAGAGAAAGATTTACACTCTAAATGCAGAAGCAAGTTGACTTTGATTGAAGATTACCTAAGCAAACAGTTTTTAAGCGGATTAACAGATTAATTAATCACCTAAAGAATTACAATCTGTACATGCACAATAAACATTTTATATTTTGATTTCACACAGACCCCAAATCAAATTAGGTATGTAAAAATAAAAGAAATGTCATTATATAAACAAAGTAAGACTTTGCTTTCATTCCTTTTTAAATAGAGGCAATTAAAGTCGAAGCATGAGAAGATTTTAATCTAAAATTGATTGTAATTTTAAAATTCAAAGAAAAAAGAGAATGGTCTGACTTTAGTTTTATAAAACTATTGGCCGGCTATGTGAAACATCTGAAAGATACACCAGATGAGCTGAACAAGATGCAATTGAAGTTAAATGAAATGTTAAAATACACAAAAAATATGACATAAACCTTTCTAAAGACATTCAGTCTCCATTTGTATAGTTTTTATTTTTAAACACATCTAAATCGATTTACAACTGGCTTGCAATTTGTTATATTCCAAGTGTTTGGCTTAATAAGTGAGTTCCAAAACTTATAGGATGATTTTTAATAGTACAGTGACTTTTTATATGTCAAAATATCAAAGGAAATTAGATTTCTCAATTCATGTTTTTTTTGAGCACATCAAATGACAATGTCCAATTTCCCCTAAGGGCAAAAAGAATAGCAAAACTATCATAACACTCCAATCAATGACCTAAACTGTTTGAACACTTATATCTTGACCCGGGTCAGCGAAGCACGGCACAGTTGAGATTGTACTGTTCTTTATGGTCCCGCCATTTAACCTAAGAGTCAATACCTGGACTGTAGTCCCTCTCTTGCTTCATTATCCCGGCCAAATGGACCTTGACATGTCTGTTGCTTGGGACAACACAAATATAAATCTGAACGGTGATGGATAGGTCCCCGTTATATGGATATTGATAGCAGGGTGGCCATAAGTGTGTCGCTATAAAATTGTTACAAGAAAACCGCACACAGCCTTGAGCCTTTGGCTGCACCGAGGCGGCGAGAGGCAGGACTGCAGGGATCAATATCAGCCTAGCAGAAGAGCGAGGGATGGAAGACATGTTTGAGGAGGGAGAGAAAGAGGGGCATAGGATTGAAGAACGGATGAGGAGGCGGGGTGAAAGGAAAGGAAAAGGCGGCTGGTGGGGGGAGAGAGAGAGAGAGAACACGGAAGGGAGCGATCGAGGGTCACCTTCAGAGATGGCATCTGATTCAGCACAATCTCTCCCACTCGGGTTACTGCACTGTGACCTAGCCGAGCATGCTGGGACTCTCTGAGGCCAAGTCTCTCTTTTTCAACTCTTTCTTTCTCTATTTCTCTCTTTTGACCTTTCATCAACAAACTCATTCCAGCCCTTATTTGTGTCCTTCTTGTAATTAAACATATGCTGATATTCAATAATCCAATATATATCGTGGTAATGGACATAATATTAATATTGTGGGCTCTTCAAGATACTGTTGATAGTTATTTATTACTAAAACTTTTAGATTGCTTTGTAAGAATATTCACATTGTATTAGCAGTGGTGTTCATAACAGCATCAAATGCTTAAAATCTTAAAAGTTCATTCCTTAACTATAGGCATGGACTGGTATAAGAATTTGATGGCATAATAACCTTGGTTTAAATGATCACTGTATCACAGTATTGTAATTACCAGGGCTTGCTCACCCACTTTCGCCATTTTCACTAGCCACATATTTGCTGTTTGGAAAATATATTTTGTTTGCACTTATTTGACTTTGGCATATGTCAGGAAAATGACAACAGCCAACAAAAATCTGAGTTTCCACTACAGTTTTCAGTCGCAATGTTGTGTCTGAATTATTGTTGGAGCCACAAAACCCATGTGATTTGTAGAATCACTGCTGTTTAACCATAACAAAGGGAAATCATTTCCATGTGTTTTTAAGGCCTGTGCACATTTCATAATTTTGAGTTTAAAACATTTGGGGGAAAAAATGATGGTGTTTGGAAGTGTAACAAAGATTCATTTTAATAATTTATTTAAACATATACAGTTGAAATCAGAATTATCAGCCCCCCTTTGATTTTTTTTATTTAATAATTTTTTTTCTCAAATAATGTTTAACAGAGGAAGGACATTTTCACTGTATGTCTGATAATATTTTTTCTTCTGGAGAAAGCCGTATTTGTTTTATTAGTTTTTTAAATTTGTTAAAAGCATTTTAAGGTCAAAATTATTAGCCCCTTTAAGTTTTTTTTTTTTTTTTTGATATTCCACTGAACAAACAATCGTTATACAATAACTTGACTAATTACCCTAACCTGCCTAGTTAACCTAATTAACCTAATCAAGCCTTTAAATGTCACTTTAAGCTGTATAGAAGTGTCTTGAAAAATATCTAGTCAAATATTATTTACTGTCATCATGGCAAAGATAAAATAAATAAGTTATTAGAAATAAGTTATTAAAACTATTATGTTTGTAAATGTGTTGAACAATTCTTCACTGTTGAACAGAAATTGGGAAAAAAAATAAACGGGGCTAACAATTTAGGGGGGTTAATAATTCTGATTCGAACTGTATTTAAACATATACTGACTCCCCTGCAAAAACAAACAAACATCAAATAGAACTATTTAAACCGTCTTGTGAAACTGTATTAATATCACAATATTTATCAAAGAAAACTAAATTTTGCAGTATCACATTTTTCCAATATCGCGCAGCCCTAATTCATGGTGTTTATAGTCAAAATGTTTTTTTGTTTTTTTATTTAAATATCTCAGAAAAATATCTATTCCTTATTTTAGTTTGATCAATACATAATCATATTATTTCAAAAATTATTTTGATAAAATAGCAATTTGCAAGGCAAGTTAGTTATATCGTAAGAAATATTGTTATTGTAGCAATCAACAACATCGCAAATTTCCCAGTATTATGCAGCTTACTAAAAACTGCAAAAGCTAGTCTTACAGTAGGTAGTGTTCATTTTCTAAACTGATGTCTGATAAAGTGCTAAAATTGTAGTCGTAATCTGATTACAAGTCATAATAATTGTGTAAATGGAGTTTCTAACTTCTAAAGTTTACTTTTTTATCTAATGTTAATAGCAACTGTAATAAATTGGCATTTTTTCACTGTCGATTTTAATCCATTGATTAACATGTACTAATGAGACTTCAGTATAGCATATCACCTATTGTGCTTTATACTTATTGGGTTGAAACGTTTGATTAATCTGAACATGTGAAAACAATATATCAATACACTGTGCATTATTTTGCTATTATAACTGTTAAAATATTTTTTTGCAGCTGTTAATATCATTATAATAACGTATATAGTGATTTGAAAGCAATTAATTGCACAAGAAAATCTGATAACGTCATAAGCTTATACTTCTTTGCTAAACTACTTCTACAACTGAGGATTTATGGTTTGTGAGGGTTCACCTTTCTCCAATATCGTGTCATTGCCATCACTGAGCTTTAGAGTCTTTTGTCATGTCACAATATATACTATGTAAGACATTTTTGCGTGTGTGTGTATGTGTGTGTGTGTGTGTTTGGGCCATTTTTCATCTGCCTTACATTATGTCAACATCTTCTGTGTTTTTTCCACTCTATCTCTACAGAACATCAGCACTCCTACTCGTGAGTTTCGCCCCGTCATACTTTTGTTTTGGGTCTTTGCACATTATGCAGAGACAATTATGTTTTCTCACTCAATAAAAGGCGTCTGACAAAGAACAATACAATTAAAATCTTTCAGGCATGTCGTTGCGCATTGTCACTTTTGATATATGACAGAATCTCTAAAGTTCTTTTCTGAGTATTTCCATCCTTTCTGTGGGATTATTCAATAGAAACAACATCAGTACATACTGTTTTACACACAAAACAAGCGATGTCCTGAACCGATCCCGAACATCAGTAATATGATGCCTGATTCAATGTCATGCAGGTGTTTGTAAGCAGGGAGGAACGCGCAGTGAAACTGTCCACTCTGTAATAATTTGAAAGCAGTCCAATAGCGACATGTGACAAAGAGAATGCCTGTATTTTTTGAGGTGGTAGCAACAGAGCTTTGTTGAATGATACCAAACAGAAGTGGCACCTAAAAGCCAAACACTGAAGCACATTCTCTGAAGTAACTCATGCAAAGATAAGGACGTTAAATTTCTTTGTACAACTTAATCAACGCTTACAAGACCATTGTAGTTTAATCGAAAACAAATTGACGCGCAGAAAACCATACACATGTGCCAAAACAATACACAACATTCATACATAATAATACCCGCATAACAGCCTTTTATGTGGAGGTGTTGGCACGCACTGAGTTTTGCAAGTTGACAAAACTAAAGTTTATATAATACAATGATCATCTTATTGTGCCCCAGTAGAGCTTTATGCCTTGCAACACCCCTGACATTTGTACTGATTGGGTATTATTATAGGGTAACTATTGTGAAAAATTTACTTTTCAAGCTGTTGGGACAGACATGTGTGTAGGTATAGTGAATAGATTGTCATATCAGGGTGATATAAACACATCCAGTCCTTTTTTTCAATTTAACAACATAAAACAGTGGACCAATTGGAGCGGTTTGAGAATGACCGCAACTTGACGTAGGAGTGCGGTCCCTCCGCCCACCAATATTGATTGACAGGCACGCATTACCATATCCTCACTTTGTTGTTTCACGTCCGCCATTTTCAGCATGTGTGTCAAAGCGATGTCACCAAAGAAACACCTTTGCTCTATTTTTAGATGTAAGGCTCATTGGGCTCAACACAAGATCAACATTCACCACATGATTGCTCTCATCAACGCCATTGTTTGTAACTTTAGGTGGGTTTGCAAACGTGTATTTTTCATTGCGTCTTCCTTAAACGTCAGCCGTTTGCATTTCCTGCGGTCACAGAAGCTCCCTGTCATCTTAACTAGGTGCGGCTGGAAAGTGTGAGTGCATTGCCTCACGTGCACGTCACTCCATGCCCCCAAAATAACTCTTTTTAACACATTATAATAAAACAATCTGAACTGTGTTTTTTTTTTTTTTTTTTAAAGATTTAATTTTGGCCTTTTTGCCTTTATTATTAGATAGGACAGTATTGAGACAGGAAGCGAATTGGGAGAGAGAGGGGGTAGGGTAGGGAAATGTCGTCAAGCCAGGATTCAAACTCGCAACGCCCTGACGTGCTATTGCACCATATGTTGGCATGCTAACCACTAGGCTATTGCGCCGACCTGAACTGTGTTTTGAATTGAAACTGAACTTAAAAAAGGGGTAAAATAGGTGCCCTTTAATATAACTTTAAAGCACTCATGAAATGAACTCTAAAATGTTTATCTGGTTAGCTCACAAAAAAATAAATAAATAACCATTCTAATCTAAAATTGAAATCTGAAAATACACTTCCTGTTTTTCACATTTTTAGTTAAATTCTCAGATAACATCTGTCTGAGACATCGGGCGGGGTTAATATGTTTAACCACACCCCTCGAACTGTCAATTTTGAGAGCTCTATGACAACAAACAGAATTTTTGAGGAGGAGGAGGAGTCTGTTAGGTTGTAATAACTCCCCCCAAAGTCTTTTCCGGTTGTTGGTAGATCAGATACGGTTGCAGCCAGAGGCCAAAATTATTTATATTATTTATAAAATTTCCCATTTATTGTATTTTATTAGCGTCTACCCCCACCTCAACCCTAAACCCAACCATCATAGTAACGTAAAAACAGTAGTTGTACCAAATATTAGTTATCTATTAAATTACCCAATAAATTGTATTTTTAATCCCTACCCCCAACCCTAAACCCAACCATCATAGTACTGTAAAAATATAAATTTTTGTTATACAATGTCATAAAAAACACAGCTATATTGATGTACATATTACACTTCCAGTTGCCACATATCTGATCTAGACTTTACCGCCTTTTCCTGATATTTCAGAACTAAATGCCTACTTTACAATCCACGATCACAGTATAAAAAAAAAAAAAACTCGCCGCACCCACTGTTTTATTTTGTTTCTCTAGGAAAAAAAATTACATTTGCAGCTTCCGATTCATGCAGACTTTAAGGACCTGTTAGAAACAAAAATCTGCAATGTTGTTCAGAAAATGTATTGTAACAACAACACATTTATATGGAATGATAAATCAATCAAATGACTAATGATTAGATGTATTGATTTTTTTTGGCAAAATATTAGTACCTACATCCGTTTTACTTTGACGTTCTCCACATCTTCAAATCTATCTTCATATTTCCACTAAATCGCACATTCTGGTATTAGCATTTATTTACCACACCTTCTGCATGAATGCCTCATCATAATGTAACAACAGAACAGCAGTTGTTAACAAGTTTATTTTAACACGCTAATGTTAACATGCACAACTTTGGATTTTAATAATGTGTTAATAAATGAACATTAAAATTTTGAAAACCAGTATTGAATTGTTAGCATATCATATCGATATCATCACATTGTTGCGAGGCATCCAATTTGCATCCCTATTAGAAATACAGATAACACTTAAAAATTTATGTCACAAAGATGATTCTTATAACACACACATCTGTGTGCACATGGTCAGAATGGTAATATTATTAATGATAAAGTTTTAGCAATTTAACAATTTGCAAATTGAAAAAAAATGTGATTAATGGATATAAAACGAGTTAGTCAAGATAAGTTCAGTTCTAGACAAAAAAAAAAAGATTAAATATTTACTGAAAATGCCCCACTTAAGGGTTTTAATACCAATCTTAACATGGCAAAGATGCTAATATTCATGGTTAGCATGCCATAATAGTTCTACTGTAATATTGCTAAAGTGTAGTTTATTAACATATATGATAAACATATGTTTGTTTGTTTTTTTGTTAAATAATAATAATAACTGTAACAGGTGAATTTCTTTTCTCCTTTCATTAAAAAACCAAGGCAGGGCAAGTTTATTTATGTAGCACATTTCATACACGATTGTAATTCTAAGTGCTTTACATAAACAAGAATAAAAGAATATAATATTATATACTATATAAGAAAATAATAAAAAATGATAAGAAACAAAATAACAAAGAATTAAAAACATTAAAAACAGATAAAAACTGTTTTGGATGTGTTAAAACAGGGTTTAAAGGAATGAAAAAGAAAAGACCCAAGTCCATTAACTATTAGATTGGGACTATAACAAGTAGAGAGGTTATTTTAATTTGTGACGTGCTTAACAATCGCTTTACATCCCCAAATTTTGACAGCATACCCTTTTTCAAAAATGTGAAGTCAGTAAGTCAGTAAGATATATATATATATATATATATATATATATATATATATATATATATATATATATATATATATATATATATATATATATATATATATATATATATATATATATATATTGAAATGGTCAGTTTTCAGCAGGGGTTCATCATAATGTTCTTCTCTTGAACTTCTATCACGGAGAAAATAATAATCAGCATAATAGTTTTCAACATTAAAATCAATAAATGATTTCTAAATGGTCATGCCAATAACACTGAAGACTGGAGTAGGTCTAAGACAACTCAAAATTTGAGCATCAAAAGAATAAATATATATTTTGAGATATATTTTAATATTTAAGTTACTTTCTAAACAATAATTTAACTTTACAATATACTGTTTTTCATCAAATATAGCCTTGATCAATATTTAAATGCACTAACAGCAAACTCTTAAATATTACTGTACATTATTTACTGCATAGATTATTTAATCAATAGTAGCACATTTATTTCCTGCCCTGACTGTATTGCGCTTTATGGGTATTAAGCCTAACGTGGGCGTGGGCGTGTGTGTGGGCTGTGTTTGGGAATGTTTGCAGTGCGTTTTTTCAGCCCACTCACATTTAATCTTTTATTTTTAAATCTGTCACGGCTGTCCATGTGTGTGTGTGTGTGTGTGTGTGCTACACCAGTGGCCCAGATTTGGGCAGGATTGAGCATCACAGAGTTTAATGCAGGCCATGTCCGAGAGTGAGCAAGAGCGATTAGATGCAAGATGTGTTACTATCCACACATTCTCCACAGTCTATAGGCTGTATGGATGCTCAGGTTCGTTTGGAGGTTGTGTGTAATTTAAGATTCATGGTTTGGCTGGACTCCAGTAAGTCTCCCCATGGAGGGTAATGTAAGATTAGGGTCAGAGCAGTCAGATACAGGTTAGGACAGGGGGTGACATAACTGCTCAGATGCAGGATATTACAAATATTAATCTACACCAAAGCTTAAATCATTATTTTCCTAGAAATGTGTTAGCCCGATGTGCACATGCTGATGTGATTGTTAAGCGACATTAGTTTGATAAGGGGGAAATGAGTGTCTATTGAGGAATATGAATACTTTTTGAATGTAATTGTAACCTATTTACTATTGATTTTAAATGTAACATTTGTGTAGTTTATTAAAAGAGGGTGTTTTTCGTGTTAGCATACCTCCTCCATCTGTCACTTGCAGCAAACTTATGGTTAACATTAGCCCCTTTTACACAGTAATACCAGTAAGTTACTTAAAAAACGCTGGGTTGAGTGTATTGGTAAATAAAAAAAAGTGTTTGTTTTTTTTTCACGCTGGTAATGACGCTCTGTCTTTTTGCCAGTAAATCACCATTAACAAAACAAAAATGGCTTTACCTGCCATCTCACAAGACCCACATATTGGGCTAATGTTATGTAAATGTGGATGGGCATAGGCTGTTTTTGTTGATTTTTGCGTTCATGTCATTTTTGTGTCAAACACTGAAATTCAATGTAAATCAAAGGCGGCAACACCAAGGCTCAAAAAATACAAATATATTGAATTAAAAAGGCTGACAGAGAGCTTGTAACGTTTCGAGCCGCCGGCTCTTCATCAGACAATGTTTATCACAATCAGGTGCTTCTTTTTATACACTTCTGGATCACATGATCTCCTCTCGCATATATGCCAACATATACATACATGCATATGTATACATACACAATCGTTCATATATACATATACATACACATGAATACACATTCACATATAGTCTATAGCTTGATATTATAAATCAAATTACAAAAATTATATATAAATACATAAATAAACTCTAATATTAAATCACAAATTATAATAAAGAAAAATAAATAAATAAGGAAAAAAATATATATATACCATGATACACCAGACTATACAACAAAATATAGCCAAAAAACCTTTTAACCAAACCCCTACTTAAACCTTCATTCATTCATTCATCATTTATTCTTTGTCTTTTTGGCTTAATCTTTTTATTACTGCGGTTTCGGCTGAACACCCAATTAAGAGAGATGTGCGTGCTTTTGTACAGTTTTTTCAAACTCTGAAATTCATTCATCTGTATTTGGACCAGAAACATTGTATTAGATGACTTTGAATTGTGCGCTATGTACGCTAAAGAAAAGCAAAGTAGGTTTTCAATATAGAAATAATTAAAAGAAAAGATTTTTTACTGAAAATTGTGGTATGTGATGATTTATACACTCTCAGAAATAAAGATATGGCCAGGGGCGGATTTAATGATTTGGGGTCCCTAAGCAATTCCAGCCATGGGTCCCAAAAGTTCTAAAATGCACCTTTTGTACTTTAATTAATTTTAATTGATTTATTTTGTTATTCTTTTTCATACTCAGTCACTCCTTTTCTACATTTTGTCTTCATGCAAAATAATAATAACAACATGTAAACTATCTTCTAAAACTTTTTAAATGATTTGTTTTCTTAAAATGAATTCACAAAAACAAATTATATATAAACTATTTCGTTTTTAAAGCTAAATATTTACTTAATTTGACTGCCTTCTCCATGATTGAGGGTGAGAGTTTTAATAAACATTAAACTTTTACTTTTTTACACAATCACCACACAAATTAAGATAGAAAATAATGTTATATATAATTTATAGGTATAATTTACACTTCTAGATATTTATTTGGGGGTCGCTTATCTTGCTTATTAGTTAAATCCGCCCCTAGTACAGCAACTGTAACTGGGGCAGTACCTTTTCAAAAGATGCATATTTTGTATCCATTTGAGTCCACACTGATACTTCAAAGGTACGCAATAGTATCCAACTGTACCTGAAAAGTACCTTTGAGGTACCATTATGGACCCTTTGGGTACAAATATGTACCTTTGAAAAGTGATAGTTCCCGTACCTTTATTTCTGAGAGTGTAAAATGCAAGTCAGTGACTCGCAAGCCAAAAAAAACATTGCAGGCAATACAAAAAACGTGGCTTCTGAAGATACATTAGGGTTCTATGAGGTGACAAGATCCTTCTGTGGAAGAAACTCAAGAAATAAATATCAACAAACAGCTCATGTGTGAGTTCATTATGCAACAGGAAGCTTGTGCTCCAGACTGAGAATGTGCTCGGATGTTTGCTGAGCTTGTTGATTAAAAGCATTATGAGGTCAGCGCCAACAGCCTAGTGGTTAAGTGTGCTGACATATAGCACTGTGGTGCTCACAGTGACCTGAGTTTGATTCCCGGC
Source organism: Danio rerio (assembly GCF_052040795.2). Classification (NCBI taxonomy): domain Eukaryota; kingdom Metazoa; phylum Chordata; class Actinopteri; order Cypriniformes; family Danionidae; genus Danio; species Danio rerio. The sequence continues at coordinate 41,278,500 of NC_141028.1, forward strand.
TTGAGATCCTTTGCCAACCTTTTCCCTCTTTCCGCTCCCAATACTTTCCTGTCTGTAACTTCTGGTGCCCTCTCCAATTAAAGGCGAAAAACCTTATATTATATTATATTATATTATATTATATTATATTATATTATATTATATTATATTATATTATATTATATTATATTATATTTAAAAAAAGTATTATCAATGTAATTAATGTGAAGTTTCTTGCACAAATCAATCATTCATTAAACTTCATGTGTGTTGTATTAGTTTTGTAAAGAGCTGGAAGCAGTTGCATGTAATTTATCACCAAGAACCACAGTTTAGCTACGGTGGTTAAGAGAGCTGAAACACGCTGCAAATTAAGAAAAATATGCAAATAGGAAAACGCGAACAAATTGAGAAAACCTCTACATTATTTTGACAAACTCATGCACCCAAATTTTAAATAAAGAAATATTCTGCAAATAAAGAAATGTGTAAGGGGACCTCATAAAGTGATGGACCCAGCTACTTTCTGTTCAGACCTAGCAGCGGTGTTGTCGGAGATTATTTTTTTGACTTGCTCGTTTCTAAAGGAGTACAGTTTGTTGTTGTTTGTATATTTTAGGTGTAAAATTAATTATCTGACAAATTGCACAATTAATGTGAAATGAAATGTTATGGTGTTTCCTTTGTGGTCTGTCCTACTTGAAGCATATTTCTATGTTTGCATGTGTATGAGATATTTGCATGTTTGCAAAACATTGAAGCTCTCTTGGCCAAAATATAAAAAATCTTAATAGATGACCTAAGGGTGAGTATAACAGTACTTTTATGTACTATCCCTACATGTTTACAAAACTAATTTGCGTAATACACTTAATTGGGTTTAATGTGCACTTTTAGTGTTCATATCTTTAAAAAAATATTGAAAATATAGACAATATTTATTATTGTATAAAAAGCCACTTAAGTGTAAACAATACTTAACAATACAATCAAAATTGACAATACATATATATTTATATTTTTTAGACAATATACTTAATTGTGAAATTGTGTAAAATGAAATCAAAATTGCATTTAACATAAATTTAAATATTGATTGTAAAAAAAAAATGGAAACATTCTATTTGCATCAGTATATTCCTTTACAGTTTTTTTTTTTTTTTTCTAGGCTCAGTTTTTAAAAGTATGCTAAGGTACTTCTTTTTACAAGGGTAAGCAAAGTTGCTGTGAAAATGTGAGGGACATCAAATTTTCAGATTTTTCCAATATATAATTAATGATGGACCCCTGTTAAATAAAATATCAAGAAACCAATAGAAGCATCATTGCACTGCCGGTCCCTCAGGAGTCTGTGAAGGAAAGTAAATTCCCTCTTCATTTCATTGTGCAGTCAGAGAGACGTCTTGATTAACAACAAGGATAAAACAAACAAGGGGGAATATTGAAGTAAATTGGTTCCTCGCAGTCGCAAACTTCGTAAAGGAGAAACCCTGCAAGGTGAAATGCGCAGTAGTCATTTAAAGATTTGTGTCCTTTGTCTTTCTCACTTTTGTCCCCAGCCCGCAAAGCAATCAGTCCATCCACATAAACAGATGTGCGTTTCACATAGAGTGATATTCCTATTACAGTGAAGTGCTTCTCATAAGAATGAGGCACTTTTCAAGCTCTGACTGGAATTAATGTTCCAGATTGTTGAGCCGAAGCTGTCACAGCATGTTTTTATGATTAATCAGACACTACAGGTGTGATATTCACCTTACAGCTCCTGTTTATCTCGATAATATGAAGCAGAAAACTTTCTGTTCTACCTACGGTGTTTGTGTCTGAGAGAGATGTGTTATTGTATTTCATCTTGGTGGACAGTTTTGTTTCCTAAATGCACATTATATTGTGAATTACATATTTGATGAAGAATATTTGCGTTCTCTAGAATTTGATCCTGTGGTGAATGATTATTATTCTGTCTTAGTCACTGTCTGTTTCCCTGGGTCTCATTTTCATACGTTCTTTTGATTGATTGACTGTGAAATTCAATTAGACACTCTTGTAATTGAGTCATTTTGTTTACACTCTTCTCTTTACTTTCATAATTTGGCCATGTCTCTGTTGAGACTGCAGTTTGCTGTAGAGCATGACTTGCAGAACAACATTGACCATATTATTAAGGGTGGTATAGAATAAAAATCTGTACATGTCTAGGCAAAGCTCAATAATGAGAGTTCAGAACATTGAAATGACATACAGTGAGCCTCAAACACCATTGTTTCCTCATTTACTAACTGGAAAATCAGGCCAATGGGCTTTATGCACAGCTAGAGTTTTAAAGGCAACGATAAACTTCCGCTGAAAGCTTAATGTGACTATTTTCAATTTCACAAGCTGTTTTACAGCATGGATGTTGCAATGTAGTTACAATACATTCAGTTAAATAGACTTAAGCGTTCATTTAGTTGATGAAAGGGCGTTGTGCTGTATGTCTTCCTGAAATGGCGAAATATCTTTTTGAGTGTATATGTTGTTAGTTTACCATGTATATTGTGAAATTTGCTGTGTATGTTTGTAATGAGGCAACAGACATGTGTATGTTTGTAATGAGGCAACAAATACGTTGCAACAACTACATTTATTGCACATTTATGCATCGTGTCATATCATTCAGCTTTTACTGTAATTTTTCTGGAATAGAAGGATTTAAAGGATTTTAAAAACTTTGAAAACACATGTTTATGAGGGGATTATTATAAATTTATGTCTTCATGTATGATAAAACAACAAAATACAACTCTAAATACATCTCTGCTGGTTTCTTGTGTCGAGTATAATTATAATTTAGCTTATGTTTTATCTATAATACAACTCAGAAGCAAACTAGATTACTCTGGTGGCATAAAGATAGCTCACTTACTCCTTCTAGCTAAAATAAACCTTCAGTACGTTTTTAACAACTTAAGTGTGACTATTTTGCATGTGTGTATTTTCACCAACCCGATTTCACCAAGTAGGACATGTTTCTGGATTAGAATCTTTGTTGATCCTGGAACAACATTCCAATAAACCAATCAGAATTAAGGGGCACGTTTACAGTTTATGTTAAGTTTAGGCTTATGGTTAGGTTTATGCTCTTCTACACAATTGTTATCCAGTATTCCACTGATTTTGGGAATAAATTAAAGTTATGGTTGGGTTTAGGGGTAGGGAACAGGCATGGATTATACATTCAAACAAAATTGATGCTCCAGGATCAAGAAAGATGTAATCCAGGATCACATCCTACTTGGCAAAATTATGACGTGCATGTAATTTAGAGTTCATAATGCTTTGTTTGACAGGCACTGACATAAGCTGCATCATAGCTGAGCTCATTATTATTTCATGACCCTTCCAAATATTGGCAAAACCAACCATATAATTTGGGGCAACTCTAGGGTTGGAAACTGACCTGTAAAATCATTTCCAAGCCACATACTGTAACAAACAGGACTAATAACCACTCATCCAGCCAGGAGAGGGAGCACTCACCCAAATTCAGACTGCCAGTTCTTTGTTGGTTACTTTTTATTTGGTGGCCATATTAACCTGGCCACACCCAACACTCAAGCTGCGTCCCAAATCGCATACTTATGCACTATTCTACGCCATTTTGTAGTATAAATAGTGTAAGTAGTGTGTTCACACTGAAAAGTCTAAAAATCATAGGTGCACTTTAATTACCCAAATGATGCTATCATTTAGACGGTAAAACGAAGTGTGTAATGATGGACACTTCACGCACTCAACGACCGCAGGTTTGCGGAAGGGGCGGAGCTATCGGACGCACATGTTGGATATTGGACGGTAAAAGCAAAATTCTCCTACTAGAGGGATTATAGCGCCTCCCGATGGTGAATGCGCCAATACTCACGGCAGGTATTATTTGATAATTCGGTCGTTTATTTCACTTATTTGGCAACCGTCAAACGTCATTAGGGAAACAGTTTGAATTTCCGCTTAGTAAAAAACGATTAGTGTGCCATTTGGGACGACACTACATACATGTACTATCCTATTGAGTGTGTAAGTGCATAAGTACAAAGTGCATGAGTGCATAGTGTATAGTGTGCCATTTGGGACGCAGCTCATGTTCTGCCTTTCTGTTATGATCTTTGCGCATGTTTTTGTTGACCACTGATTTTTGGATTACTGATTTTGCCTGGACCGCCTTGGTGGATTTACTGTTTGTTACTCTGAAACTTGCATGCTTAACCGACTTTGATTTAGCCTGGTGATTTGGACTGGTTTGCTGATAATTATTAAACTTCTTGCAATTCGATCTAATCTATTTCCATATTGTCACCACCGCTATTGTCACACATACCTTCTATTGAGAAATCAGAAATATTTCATTGAATTAATTTCATACAGTTTCATAAGCATCGATGCATTTTGTGGCACCTTTAACTGAAGTAATGTTTATACCAAAATGTTAACCACAGGTGATAAATAGAAAGTTAATGGATGACTTAAAGTTTATCATTATTATAAGGTATTAAAAGGTATTTTAAAGGATCTCAGTAAATAAACAAATTTATGGTATACATTTGTTTCAGCTATGACGATAAATGGATGGCAAGATCTGTTTGGTTAATGTGTTCTTCAAACTAAAAAATGTATAAATGAATAGAACAACATGAGGATGAGTAAATAATGGCAGATTTAAATTTTGTTGGTGAAATATCCCTTTAAATCAAATTATGCACAAATGCGATACTTTATATAGAGAAAAAAAATTAAATCTATTAATTTAATCCACTTTATATTAATAACCATAGACCCAAATTGTTCATCATGTAATTTGAATCCATCAAAAATGTCTATTGCTGATTGCTGCGCTACTTTGATTATGCAGAAAGAGTTAACTTTTCTAATTACTTTATAATTTAATGTTATAAATATTTTCTGCTTTATCTCTGTTTATTTTCTCTGAGTGCCGTCTGCACTGATAAATCTCTTTACTGCTGTAGTCACCTTCTAATTAGTGTCACAAGCCTGGAGCTCTTGTTTATCTTTGCTGGCCAAAGAGCGTTACTCATCTTTATTTTTTATCTCCCTCTGTCCTTTGGGTGTTCATAATAACGAAAGGGCTATGAAAAGGCTTGCTTTTTTCCATCTAACCCAGACATTCCCAGTTTTAAAAATAGACAAATAAACTTTTTAAATAGTTTCTAAAGGAAAAGTTCAGCTTAAAATTTACATTTGGTGAAAACATATTCACCCTCAGGCCATTCAAAATGTAGATGAATTTATTGAGTAATCCAAATGACTGTAGTCCATCAATTAATGTCTTATGGATTGAAAAGCTGTGAATTTGTTAAAAAATTTCCATAATTGGGGGATTTGACCTTTAGTCATCACTGGCCAAAAATATATTAATGTCTTAATGGAGTTAAAAAGTCCATCTCTTGTTGTTCTCTCACATCACATTCCACCAAATACATGGATAATATCTGCTTTGAATTGTAAACAGTGCTTGATATATTCATATTTCTCCCCTGATTTAGATGGGATGACTTTTCTGCTGCAGAAAGCAAAATAAAGGACAGATAGAAAAAATGATTTGAAGCAAAAATCAATGATGAACTGAAGTTATGTGGATTAATTGTCAATTATTATGATGATTTAATTAATTTTATTAATTCATATCCACAGCATCAAATTGAACGTTATGCTAAATTTTTGCATTTACATCTTAAACCTTTTCATTTTAGGTTGAACTGGTTGTGTAAAGATATTTGTGTTTATACTAAAATAAAAGATCTGTCAGGAATTCTCTCACATTGCTGATCTAAACCAATAGATCTGTAACAGCATGAGCACTGTTCACGTCTCAAACACAAACAAGCATATTTTAATCACATCTGAGAGACTCCATTTGAAGTCTGTTCACCCAAAATACTTGTGCTTGAAAATGTTAATACAGAGATTAAAATAATGAGAAAATAAATAGATACAATTCTTATGATTCAAGTGCTCAAATTTAAATTTAAAGAGACACTTATTTTATGGGATTCATTTAATTTAGATTAATTTAGATTAGTTTGTTTACAAATATAAACATTGATCTGCAAACGTGCAAAATTTCCTCTTTTTATTTTTATTTGTAGTAAATCTTGTTCTAAATGATTCATTATTTTGTGAAATTTCATTTGCCCTCATAATCCTTTAACAATTAGCATATTTTTTCCTCGTCCCTTCAAAAATTAAGTTTTTTTTTTCACTTCTGGTCACATGGAATTTGAAGTGACTATCTTGTGTTTTTTCTGCTCTGCCTTCATCCATTCATCAATCTTGCTGCATTTTTTTTATCAAGACCAATCTTCCAACGGTTCTTAAAGTAAGAAATCGTGCACTGCCCTATATATTTTTTCTCATTTCAGGACCGTTTAAATAAGATGTTGGTTGCAATATGGTAAAAATGACAATCTTAACTTCCATTTCATGGTGAAATTAAAGTGCATGAGATGTGACTCATGATTTAAATAACTCTTCACACTTCTTTAACAAGTTTCATCTGAAAATGCTGCAAAGTAGTGCAAATCGTTGTTTTTAAACTAAATAAATTAAGTTCAACTGGTTTCCCGTATGCAGGGGCAGGATGATAGAGAGCAGTAAACACTATGGACCCTTTACATTACCGGGTTTCTCAGCCCCGAAAATCATCATAGTTTGGTAAAGTTAGAGCGCAGTGGATGGGAGAGTACAGCTATTTTTTTTACAATCCTATTTGCTGAAATAATAAAAGAAAAACTCAATGATGGTGCTAGCAAGACTTTCAGGAAAAGAAAAAAAAATGTGTGAGACTGATAACGACAGCCAGAAGAGAGAACATTGCCAAATTTACTGCCCTGTCCATAGACGCTGCATTATAAATGCCTCGCATACGTAAATATGTATAAATATATTTATAATATATATTAATATATATTATATTATATATTATTTTTTAATATATTTAAAATAATATATATTATTTTATTAATATATTTTAACTGACTTGCGTCAGTTGTGTTGCTTCACTTTTTTTCACTAATTCTGTCACATGGCATCATGGGATAGAATATCATCAATTGAACGTGCACTCCAGAATCTAAATAGTAGGAAGTAGTAGGTTATCCGTGTACTTCTCACCTAATGATTTTCAAATACTATAAATTCAGACATACTACTTGACTTGGTTTGTATGTGGTTTCTTATGCATCCATGGTCTGCTCTGAAATAGAGGCATGATGGCAAAGAGAGGATCATAAGCGTTATTTGGCCCAGACCATAAAATGTATCGGAAATTATTTTGAATTCTACACTGAATGCTGTAACTTTAAGTTGAGAAACAGTTGTCTAGTTTCCAGAATGCTTTGCATCAGACTGTATATAGTTACAATCTAGATGTTGAAATTATATTTAAACTATATTTAAATTAAAAATATTGTGTTTTCTGTTATGCTTGGATTTGAGTTTTTGTTGAAGTTATTTGTAAGTCATTGTAGTGAAGAGCGTATGTGGTTGAGGTTTAGCTACTTAACTTGTTTACTACAGTATGTGCTGCATGTTCTTGACCATATATGTGCCGTAGATTAATATATATATATATATATATATATATATATATATATATATATATATATATATATATATATATATATATATATATATATATATATGATGTGTTTGATGTGTTAATTGCTTAAGGGGGCTAACAATTATGACCTTAAAATGGTAAAAAAAAAATTAAACTGCTTTTATTCTAGCCAAAATAAAACAAATAAGATACTCTCCAGAGGAAAAAATATAATGGGAAATACTGTAGAAAAAATCCTTGCTTCATTAAACATTATTTGGGAAATATTAAAAAAAGAAAGAAAAAATTCACAGGAGGGTCAGTAATTCTGACTTCAACTGTATTTAAATACTGTGTGTGTTGAAATCATTACAATCAGTATTACTTTTTAGATATTTAGATTAATACACTTGTTTTACCATTAACCTTAATAATATGGTTAACCTGAATTTTTTTATGATTACAGAATTGGTTAATAATTTTTAAAAATCTTGCATCTCTTTACAGTTCTTTCCCCCAGGAAAGTGCATTCAGACTCTAAATCCCAACAATGTGAAACTTAAACTACTTATAGTGGTAATGAATTCAGCAATCTCTAAAAAGCCAGCGGCCCAGGGTAAGGTCAGCTAAGATAATGAATACAGCGGTGAGCATCCATTGTTCCATATTCTGGCCACGAGCAGACACACGCCGCGCACCATCACGTGACTCTATACTAGTGCCATTGGCAAACACGTTGTATAGCCTATAGCATTAGTTATTCATGATCCAATGAATGAAATGCCACGGGTGTTCCTGGAATAAAGATTGATCCAAAAATAGGTCTCATGAAGAAACGGCTATATTTAGAGAGAAAACAACAATGGCGGTAGATGTGAAAGATTGTTTTGCTCTGGGACCGTATGGAATTTCACTGCTGAGCCAACCCAGCAGAACAGAGGGCTGGATGCGAAAACGGATATGGGGCGGTCAGCTCTTTCCTGACCTTACAGGTCAGCATTTTCAACACTACAGTACATGTAAAATATGCTGGATCTTCATATAGCCACCAGTGTTTCTAGCTCAGAGTAAAGCCAGCTGAATGTGATGTAATAAAACAGAAGATCTGCTATATGAATAATATGGGATGTCTGATTTACTAATTGCATTGAAATGTAATATTAGCTTACAACAGGTAAATCAGTAATGATTGTTGAAAATACTTATTTAAAATGAGTGGAAACAACACAATTCTTCAGACTTTTTGGGACAACTTAATTGTTTTATGTTAATTCTGCTTACATTTGTAAAAACTAACAACTTAAATTAATTTCTTTATGTTGTCCCTACACAAATCAATTGCGTGGAACCCAGAATTATTTACAAATAAATGAAAAGGATTATACAGTACACATATACACATCAAATGTTATTCATGTCCCAGATCAAACTGCTTATCTTATTTGCACAATGACAAGGAGTTTGCTATTTCATCTTCAGAGACACACTTTCAACCTTTGTATATAGATGCAGCTAATGCCGCTGAGCAAGGTTGACAGTTTAGAGCGTGAAGATGTGTAGCTGTATAAGCAGAACCACCGCTGTGTGTGTCTGACAGCACAAGGCATCTCAAACCAACCAGAGTTGACAGTTTGTCTCACACTAAGACACCTCAAGACATTTGAGGGAGTAACTATGGGAATATATTTGTTTGATCTTGCCACACTAACGACAAATAGATAGACAGCATTGGGCTGTGATCTGTCCATCTATCTATCTATCTATCTATCTATCTATCTATCTATCTATCTATCTATCTATCTATCTATCTATCTATCTATCTATCTATCTATCTATCTATCTATCTATCTATCTGTCTGTCTGTCTGTCTGTCTGTCTGTCTGTCTGTCTGTCTGTCTGTCTGTCTGTCTGTCTGTCTGTCTGTCTGTCTGTCTGTCTGTCTGTCTGTCTGTCTGTCTGTCTGTCTGCCTGCCTGTCTGTCTGTCTGTCTGTCTGTCTGTCTGTCTGTCTGTTTTGTCATGGCCAGTTTCAAGGTACACCACGGTCAATGTTCTTCTGGTTAATATTACCATTTCAAAATGTCATTATAAATGAAACCAAGATTGATAATTGAGATTTTGAAAACTTGTAAATCATGGTAAAAACTTGGTAAATCCTGTGATATTGCAGTTATATAATTGTTTATACTGTATAGACAGTTATAGTTTTTCTCAGACTTTTATGTAAATCTTTCCTGAATTGGTAAATTGTTTCTAGATGATTCTTGACTAGCTAAGATCTCTAACAGAGATTCATTTTAAAGGAGATTGTACTATTTTCATATTTCTACTTTTCCGCTTTGTGTTATGCAGTGCTGTCTTTTGCTTTCTGCATTGCCATGACATGGTCTGTCAACAAATTACAGTATAAATAGTGATACCATAAATTTGAATCTTGTTCAGTGTCTTGCAATCAAACTCCCACGCACATAATCTAAATTATAATCCAAACTGTAGCCATATATTACATCAGACCCCTCCAGAGTACAGTGTTCTATTGACAACAAGACTATGTATGTACACAATGATACAGGAACTTGTCATTCTATTCGTACTGACATGTTGATTGACACAGAAAAATGAAAGATAATTTTTTTCTTATTTTTTCAATTCAGCTTTATTTGTATAGCGCTTTTACAATGTAGATTGTGTCTAAACAGCTTCACATAAATGGTCATAGTAACTGGATCAGGGTAGTTCAGTTTTTAGTGTTTAAGTTCAGTTCAGTTTAGCTCAGTTCAGTGTGGTTTAAAATCATTACTGAGAGTCTAAACACTGAAGAGCAAATTCATCGATGCGTAGCTCTACAGATCCTGAACCATGCAAGCCAGTGGCGACAGCGGAGAGGGAAAAAAAAACTTCACCAATAGGAGAGTGAAGAAAAAAAACCTTGAGAGAAACCAGACTCAGTTGGGCACAACCATTTTAATTTCTCCGCTGGCCAAAAGTCTTGTGCAGAGCTGCAGACTTAGCGGTGGAGGCTGGAAGCTGGCCTCAGCAAAGACTCATCTGTCCCTGGAAATAAATATATAATTTATAATAAATAAATAATTTGTAAAGATATTTGTGTATTGCTGTACATCCTGTGTTTTAAGCAATGTGTAAGCGAGGCGTCCAACTAACGCCCTCTGCGCTGGACTTTAGACCTGCTTTCAGTTGGTCTATTGTGCAGTCTATTTTAGTTCCTCAAACTAGCAACGCGCCAACACTGCGCTTTAACACACCTCTTTTCTAGACCAAAACACCCATGAGTCCACAAAGTGGCACAAATGGATTTGCTATTTAAACATAGTGCCGCAAAACAGGAAAATTAGGGTTGTGTTTGTCTGAAAATAGCAACTCTTCATGGCAAACACATCTTGTGCCTTATTACGCCGGAGAGGGCCCTATGTCTCTGTTTGCCTGTCGAACCCTTTAGCGCAATATTGGCTTCTAGAACATTAGTTTGTTTAAAGAGTTGAATTGGATGATGTTTCATTTATAAAAAACTGTCCAATCCATATTGGCGGAAATGAGAAACAGAAAGTTTTGAATGCTTTCATCTTCTAAATGAAAGATGACTGTCAATAAATTTGCTAGGTTTAGAGTGCACTAGCTTATAGACAACCTGTAAGACAATAAGATCTATAAATATATCATATACATAGATTGTAGATTAGAGCTTATAGATAATGGCTTATTGATATACAGTACAGTAAGACCATATCAACATAAAAAGTCCATGCTGTAAACTTTGTAAACTTCTAAAAATCATTAGAAATGTAAAACTGTGTATATATTTAGAGACATTACCAAAGGAGTAACACTAAAATATGTTTTAGTTTTAGTATTCTATCCAGCCATCCTGTATGTTCTTCTGTTTGAAAAAAGTGATATTTTTAATAGAATATTTAAAAAATATGTGTAATATATAATTTATTTTAATGTATCATCAATTATACACATAAAAACCCATTTAAACACATTATTTCATTAATGTTTCTTAAAACACTTAAAGTAAAGAGGACATTTCGTAATACTGAAAGTTTTACGGTACATTTTAACATTGTTTAAAACATTAACATTGTATTTGAAAGAAATACCCTCTTTTCATGTATTCCTTTTTATATATTCACTCTTTAATACTGAATTCATATTTATATTACATAAAACAATATATATTTTCCTTCTTGTTAAGTGGAACGGCATGTTGCCATCCTTCATGTGCAAAAACCATGTGCAGAGTATTGTCCCAACAGAAGGTCACACAGCTGGATAGACAAAGAACAGAGAAGGGGAAATGAAATACAGCACGTGCTCATCTACAGTGTATAAATCCATGACATTGTCACATATGCATCAGCCCTTCCATATACCTCTGTAGATACTGTTTCATTCTACACCTGTTTGTACACACACAGAAATGAATCAGAGAGACTGACATACACTCCATTCAATAAGTTGTACTGTCTTAATGCCATATTTTAAATATGTCAACATGATTTCTAAAATTATTTATCCACTTAAAAAAATAATGTTTATTTTGGTGTATTTGTAGTGTTATTCCGCCCCTCTATCCAGGGACACCTGAGCTCTCCTGCTCCAAGGTCACATCCACAACTCCTCTTCCTGTGCCAATGGCAGCCTGCGTGGAGCCTGGCTCAGTTTGTCTCTGTCTCGCTGGCTGTTAAAAAAAAGACTCCTCCTATCAGCTGCCAGATCTCTAGGGGTGTGGCTGGATAAATGACCGATCGGCCAATCGCTCAACTGGAAACAATTAGTCATGTCTCCTCAGATGCTGTTCGTGCTGTTTAATTAGCCTCATTAAGCCTGGTGGGCAGGACAGCTTGAGGGGACGTGCAGATATGTATCTGTGGTTACTACTGATCTGCAGTCAGGTTGACTGCTCCTCCATCTGACCCCTGGTTAGGATTGCATCGATCACCAATTAGGAAATATTGATCTTTCTCAGACTCCAGTGTAACGTAATAACGTAAGGGAGACAATTAGGACGAAAACGTAAGATGTTGCTGTAAGTTAGCTCCTGCGCTGACCTGCTGTAAATAATGTTTTATGGTTATTGAAACTATGCAATATGTTTTTTTTTTTTACTCCACATAGGTGTTTTTTAGGATTCATTTGTTTTTTATTTAAAATATACTGTTTGGGGAAAATCACTTTACCCATGTATTCTGGTCAAAAATCTATTTTAAGCTGTTATTTTATAGTATTTAAAATATTATTTGAATTGCTAACGAGTTTGAATCGATTGATAGGGCGTTATGATATGGTTTGCTGGCTAAATATACAATCTCATTTCTAGGTTTATTTCTTGATTAATTATTTTCTAGGTTATTGCAAGATTTCTGCAACAGTGGCTGCTTCCCAAATTGCCTACTACTTAGTAGGTACTGCAATTGAATTTGAATTGACTACTTGACCATTAGAAAAGTACACAGCATGCCGAAAATATTCATAGCGCTTTACTTTTTTCACATTTTTTATGTTACAGCCTTATTCCAAAATTGATTAAATTCATTTATTTCCTCAAAATTCTACACACTAAACCCCATAATGACCATGTGAAACAAGATTTTTTTTCATTGTTGCAAAGTTAATAAAAAAAAAAAAAAAAAAATCACATGTACATAAGTATTCACAGCCTTTGCCGTGAAGCTCTAAATTGAGCTCAGGTACATTCTGTTTCCACTGATCATTCTTGAGATGTTTCAGCAGGTCATTTGGAGTTCACCTGTGGTAAATTCAGGACATGATTTGAAAAGGCATAAAGCAAAAGTGTACAGTTTATGAGCTAATCGCAAAAGTTTTAGGGGGGCTACAGCCTCCCTAAAATAGACCAAGCAACGCCCATGCTTGATGGTTTGCATGGTAGTTAATCAGAGTGTTCTGTGTTGGTGCTATATTGCTAGGGTATTGCTTGATGGTTGAGAGGTCATTCTGGATGGACACCATTTCCAAACATTGCTGTGTTGTTGCCAGATGGTTACTTGTTTAATACACACACTCTAGGGCAGGGATTGGCAAACTCGTTCCTGGAGGGCCGGTGTCCTGCACTGTTTAGCTCCAACTCTAATCAAACACACCTAGATTTCTAGTGATCTTGAAGACACTGATTAGCTTGTTCAGGTGTGTCTGATAAGTGTTGAAGCTAAACTGTGCAGGACACCAGCCCTCCAGGACCGAGTTTGCCCACCCCTGCTCTAGGCACTTGTAAGTGGGGGAAAGGATGACTGAGTGCATGGCATTTTGGGGGCCCCAGTCTGGTTGCCCTTGAAGATCCTGAAATATTTTTTGTTGTGATCATTAAATTATTAAATTAATTATTTAATAAATAAATAAATATGTATATTTATTGTCTTGTATATTTATTGCCAATATGCCATATGTAAATAAGCTGAAATGCTGCATGCAATATTCTGATTGTATCTATTTTAACAAGCCTTGTTAGTTAACATGGTCTGCATGCACACCTTATAGGCACAGAACAAGGTGCATGTACATTTGAATGATTGTGTTGGTTGTTTAGGGATGATGCTAAATGATAAGCATAGGAACTAGGAGGGAAGTGTGTTAAAATGTGTGGATATGTCTAACATAAAGAGAAAGCGAGGACAAAAAAAGAAAATAAGATAAAGAAAAATAACTTTAGCAAGTCTACTTTCACAATTAACATCCTTATCTCATACTAAACAATTTAAAATTGTCAACAGATTAGCATAGTTTGCAAGAGAAGTATGCAACACAGTAAGAAAGAAGAAGTATGCTTGGATAATATACAGTATCACACAAAAGAAAAAAGATTGATTAATCTGTTGTTAGTCTAAACATTTTTTCTTTACTGTCTTTATTGTCCACATATGGAAATTTATCTCTGGTTTTACCAAACATATAGGTGATAGGATAAGGTGATTACCAGTAAAGGGGGTTTAAAACCTCTTCTTTTAACCCTCTGACGGACGCTACCTCTCAATCCTCGTTTCTTTGGAGAACACTTTCGATTCCTTAGCCTCCACTTCCTTAGTAGTCCATAGCAATCACCTGGTAAGTCCATTCGTAGTTTGCAGAAACGAGGCCAGGACAAGAGTAATATGAGTTCCTCCCGCATGTAGGTGAGCGATCACAAACACAGCCAGGCACTATGTCAGCTAAACCAGAAACCAACGAGTCCTCATATTTAAAAGTATTTAAGACTATTTAAAAACAAAACGAAAAAACAAAACACATAAAAACAAACTTTCCAAACAAAATGTGACAACACCTGAAGTCTGCAGCAGAGATGCACCCCCGAGGTTTACTTTTTTACTAATAAAAAACAAAGACACTAAAGTAATAAAAATAAATTATTTTTTCCCTCAAAACGTAGCTACAGGCTAAGTTTACGTGGACATCAGTAATCAGACTATTTGTCTTAATCTGAATAAGGCAATAATATGATGGTGTTTACTTGAATTCCTTTCATGATCCTGTTTTACATGTGATAGCACATACTTCATTTAACTTCATTGTCACTATGCTATCCACATTTCCTCCGGAGTTTCATGTAATTTTAGGTGTTTAATTTTTAATTTGTCGAATTTAACTGCAGTTTGGCACTTTCAGTTTAATTCAGGAACATTTCATGCATGCCCCCCCGTGACAAACGAGATATTGAATGCGAGCATGAACTGCTGGAAGAGTGTTGTTATAATGGTATTTGATACCGCACGCCGAATGGGGAAAAAAACCCTTCCCTATTTAGCGATGCAGGTGTCTGTGGTCTTTCACTGACTCGGTAGGTGCAGAGAATAGTGTCAAACAGCTAAGTGTGTATGGACTATACTGTCGTAAAACATGGCGAAAAGTACTACATGATAATAGTACTTGCAGTAATAGTTTAAGGTCTTTACCTGTCTGTCCTGCAATTCAATAATGCGACTAAAATCGGCATGTCTTATGTCTGTTTAGTTTGATTATGACTTTAGTCGGAGTAAATTAATAAAAAAATGCTGTTTACATGGTAGACTCTTAATCAAAGTATTGTCTAAATCAGGGGTGCTCAATCCTGTTCCTGGAGATCTACCTTGCTGTACAGTTTAGCTCCTACCCTGATCAAACCCACCTGAACCAATTAATTAGGACCTAAAATCCACTTGATAATTACAGGCAGGTGTGTTTGATAAGGGTTGCAACTGAAATCTGCAGGAAGGTTGATCTCCAGGAACAGGATTAGCCACCCCTGGTCTAAATCATATTAAAATCAGATTATTGGTGTCCATGTAAGCATAATCAATGTTTTTATTCTAATTGATTCTTTTCTAAAATATTACAGGAAATATTGTGTAAAAATTCTTTACTTTGTTAAACATTATTTAGGAAATATAAAAAAATTAGACTTCAACAGTATATAAAATATATTATTATCTCCATTGAACTTGAAGCTGTACTTTGGTGGTGATATTTGTTGTTTGATAATGATTACTGTAGTACCTTGGGAAAAATGGTTTCCGCTGAAAGTATTTGTGAGCCAGTAGTCTTGCTCTTTTTCTCTCTCTCTCTCTCCCATATTGACCGCTTGATCTGGTTTATCCCTTTGGCCGTCACGAACATATTTTCCCCCATCTTATCTAATCCTTATCCTCTCTCTCGTCTCCGGCTCTATCTAGCGTCAGTCCTCTAACTAACCTATCTCTGCATCTCCTCAGTGACCCGACTCCTTGCCCTCCGCTCACGTTCATTCCTTCATTCTGTCAGCCCCTCGCGCTCCTCGCCATCTGTCCTCTCTTGATCTCCCTCTCTGATTATCTCTCTCTTTCCCTCTATCTGTTTCTGGCCGGACATCTACACATCAGCGCCGCTTTAAAGTGGCTCCCTAGTAAGAGATTGGATGGGGCCGGCGAGGGAATGACAGCGCTGTTCCAGTACTATCATGTCTCAAGGCGCTCTCGCTCAGACTGCACCTGCCCCTCGCGCCAGCCTGGCCAACTGTCACTTAGTGGGGCATCTCCACATTTTAAAGCTCTGAGAGTTGAAAATCGCAGTCTCTTTAAATCACGGTCTGGCACCTTTACATCAGACGATCTGTCCACTCCAGTTGTATTAATGAAAGCTGAAACTCTGCTGAATTTGATTGATGTTGGGAGTGAGAATTGAGGGAAAAGAGTTTGGTTGCTTTTTCTTGAAAAGCATTTTAAGTTTACTTGGCTTTAAATCTGTGTCTTTTGTTGAATTTAGCTGTGTTCATATGGGATTAGATTTGTGAAAAATAAAACACACATTTTTTATGAAATGAACAAAAATAAACCTTGTAAAATTATTAAAACACTCTGAAACTGAATTGGATAGATTTTGCAAGTGAGATTTCTGTGAAAATCAGTTAGTAGTTTTTCCTTGACATGAATTTTAAGTGTACTAAGGTTGATTATTTTGCTTTTAGATATTGTTGAATTGGGCGGCACAGTGGCTCATTGACGAGCACTGTCGCCTCACAGCAAGAAGTTTGATTTTTGAGTCCCGGCTGGACCAGTTGGTGTGGAGATGGCATGTTCTGCCACAATGGATTTCCTTCGGGTGCTTCGGTCAAGTACAAAGACTTGCACTATAAGTGAACTGAATGAACTAAATGTGTGACTGAATGACCGTATATGTGTGTTGCAGCTGGAAGGGCATCCTCTGTAAAACATATGCTGGAATAGTTGTCGGTTTATTCCATTGTGGCAAACTCTGAAATAGAGACTAAGCTGAATAAAAATAAAATTAATGAATGAACATTGTTGAATTTAGCTCCTTTCCTTTGCGATTAGATTTGTAACAAATAAAACTGAACAAAACATTAATGAAACCAATGAATATAAACATTGAAAACAAGCACCATGAAATTGAATTTGATAGATGTTGCAAGTAAAAACTGTGTGAAAATTATTTGCTTTTTTTTTCTTGACAAGCATTTTAAGTTTATTTGGCTTAAGATTTGTATCTGTTGCTGAATTTAACTGTTTTCATATGGCATTAGCTTTGTGCCAAACAAAACGGAACAATTTTTGTGCAACCAACAAACATAAACATTGAAAATTGAGAAAAGCATGCTGAAATTTAATTTTGCATGTGGGAATTGTGTAAAAATAATTTTGTTGTTTTTTCTTGGAAAGCATTTTAAGTTTATTTGGCATTACACCTGTATCTATCATAGAGTTTAGCCATTTTCAAATATGGGTTTAAATTTGTCAAAAAAAAAAAAAAAGCTTGTGAAAACAAAAAAGAAATATATTGCAAAATGAGAAAAAACACTAAGAATGGAATTTGTAGATATCGTAAGTGAAAATTGTGTGAAAAACCCTTTGCTTGTTTGTTTTTGGAAACCATTTTATTTGGCTTTACATTTTTATCTGTTGTTGAATTGTTTTCATATTGTGAATTCATATTCATATTCAGATTTGTGCCAGAAAGTAAAATGAGTGTTTAAATGTGAAAAAAAAGAGAAAAACAGTCTGAAACTGAAATGATAGATGTTTTAAGTGAGAATTGTGTGAACTTTTTTTTTTCTTGGAAAGCATTTATCACAGAATTTAGCTGTGTTTATATGGGATTAGCTTTGTGCTTAATAAAACAACCAAGATGTTATTAATGTAGTTAATAGTGAAGGTGTTGTAAGTGAGAACTGTGTGAATCATTTGCTTGTTTGGAAAGCATTTTAAGTCTAGTTGGCTTTAGATCTGTATCTGTTGTTGAATTTAACTGTTTTCGTATTGGAATAGCTTTGTCCCAAATTAAATGGAACAAACAATGTGTGAAAGCAACATATTGAAAAACAAGAAAAGCACCCTGAAGCTGAATTTGATAGATGTTGCAAGTGAAAATCATTTGTTTGTTTACAGTATTTGGCTTTAGATCTATATCTGTTGTTGAATTCAACTGTGTTCAAATGGAAGTAGATCTGTGATGAATGAAAGGAACAAAATGTTGTAAAAAAATCACTTTGAAACTGAATTTGATGTTGTAAGTGAAAAGAGTTTGGTTGTTTTTGATTTTGTGGGTAAAATTTGTGCCAAATAAAATAGAATATCATTTGTGAAAATGAACATTAATAAAAACGAGGAGAACTCTATGAAATTTCTAGAAAAATATTTTGAGTTTATTTTGCTTTACACTTGTATCTATCTGCAATTTTTTTTTATTGGATTATTTTTGTTCCAAATAAAACAAACACTCTTTGTGAAATCAAACAAACATATACATAAAAAAAATGATAAAACACTTTAAAAAATAAAAGCAATCAACTAAATAGCAAAAAAGTAATCATCATCAAATAAACTGCTTTCTTTGTTGACTTTATTTCAGCTTATCTTTTGCTAAATGCAGTTTTGGAAGGACTACCAGTGTTCATTTTCGCTTTTCAAGATTGCTTTTGCCATTTTGAAACAAACTTCTCTTGAATGCAGGCTTAGTGCAGCAGAACCTTTTGTATTTGTCACAAATCTGATCTCTTATTTTCAAGTTTATAATCGTATAGTCATTTTAATTTTGCATTTGTGTCACACGTAATATAAGTAGTTACGTTTTCACACTGTTTTTTTTTACTATCTTCAAGTATAGTTAGATGTACAAATAATGTAAATATTTTTAAAATGTGGAAAACATATTTCCCAACTACATCTTAAAAGGCATAATTGACATTTTCATTTGTCACATAGCAACAAATAATTGAACATTACATTCAATTGACTTACTTATTGTGTAGGAAATTAAATACATAGTAAATCATATGAAGAATAGACAAAGTTGCATCATTATGTGTAATATAGTAGTAAATCATCATTTCAATAAGCTTTCTGTTTATGTTATGCAATAGCAATTTTGTTTATGCAGACTAATATTACAGAGCACAGGCCCCAGTAGGCCAGGTCTAGAGGATTTTGTGGAAAAAATAAAAACTAAAGCCTGGTTGAGTGACCAAAAATAGTATCCGGCCGCATAAGCCACACACAATTGATCCATTTTATTGCATTAGATGATAAAATATAAAGTCAAGTGGCTTCTGCAGACAAAATTCTGCTAGAGGTTTTCCCAGAAGTAACATACATTTTTCTGAGGCACTTTTTGCAATGACTTTTAGTTTTGGAGGTCAGTTCTGCTCAGGTTTACACAGGTTTGTGGTTTAACTGTGGAGATATTTCTTAAATTTACATTTATGTGTATTTATCAGATGGTTGAACTAAAAGCTCTTTACAACAATGTTTCATTTATTTAAATTAGCTAATTCTATTAATTGATATGTTAATTTTCTGTTGTATTTTTTTAATAACTGACTTTTATAAAGGTTTCTTTGTTGCACTGACCAAGCATACAAAGATATTAAAGATGTAGAACTACTAGTGTTCTAGACCATTATTTCAAATTAAAAATGCATGGTAACACTCCACATAAACATTATTGCATGTCTAATTAAGATGTAAACAGTTTTTTTTTTTTTTTTGACAAGGAAACATCATTATTTATCCTATTAGTTTTATGCATTAGTTTACAAATATAATTCTATAATTTAAAGTTTAAAACATTACTGTGATGATTAACTGGTTGTTATTGGAATTATTTGTCATAATTTAAAATAAAATTAAAGTTTACTCACTATATATTCCAAACAACGTTCCAAACAATTATAAATATATGATGATACTTTTATGAGTATAACCTTTATGACCTTTATAAACACAAAAGAAGATTTTTTCTAAGAAAACCAGTTATCATTAACATCGATAGTATGAAAAACAAATACTATGGAAGTAAATGGTTTCCAGCTTTCTTGGAAAAATTTTGGAAATTGCAATGCACGATTCTGCAATAGTCACATTGCAGGATCTGTGATGTCAAGTTGGGATTATAATTAACCAGAAAACACAGAATTTTACTTGGATGCATTTTTAAAGGTTCAAGACACCCTGGAGTACTTAAAAAATAATTAACAGATTTGTGTGTGTTGAGCATCAGTTAAGACAATGTTAGCACCTGTCAGCTTTAATTGTGGAGAAAACTGGATAATTTGGTGCTTTTGTCAGCTAATTTCATATTCCGGGTTTAAAATAATTTTTGGGGTGGGATCAAAATCATTGACGTAGTGCAAATCTGCTAGTGGAGTGATGATGCGTTGGTTTCTCATTATTATTTATAGGTGAGTTGTGTTATTGTGTTGTGTTCACACATGTTCACACATGTTTCTCCAGGTTACCGGCAGGGTTAATGTTTGAAATAGACCTGCTGCACTGCTATCCACTGTGTCTGCATTCAGTCCTCTTCATTTAGAAGTTTGAATAAACACGATAATCTTTATAATGATATATGAAAATACTTGTACAATCAAAACTATGTAGTTTTTTTTTTTACATTTGATTATTGAATGTGTAGCTCAATACTGTCAGACTCCACCAAAAACCTTAAAATTATGTTTATGTCCTATTTATTTTTGTTCTACGATTTTCATCTGTGCTTTAATTTGTTTTATTTAGTATATTTTTGGATAATTTTGTATATTTTATGCAGATACACTCTCCTAGAAAATCATCCCAAGCAGTGAAAAACTATGAATTCCTTCCAAAAAATTACTATTTTAGTCATATCATAAAATTTTGTTCATATCATTATATATATAAGGCAAGGCAAGGCAAGGCAAGTTTATTTATATAGCACATTTCATACACAGTGGAAATTCAAAGTGCTTTACATAAACAGGAATAAAAAAGACAAGTTTAGGAACATAAAATGCAGACAATAAAAATTATTAAAAACAGATAAAAACAAATTAAAATGAGTTAAAATAGGTTATAAAAGAATGAAAAAGAAAACGAAAAACATAATAGTGCGATCTGTCGGACGCAGCACAGTGCTCATTCAGTAAAGGCACAGCTAAACAGATGTGTTTTCAGTCTTGATTTGAATGTGCCTAATGTTGGAGCACATCTGATCATATCTGGAAGCTGATTCCAGCAGTGAGGAGCATAGTGGCTGAAGGCAGATTCACCCTGCTTAGACTGAACTCTTGGAACTACTAGTTTATATGATCCTAAAGATCTGAGTGATCTGTTAGGTTTGTATTCAGTGAGCATATCTGTAATGTATTGAGGTCCTTGGCCATTTAGTGATTTATAGACCAGTAATAATACTTTAAAATCTATTCTGAATGTAACTGGCAGCCAGTGTAGAGACCTGAGGACAGGTGTGATGTGCTCTGATTTCCTGCTTCTGGTCAGAATTCTGGCTGCAGCATTCTGGATGAGCTGCAAGTGTCTGACTGTCTTTTTGGGAAGGCCAGTGAGGAGTCCATTACAGTAATCCACCCTGCTGCTGATAAAAGCATGAACAAGTTTCTCTAAGTCTTCACTGGAAACAAAGCATCTGATTCTTGCAATATTTTTGAGATGATAGTATTCTGATTTACTGACTGCTTATATATATATATATATATATATATATATATATATATATATATATATATATATATATATATATATATATATATATATATATCAGAAATACAAAATATTGCAATGCCAGTTTTTTCCAGTATCGTGCAGCCCTAGTGTGATTAAATGATGACAGAATTAATTTTCTTTGTGATCTCTTTAAAAACAACAGCATTCATATAAACTTATTTTTTAGCATGTATTCATGTTTTGAACTATTTTTTGGGGCCACTGCATGTGTTCTTGAACGTCTGGCTTGATGAGATCCTCCACCTGTTTTGATGCAGCAGGTTTGTGCTCATTTTGCCTCCCACTGACACGGCATCTGTTGATTTGTCTGGAGGGTCCTTATAGCCCACATAGAAATGAGGACATGCTCTTATTGTTCAAGGCAAAACCAACCTCCTGCCCTTTTTTGATCTGTCTGCTCCATGTCAGCTCCAGATTTAAAGAAGTAGTTCATGGAAAATGAATGTTCTGCGATTTATTTAGTCTCTCGAAAAACCTTAAGACTGTCTTTCATCCATCGATATGTACAACATTTCTAAGCAGTCAGTGTTTTGCATTAGATTTTCTCTGTTTAGTCCCTACTGACATGAATTTAATCTCTGTTTATATCCTCTCTTTCTCTCTCTCTCTCTCTCTCTCTCTCTCTCTCTCTCTCTTTCTCAGCTCGGTGGCCATGTCTAAGGTTGCAGTAAAGAAGCTGCACTGGCGGTCCAAAGTGCAGGAGAACTTCGTCCCGCTGGTCGGCTCTGGAGAGTTGGGGATAGCCATCGGGGGCGGGGCCGATTATGGAGAATTCCCATTCGTCACGGCTGCACCAGGGGGCGGGATCACAGTTGGCGATATCATCTTAGAAATCGGAGGGACTCCCGTTTTGGGCCTGACTTTAGGAGATGTGCGCGGACTTCTCAACTCCTGCCCTCATCCGATCCGCATCAAGACTGTTTCTCCAGGTAATGATTGATGATAACATTGTCACTGCACTGGTATTAACATGGATTTGAGGTCTCTAAATAATAGTTTTCCTTCAGTTGTTATTATTGTTAGTGGTTCTTGATATTTTGAGCATCAGAATTATTTTGTTTATTATTTTACAGATCTCATCAGTTTGCAATATTTACATTGATGATCATGTTTTTTTTTGGTAGTTTGTGTAATGCATGCTTCAGTGAATCAAATTTCTGCATATTGAAATTTTAATTTAAATGATATCTAATTTATTAATAAAACTTGAGATTGTTTCAGTGATTTGTGAAATATTTATAGTATTCTGACCTACAGTATTCTCTGATTAGCTTCAAAGGTTATCAAAGGTCAAACTATGCATCTTTACTGTATTTTTTAGGCTATACTGTAGAAACACTATGTGTTTAGTCTATGTAGAAACAAAGACCTATTTTCGAAAGAACTGTCATGTGAACACTTCACAATGTCTATTGGTGCTCTAGATCTTAGGTTTCAGACTTTTGAATTCATTGTTTCTTGCATAGATTGATTGGAACTTTCATGCATTGACAATGGTACTGTTATAGGGGTGGTCAAATGTAAATTTATATGATCTGTTAGATCAGAGATATTTCTTTCCACTATGGCGACCCCTGAAAAATTGAATGAATGAATGTTAGATCAGAGAAAACTATTTCCTACTATTAAAGGGCTGACCCCCACATACCTCTTGTTTTGATGTCCTTCATGGGGGAAAACGAGTTAATTAGGTGGGTCAATCCCTCACCAAACCCCCAGTAATTTACATTATTCTCACAACCTTCTCATAGGTTCCCATAAACATATTTATCCTTTATTTTAGCAGGATAGTCCCATTGAGATACAAGATCTCTTCTTCTAGAAAGTCCAACCAAAATGGCTGCACAAAAAGGTTTGTACTAAAACATATGTCAACAAAATTAAACAAATGCAATTGAGCTATGTTCTCATAAGACAAATATTAGAGACAAAGAAAGAAAATAGAAAGAAACAAAGAAAAAGAAAGAAACAAATAAATAGATAGATAAAAAATATTTTATATTTAAATTTTATAACAAGTACATGTTCCCTTTACAACAGAGCCATAAGACTGAAGGATACTTATTTATTTATTTATTTATTTATTTATTTATTTATTTATATAACAGTGGGAGTTTTGCCGAACTCTGAATAAACTCTTGGAACATGTATAAAAACTATAAACTAGTAATTTACCTAAAATCCTTTTGTGATAAACAGCAGCATATTCACTTTCCTTCGTTGTATGAAATTATAGGGTTTATCTCGTTGTATTAATGTAAAATGTGTGTGAAAGTGAAAAAGTAATCCAAATTTTAATCTTAATGTTTTTCTATACGTATGTACAATCCCAGTTTATCATCTAACCATATACTGATATATTTATTTTTTGCAATAGATTAAATTTGTAAAGTTAAAGTTCTGTTAGTTGATCTGTTTTAGTGCAACAATTTCATTTTATTCAAATTTAAAACCAAATTTAAGTTGGTCATTGACAGTCGCAAAAACGGAATTATTTCCTGCAAGAGATTGATTCATTGAAATTCATTGAAAGGTACAGGAGCTGTCACGGGGGCAGTACCTTTTCAAAAGGTACATATTTGTACCTGAAGGGTTCATAATGGTACTTCAAATGTACTTTTCAGGTACATTTGGGTACTAATATGCACATTTTAGGTACCACTGTTGAATATTTGGGTACAAATATGTATCTTTTAAAAAGGTACTGCCCCAGTGACAGCTCCAGTACCTTTATTTTTTAAAGTGTATACAAAATTGTGCCTGAATATAATCAGAATATAAATTAATTCCAGCTGAGGTTTCTCCATAACCAAGGTCATTAATAAATAATAAAACTGGTGCTAAAATAGAGCCCTGTGGGATACCCTTTGTCATTTTCTCTTCATTTGAAATAATCTTTTCAACTGAAACCCACTGAACCCTTAACTTAAGTTAAAGCTCTGAATATCTACAAACCACCAATAACAAACATTGCAGCTACCTAGCAACATGCTAACAACCACTGAAATAATCTCAGCATTTGCATAGTCTCTGTTTTACAAATGGACTGCAATTCAATGAACAAAATTAAGAAAATAATCATAATTTTGCAACTATGCATTAAAGTTTTCCAAAAGTGATAGTAAAATACATTGATGAAGATACAAAAGATTTCTGTTTCAGTTAGACACTGGTTTGTTGAACCTTCTAGTCAAGGTTTCCACAAAAATGCAGTAAGAGCAGCAAACAATCCTATTAGAATACTTTCTAAAGGATCCTCATTAACTACTGAAATATAGCTGCTAAAAATTCATTTTTACAAAACTTACCATTTATTATTTTTATCATCTATCAGTTTTTGTTTGTTTGTAGAATGATATTGATGTATTACTATAGTGTTTATTACAGTTTTTATATTGATAGTTTTCAGTGGATTTTATTTGAATTTGTAATAATAGTTTTTGCATTTTTTTTCAAAAGCTAAATCTGTTTGTTTTTACAAAAACTGGTTTATATATTAGTAAGCACATTTTCACCCATGAAATACTCCCTCTATGTATACCAGGGTTGGGCAAACTCAGTCCTGGAGGGCCAGTGTCCTGCACAGTTTAGCTCCAACACTAATTAAGCACACCTGAACATGCTAATCAGTATCTTCAAGCTTAGTAGAAATCTATAATCAGGTGTGTTTGATTAGAGTTGGAGCTAAACTGTGCAAGACACCGGCCCTCCGGAACCTAATTTGCCCACCCCTGATATTAACCAATACTCTCAAACTCAATTCCTGGAGAGCCACAGCTCTGCACATTTTAGCTCTAACACACACCTGCTTAAATCTTTCTAGTAGTCTTTTGCTGTTTCTCAATATGCGTTCTTCAGCGTTCTTGTGTCATCGTGTTCTCGTCATCATCAACTGCTAAAGTTCAGTTCCAAAACTCAAGACCGCAAGAACAAAGGACGCATGAAAGTTCTCGGATGTGATATCGATGCAGACTTGAGCGCAAAACTCACTCGAGATGTCCCAGAAGTCATTGCGGCTGAATAAAGGAGATAGGAAGTGCAGCATTTTATATAGATTTATTAATTTAAGTTCAAAGATATTACTTATTTATCTGAGGAGTTTCCCTAAATGATACGATGAAAGTAAACATTACCATGAATATTTTTATAAAGACATAAACACATTAAAGCCGTGCTTACACTGTGAGATTTCACTACCATGAAAATCTTTATAAAGGCATAAACACATTAAGGGTGTTTATTCTTAGAAATTTGTATTAAAATTAGTTTTATTTGGAATGTTCAACGTATATTTATAATCTCTTTATGCATAGTATATATATATATTTTTTTTAAGTGGCGACGCGGTGGCGCAATAGGTAGTGCTGTCGCCACACAGCAAGAAGGTCGCTGGTTCGACCTTCTTCAGTTGCCATTTATGTGTGGAGTTTGAATGTTCTCCTCACGTTCCCGTGGGTTTCCTCTGGGTGCTCCGGTTTCCCCAACAGTCCAAAAAAATACGGTACAGGTGAATTGGGTAGGCTAAATTGTCTGTAGTGCATGAGTGTGAATAAGTGTGTATGGATGTTTCCCAGTGATTGGTTGCAGCTGGAATGGCATCCACTGGGTAAAACATATGCTGGATATGGTGGCGGTTTATTTAGCTGTGGCGACCCCAGATTACTAAAGGGACTAAGCCGAAAAGATAATGAATGACTGAATATATATTGAAATGAGGAAAAACAATAAATCAATGGATGAATGCTGCAATGTTTAAATAATTTTCCATTAAAAATATGTGAAGGTTATGTGACCATCAGGAAAAACTGGGGAAGAATGTGGCATCTCTTTTCTTACAGGACGCGTTCTGTGTTCTTGCCGTTTCCTCAGTTAATTCTTCCTATCTTGGCAAGATCGGTCTCCACAAGAACGCAAGTCTGTTCACTGTGTTCTTGGAATTGAGAAGCAGTCTATGGCTGTTCTTCCTGATGGTCACATGACCTTTACGTGTTTTTAATGGAAAATTACAAATGGGAAACACAAAAGAAATTGCCCCTGGAGTTTGACGTCATCCACCTGTGACACTTTCACTATCTATCTCTTGGATTGATGCTCATCGCACCTGTTGTCACACTGCAGGGAGGTGTCCGAAAACTTCTGACACTGCCAGAGCTTCATCGAAGAAAAAATCTGATTGCAACTGGTGCTAAGCTGCTCAGTGTGAACATGTCAAACCAACGATCAAAGATCACAGATTTTAGCCTAGGATTTCAGGAATCTTTTAGGATTTCCCAAATTTGTCTCAGATGACAAAATTGTGGCTGAAATCTCACAGTGTAAGCATGACTTTAATGTTTTTTTTTACTTTTTTAAAGATTTTCATGATAATGTTTACCTTCACCATCTCATTTAGGGAAACTCTTGAGATAAATAAGTTATATATTTTAAATTTAATAATAAATCTATACAAAATGTTGCGCTTCCACCTCCTTTATTCAGCCGCAATGACTTCTGGGACTTCTTAAGCGAGTTTGGTGCTCAAGTCTGCATCGATGCGTTCTCAATATCAAGAACACATCCGAGACCTTTCATGCGTCCTCCGTTCTTGCGGTCTTGAGTTTTGAAACTGAACTTCGACAGTTGATGATGACGTTGAAGTTGGTGATGACGAGAACATGAGGATGCAAGAACGCTGGAGTGCGCATATTGAGAAACGGCCTTGTCTTGAACACCTTGATTAGTTGGATCAGGTGTCTTTAATTAGGGTTATAGCAAAACTGTACAGAGCTTTGGCCCTCCTGCATTTGAGTTTGAGACCTATGATGTAAATTAAAGTATATAAAGTAAATTCACTGTATTTTATATTTAAAACACTTTTTTTCTCATTAGAAACAGGTCCTCCTAACTAATACCTCTATATCAGCTATTCTTAATGTCAAAACAGCATGACATATTTCAACACTAAAACAATATTCCCTGATACATGGCAAAATTCATCTTTGTCAGCTCTTTATATGGAGATTTTGGTCCCTGGTTGCAGGATTGTGGTATTTATGTCACATTGGTCACATGTCACCCCTAGGGGGAGCTGATATTTATTCCACAGTGTCATGACATAGATGATTTTTTTTTTGTCAAACAATATGTCACACCTGACCATGACTTCCTCTGTCCTCTGTTAGATTGATGAGCAAACCGAGTCCTCTATATTCCCTCACCCTTGGCTCTCTCTCTTTCTCTCTCTCTCCTCTCGCACCTCTAACACCTCCAACTACTAACTGCTGAGTATTAAATTGAGCTTTGTCAGTAAGGTTATAATTTACAGTTGTACGTTGCATTAGCTGATGAGAATATCCCATAGGCCTGTAATACGGACTTACGGCTCCTGCTCTGTTATTAATATCATTTTTTTTTTATCTGCCTGTGTTTCCTATATAAACAGTGGACACAGAGAACAGGAGCTGTGTGCTAATTCTGGCACTTCTATTTTAAAATAGATCAATATGTACTGTCCCCGATGAAATACATCCAAAAGCAGTTCTGTTTTTCTAAAGGCTGGAAGTGATCAGAGTGAAAGCTTGAGGATTTAAACCGGTTTAATTTCCATTGTTTCTTGCTTCTAATATTCTGCAGGATAATGAATTATTAAACAGCGTCTTTTTGATGTTTGTTTGTTTATGTTTAAAATATGTCTAATAGACGTCTCTCACAGACATCTTGCACTGTAATAAATCTGTTAACAGTTTGTGTATTCTGTGATTCACAAGTGTTTTTCTTTTATTTATGGTTATAAATTGCATTATGGGATGTTGATCACTGCTTTGTCAACTGTTGATGTTAAAAAATTGTACTCTACAGTTTAACAAAGAATTTTCAGTTAAAGTAAAATAATAAAGAGAGAAATAATTCTGCAAAATAACTGAAATAGATTCTGGCATCTTATTTCAAGGTTTTTTGCTGGCAGCTAGCTCTCTGCAACTCTTACATGGTCGAATAGGGTCTGTCTGCGGGCTGAAGACAAGGGCGTAACTTGATTGTGCCTTAGGGGCGTAACTTGAAGTACGCTAGAGGCATAACTTGAAGTTATGGAGTCATGTTGTCGGCTAGATAGTGCTGTACATCAGTTATTAACGTCTACACCCACCACATCCCCAAATCCAACCATCCCAGTTATTAACGTCTACATCTTCCCTAAACTTTAACTCAACCACCAGAATTATTAACATCTACACCTTCCACAACCCTTAACTCAACCATCAAAGTTATTAATGTCCACACCTACCCCAATCCTTAACCCAACTATCAGAGTTATTAATATCTACACCTCCCCCGAACCTAAACCCAACCATCATAGTTATTAATGTACAGCCGCGAGTTGTGAAGGCTTTCATACTTGACACGTTCGCCATTGTACTGTTATTTGCAACCAAAGGGGGTGATGCCGAGTAGGCTAACAGTCATGACAAAACAGATGAAGTCAATGAGTGGAGTTGCATGAGTTGTTAAATAGATGAATATAATATATCACATGACTTGATTGTGGATAAGTTTAGAGAAATCGCATGAAAACATCTGTTAAAAAAGTTCTCTGGTTAGTATTTCTGCCATCTTGTCAACTTGGTTCAATGGGATGACGATAACATCAAGTTACGCCTCTAACTTACTGCAAGTTACGCTCTTTCATCTTACGCCCCCGTCTTGTAGTCCGCAGTCAGATACACTTGACATAGTCGCCCACTGAAGCTAAGTAGAGCTGTGCCTGGTCAGTACCTGCACAAAAAAAAAAAATCTGTAATTTTACAGTTTATTTACGGGAGCTGAGGTGCCTGCCATTAAATTACAGAAATAAACCGTAAAATAACGGATATTAAATTGCAGAAATTTTCTTATATTAAAATTTCTGGTAAATTTCTGTAATTCAACAGCTGTTATTTTACTGTAAATTTTTGTAATTTATTGTCCGTTATTTTATGTTTTACCTTAGGTGCCAGAAATAAACTGTAAAAATACGATTTTTTTTTACAATGTAGATACATGGGAAAGCTAGGATGCTGCCAAAAGTGCTGCAAGTGAGGCCAGCAGGGGGTACTCAACCTGCTGTTTGTGTGGATCCTAATGCCCCAGTATAGCGAAGGAGACTGTACTGTTCAGTGAGAGCCGTCTTTGGATGTTATGTTAAACCGAGGTCCTAACTCTCTGTGGTCTTTAAAAATGCCAGTACGTTTTCGAAAAGAGTAGGGGTTTAACCACGGCGTCAAGGTATTAAAATGTTTATAAAAGTTGCTGTAATAATGTTTTTCAATAAGATGTGTGTTTAAAACATAAAAGAAGCCTGGTCTAGGGAATTGATGAAAAAGTGCTTGATGAAACTTGGAATGAATGTTTTAAAGAATGCATGGTTGTTCAATAAACACAAGGCACAGGTTAATACAGTTGAAAGTAATTCATAGGATGTATTATTCAAA
Organism: Danio rerio; assembly: GCF_052040795.2. Classification (NCBI taxonomy): domain Eukaryota; kingdom Metazoa; phylum Chordata; class Actinopteri; order Cypriniformes; family Danionidae; genus Danio; species Danio rerio. The sequence continues at coordinate 41,309,011 of NC_141028.1, forward strand.
AAGTAAACTATAAGCTATAGTTATGCTATAAAAGTAAAATCTGTGATTCTATTTCCCCTATCTGTGACAGATGTAAAACAGAGTGTTCTCTATTCCACATGTTTTAGTTTTGTCCTAAATCCTTTAATTCCTGGAAATATATTTGGAAATGTATTTTTTTCAAAGTTTTTTCAAAGGCAGGTTAAGTTGGATCATTGTCTTGCAATTGTTGGATATTCCAAGACACTATGCACTTTTCCAAATTCCCAGCAACGTCCCATTTTGATGGCCCTTACTCTAGCAAAAAAAAGGATAGTTTTAAACTGGAAAATTTCCGACCCGGGCAGCAGAGTGGCGCAGTGAGTAGCACAATTGCCTCACTGCAAGAAGGTCGCTGGTTCGAGCCCCAGCTGGGTCAGTTGGCATTTCTGTGTGGAGTTTGCATGTTCTCCCCGTTTTGCCGTGGGTGTCCTCCAGGGGCTCCGGTTTCCCCCACAGTCCAAAGACTTGCGGTATTGTTGAATTCAATAAGCTAAATTTGTCATAGTGTAGGTGGGTGTTTTCCAGTGTTGGGTTGCAGCTGAAAGGACTTCAGCTGCGCAAAACGTGCTGGATAAGTTGGCGGTTCATTCCTCTGTGGCGACCCCAGATTAATAAAGGGACTGAACCAAAAGATAATGAATGAATGCACTTCCAACCCTCCATGTTGAAAAAGCATGGATGGGTGAATTGTGTCAAGTCATTCAGCTCAAGAGGATGCGCTCCTTGGAATCAAAATCTCAACACCAATTTCAAACTGTATGGCAACCTTTTCTGGATTTCCTCAAAGCTGATTAGTGCTATGCCAATGATTTATTGGATACTCTGATAATTAAATATGAACATTATGATTGCTTGGATTGGTAAAACCAATGTTATTGTTATTTATTCACTTTAATTTAATTAATAAATTTTATTTTCAGATTTTTTGCTGGGGTCGCTGTGTTTATACCTGTGGATTTCCTTTGTACTGTTTTTGTATTTAAATAAAAAAAAGCTTAAATAAAATATGAAAAAAAGTTTGTTGAAAAAAGATCAAGGTCATATAAAGCAATTCAAAAGCAATAATAAACTAGGGGGAAAATGAAAACATAAATCACAAAATACAGAAAAAATTATTTTTTGCAGTGTGGCTAAAACAGGCGAAAGTTGTCATATTTTAATTTGTAATCTAACAGATGTCTAGCAATAGTCTACAAATGTCTAGTCATTCATTCCTTTCTCTTTAGTGTCTAGTTTTGGACTGTTGTTTGATGCCTATTAGATTTTTACGGACAGCCCAAATTTAACTCTGTTGTAGCCATGATTTTTCACGTCTATTAAATATCTTTTAAACACACACACACACACACACACACACACACACACACACACACACACACACACACACACACACACACACACACACACACACACACACACACACACACACACACACACACACACACACACACAAAAATCTTCAGGTACTATTGTGCTTGATTGCTTTTCTAGCCAATTTTCTAGTGTTTAATGCTGGTTAATGTGGTTTATTTTGGTGGTAAAGCATTTTCAAATCCTTGCTATGCAATAGCTGAGGTGTTTAATGTTGCTTTTGAATTTGCTGGCTACTCCTGTGCTCTGGAGCTCTTGGGGAATTTACTAATGTGTTCTGTTGGTTGCCAGATCATTGCTAAGTAGTTACTAAGGCAGTGTTTCCCAGTCCTGTTCCTGGAGGCACACCATTTTCAAACTCTTCCTCATCAAATACACCTGAATCAACTCATCAGAACATTAGAATGGACCCCGAAAACAGAAATGAATGGGTTCGATAAAGGAGACATCCAAAATATGTACTGTTGATGTGCCTGCAGGAACAGGGTTGGGAAACACTGTATAAGGTGCACTGCCGAGTTTAGAGCATTACTATGCATTATATGTGGTCGCTGAGGTGTTCCTAGGTAGTTGTTATGGTAATGTCAATTCTATAGTATGCTTTTGCTTTCTAGCCCAAGTAAAAAAAAAAGTTAAATCTATATTCATTCTGTTTGTAAGCACAGCAATAATTCCCCTTTAATGCAAATTCATGGGATTATTTTATCTTCCGTCAGGTAGAAAATTAACAATCTGTTTGATTTGGGGCATGTTCATAGCACAAACAATGCAGGACTATTGACATTAAGAAGATTGATATTGTACTTTGTGTAGTTACCTGACCCTAAATAATTATAACGTGTCTAAATTAAAGGTGTCGTAGAATGTACATCTTTATTTACCCATGCATAGCTGAATAATAAAAGTTCAGCAAATGGAAATGGCATACTGTGAGCCTCAAACACCACTATGTCCCTGTTTTAAGTCAATTTGTTGAGTGTAAAATTCTTGTGAGGTGAGTCTGAGCAAAAAAACTGTGTTTTGTTGCACACAGGATCATTATTATGCACACCTCAGGCTGTTTAATTGGCCACATTTCTTAGTGAGATGACCATTTTTTCCCTTATTGTTAAGTTTATCTAGGGTTTTATTAAACTTTCTTTGTTTGTGGGACTCTATTGTAAAAAGGCAGGAGAGACAGGGAGACTATAATCTGCGACACTTTGCTCCCTCACATCTTTACATTTGTTTTTCTATATGTTGCAAAGGGATTTGGACAGGAGGCAAATAGTGGTGCCAGTGCACACACACACTTAAACTATTTTTTAGAATGGGTTTTTATGAGTGGTTCTCAGCCAGCCATCTGTTCACAGCACCTGACAATACAAAATGGGGCCTATATGGATAAAAAATTATTAAGCTCCACCCAGAAAAGACATAAGGTCTGTTTAACTGTATCATTTGTTAGTTTAATGTGTATCCGCTTGTTAAGAGGTGACATGTTGGTGACGTATGTAATACTGTTTCCGGGTCCAAGAAATTAAGCGGACATTGCACAATTTGATGTATATGTTTGTAATGAGGCAACAAGCACATGTAGACTGCAGAGTATACACTCACTGGCCACTTTTTTCAGTACACCTTACTAGTACAGGGTTGGACCCCCTATTTTGCCTTCAGAACTGCCTTAATAATTCGTGGCATAGATTCAACAAGGTACTGGAAATGTTCCTCAAAGATTTTGGTCCATATTGACTTGATAGCACTATGCAGTTGCAACAGATTTGTCAGCTGCACATCCATGATGCAAATCTTTCATTCCACCAGATCCCAAAGGTGCTCTATTGGATTGAGTTCTGGTGACTGTGAAGGCCATTTGAGCACATTGAACTCATTATCATGTTCAAGAAACCAGTCTGAGATGATTTGCGCTTTATGACATGGCGCGTTTTCCTGTTGTAAGTAGCCATCAGAAGATGGGTACACTGTGGTCATAAAGTGATGGATATGGTCAGCAACAATACTCAGGTAGGCTGTGGCATTGACACAATGCTCAATTGATATTAATGGGCCCATAGTCTGCCAAGAAAATATCCCACATACTATTACACAATCACCACCAGCCTAAACTGTTGATACAAGTTAGGATGGAATTATGCTTTCATGTTGTTAATGCCAAATTCTGACCCTACCATCTGAATATCGCAGCAGAAATCAAAACTCATTAGACCAGGCTATGTTTTTCCAATCTTCTATGGTCCAATTCTGGTGAGTCTGCGAATTATAGCATCAGTTCCCTGTTCTTAGCTGACAGGAGTGGGACCTGTGTGATCTTCTGCTGCTGTAGCCCATCCGCCTTAAGGTTTGACATGTTGTACGTTCACAGATGCACTTTTGCATGCCTCAGTTGTAACGAGTGGTTATTTGAGTTACTGTAGCCTTTCTATTAGCTTGAATCAGTCTGTCTATTCTCCTCTGACCTCTGGCATCAACAAGGCATTTGTGCCCGCAGAACTGCCGCTCACTGGATATTTTATCTTTATTAGACCATTCTCTGTAAACCCTAGAGATGATTGTGCATGAAACTCTCAGTAGATCAGCAGTTTCTGAAATGCTCAGACCAGCCTATCTGGCATCAACAACCCTTCAACATCCTCTATATTACCTTTTTTCTCCATTCTAATGCTCGATTTGAACTGCAGCAGATCATCTTGATCATGTCTACATCCCTAAATACATTGAGTTGCTGCTATGTGATTGGCTGATTAGAAATTTAAGTTTTATTAGGTACACCTGTCCAAAAAACAGTTATACAGGTGAACCTAATGAAGTGGCTGGTGAGTGTAAGCGAACAATGTACGGTTATGCATTGTGTCATATCACTTAGCTCTTACTGCTATTTTTCCTGAGTGAATGGATGCGAATAAACTTACGAAATGATCTGATTATGTAGAGATTGATATTAAGTCCTGTCTGTGTTTTAATATATCGTCACCTTGGAATTATAAGGTTCTATCTGCGTTCTGAATGATTTTGAGATATTGAGCTTCAAAGTTTTTGCATTCCATAGCAAACAGTGTTGTGTAACATTTGTTTTTAAATAAAAAGTCTTAATGTAAACAACTTATAAAAAATCATCCCATAATGTAAATAAGTTGTCAATTAATAAAAATATGTTCATAACTCAATTTTGACAAAAATGTCACAACCTACCTTAATGTGACGATGTTGAAGCTTCAAAATACAACTATAACAAATCTCTGCTGGTCCTTTTTGTTGAGTATAATTTAAATTTAAACTATATTTCATCCACAACACAACTCATATGCAAAATAGGTTACTCTGGTGGCTTAAAGATACAGGAGCTCCCTCTAGATCAAATAAACCAGCCACTTAATTTCAAAAGATTTAACAAGGCAACTTCTCAATTTGTTAAAATGAAGTGTGATTACTTTGCACATTTCAGAGTACATCACACTGTGTGTGTGCGCGTGTGTGTGTGTGTGTTTGTGTGTGTGTGTGTGTGTGTGAGAGAGAGAGAGAGAGAGAGAGAGAAAGAGAGAGAGAGAGCAAGCAGTGACACAAGCTGCAGAGAGTAAGTGCAGAGCTAATTAGTATTCACAACCACTATTTTGACCATTCCAAATATGGTCATAATGGAGCTTTTGTTTATAGTGGTAATTTGTGGATTTATAAATAAGCATATAAAACCATAACACATACCGACACATACCGTAGATATCAGTGCACATTTAACGTATCGAATGAATGCACTAAATGGCACCTTTTAGAAGAGGGAGCTCAGAGAGAGCAGCAGACCAAGCAATAGCTTCCTCCCATAATATCGCAGGGGTCATTTCATACCTATATGCTGTGTGCGTGAGTGCACTCATGTGGTTGCAGGGCTTATGTTCCTTTATGAGAACTGTGAGCTGAGTTTTATTACTATGAGAGGTGAGGTGGGGGGAGGGTCTGTCGTTTTGATGGGTTCGAGAGGCACTCTGTTCATCTATAACAGCCAAGTGGCCTGTCATCAGAGACCATAAAGCACAGCAGATGAAATAAAGAGATCAGCCATGTTGAGGGGAGCACTGGGCAGCCGTGCCAAGACTGCGTGTGTGACATTTTTCACTTTAATCCAAGGCTGCATGTGTGTGGGAGAACGTCTCTGTATGGCACACACTTTTCATTATAACCCAAATGCGTTTCTACATGGTGTGAGACAGCATTATGCTGACCATAAAAATGTGAATTCATTGTGGTCTTCAGTCTTTTGCGGTTCTGGCCGAATGGTAGAGCAACACTGGCTTCATTTGATTGATTAGATACACCGCTAATATCTGCAAAGGTTAATCAATACTGCCTCCGGGGACTGGGGAGAATGTATCTCTGTGTGTGTGTGTGTGTGTGTGTGTGTTTCTTTTCGCAAGCTCTTGAGTTTTTTTTTCAATTGCAGATTTTGAGGTGGGTAAGCATGCTGTCACATTTGAAAATGTTAATTTATGGGGTATTCCTGTGTTGAAAACACAGGGAATGTTTCTGTTTAGGATTATTTCAGTATTTCTGCTTATTCTGATTGTCTGTTTCTTCCTTTTAGGCTCAACTCTATGCAAGGATCTGAGATTATACTTGAGCAAATGTTTCACACCAGGATCTATGGACAGTCAGCTCCAGCAGGTGATCCGAGAAAACCTCTACCTGAGAGCCGTGCCATGTGAGTACTCAAAAATGTATATAAGTTGATTTTTAAAAAAAAATTTAAGGAGCAATTTAGTAATTTACCATTTAAATGTCTAAAGATGCATTAATGTACTGCTGACTGGTTATTATTAGAACTTTTGATAAAATTAAAATCACTGACATATAATATGGCAAATGCATGAAAAAAAACTGTAACCGTAGTTCATCAATTAAATGTTTGAAGGCAGTCAGTGGCATATCTGTTGACCAACCCAATGTTTTTCTTTGGGTAAAATAATAGAAAAACAAAAATAAATCTGTACAGATTGAGATTTGTTGGACAAGTGTGGTTTATTTATAAACTAATTTCGAGAGGAGCACGTGCTTATGATTGAACACTGGCACCGAATTAGCTCCATACATTGGCACCAATCAGATGAATACCGACACACTATAAATTACCAAAGCACTGTAGCACTGGTTAGCACTGTTGCCTCACAGCAAGAAGGCGTGGGTTTTTCCCTTGTTCTCCGGTTTTCTTCCACCATGCAAAAACATACATTAAGTAAATTGACTACTTCAAAATAGCATCTTAAGACAACTCTTAGTCAAATATGTCTCAGCAGTTCACAAGTGGGGCAGTCCTACTGTAGACCTACTGTACCTGAGCTCAAACTCTCCTCTTACCTTTCAAACGGGAGGGAGCCCCGGGCTTAATGATATTCTGAGCTCAGGGCTCTCTCCCGGTACAGCATTCCAAATATGCTTTATTATCAATCATCAGTTAAGTGTGAACTCTTGAAATAAATTTGTGTAATCTTGCTTTTTAACAATAACAGACCATTTTACTTCCTAGAACTGAAAATATAAGTAATTTCCTTCACACTGCAGGAACTATAAACAATAATTATTAGATTACTGAATGAGGAGCTGATTAGTCTCCTCAAAAAAGTAGGTTTAATATTTTTTTCTGCAAGATATATTGTGATATAAATACAAATTCATCAGATGAAATCGGCTGTATTGGAAAAAAAATTGTTAATTTAGATTGATTCGGGAATATTTTAATCACGCATTAAATATAATAAACTAATTGCATGTATGGTGGCACGGTGGCGCACTGGATAGTCTTGGCTGGGTCAGTTGACATTTATGTGTGGAGTTTGCATGTTCTCTCTGTATTGGTGTGGGTTTCCTTTGGGTGCTCCAGTTTCCCCCACAGTCCAAAGACATGCGCTTCTTTAGATGAATTGGGTAAGCTAACTTTTCCGTAGTGTATGTGTGTGAATGAGAGTATTTCCCAGGGATGGGTTGCAGCAGGAAGGGCATCCGCTGCATAAAACATATGCTGGATAAGTTTGCAGGTCATTCCGCTATGGCGACCCCAGATTAATAAAGGGACTAAGCTGAAAAGAAAATGAATGAATGAATAATTGCATGTATAGATAAATAAAAAGAGCAAAGATATAAATGTGGAAATTTTTTTCTGGACCAAGTTTGGACTCACTTTTTAGAATAACTGACTTACTCAGCCTTTAAAAAGTCCTGATTGGTGGCCGGGGATGGCACTGTGGCTCAGTGGTTAGCACTGTCTTCTTACAGCAAAAAGGTCACTGGTATTTCTGTGTGAGACCAGAAGAACCATTGTGTCACGCAACTTCTTTTAAAGTTCTTAAAACGCGTCTATTTGATGTCTGTCTGTGGCAAATAGAAAACACAGTGGTGCCAGGTACATGTCAGGTTGAAAAAGGCTGTGTGCCCAATGTTTATGAAACTGTTCTTCTCTCATATTCCCATGTTGTTGTGTTTACTGGTACATGCGAGCAGCATGAAACATTTACAACCCCACCTACTGCAGTGCGGAGGTGTTGGAAGGTTTGAAATGTACTTGCAGAGTTAATGCCATGATGCCTTTTAAGTGTTTATCCTCCAGAGTGAGGGCATAGGGATGAACTTTTTTTGAATGGAAGCAGTGTAGGACACCAAATCATTTCTATACATGCACAAAGGATCATGGGTGTCCATCAGTTATTACCACCTTTGACCCCATATACTTTCTCTAGCTCCTCTGGAGGGATTCTGAGGCATTCCCTGGCAAGCCGAGAAACATAGTCCTAACAACAAGTCCTGGGTCTTCGTTGGGGCCTCAGGGACATGTCTAAAACACCTACCTTTGTAGGTCTCCAGATGCCCAAGCCACCTCAGCTGGCTTCTCTCGATGTGGAGGAGCAGAGACATCTACTCAGAGCATCTCCTCAGTGACAGAGCTCTTATATCTGAGGAGAACCACTATCTCTGCTCTGCAAATAAATTCAGCTGCTTGTATCTGAGATGTTGTTCTTTCAGCCATGACCCAAAGCTCATGACCATCGTTGAGAGAGGAAATGTAGATGACATGGAAGATAGTCCTTGAGCTTGGTGAAAAAGTTCGAGTGTCTTGGGGTTTTGTTCATGAGTGAGGGAAGGATGGAACATGAGATGACAGGCAGATTGGTGCAGCAGCAGTAATGCGGTCGATGTATCGCCCTGTTGTGGTAAAGAAGAAGCTGAGCCGAAAGCTCTCAATTTACCAGTCAGTCTACATTCCTACTCAATCAGTTGTGCCCTTCAAAATTCCAGAAGGGCTCTTTAAAGTGACAAGCATTGAGTTGTTCTGTTTGAAAGAACACTTCAATATGTGATGAATGATTGTTTTCATTTTGAAGGGTGCTTAAACCCATTTAGAATGCACAGACAATAAAATCTATGCAAATGTGTTGAAACTGATTGGAGCTAAAACCAGTGCAGGACACTGACTATCCAGGAATAAGACTGGCCACCACTTCTGTCATTAGTCGGAAAAGCCCAGAACTCGCATCACCGTTTGTGCTATTACTGTATCTGAGTGTTAAACATGCAGAGCTTTGTTTTGATTGTGCCTCTAGGTATCAACTTTGTCTCAGCTGTTATTCTCAAAAGCCCTTAGAGCAATAACAAAGAAACAAACGAGAGACTATTTATAGTGACCTTTTAGTTTGTGCTATTCATTATTTGTATGCTGTGAGAAAATAGGATAATGTTTATGTGGATAGCCTTAATTAGTTTACTTTGTGGATTTGAAGAATCATATATATTCTACCTGACAAAATCTTGTCGTCGTAAGAGGTGTGTGAGTTATTGCCGTCGGTCTATCACTGAATGTGTCAGGAATATCAAAACAAAACAAACTTAACTCCGCTCCTTTAGCCCCCCTCACACAGCTTGATCCACGCTGGCATTTCTCCTCTTGGGTTTTTGGTTTTGAAAAAGGAAAAATTCCACCATCCCGTCCAAACTTTAAGGATACCGGGTATCCGATTTGCAAAATCCATGTGCAAAACGATTTGGTCTGTTTCCCTTGCTCGAAAGCTTGACAGAGCCCCTGCGCATAGCTAAAGTTGCTGAGCCACGATTGGTGGATGGCTGTTTTTGGGTGTGTCTTAGCGAAGGGTCAATTGTATTTTGAACTGAACCTAAACTGGCACACTCAGAAGAACCATAATATTAATATTAAAAAAGAGATAAACTAGGTGCACTTTAACTAACATTACCATGTGTCCTGTATTCTAAAGTGTGACTGACAAATGCGAGAGACAGAAATCCTCTGTGAAACTCTCAGTTTATTACATTTTAATTTGATTTCATGTGCAATTTTTCTTTTCTATGGGTAAACAGACACTTAAAAACTCATAAGTTTGAACAGCTGAAACAACTCCTTGAAAACGAACTTGTTATTTCATGCAACAGCGCCTAACATCTTGCACACAGGCTGATGGAGCTCAAGGTTGTGCAGTTTTTCTGATGAAGTGTTAATTGGGGTGTGATCCATTTATTAGCAAGCAGGTGTTGACAGCTCCAACTGCTTTTACTGCGACAAGAAAGAAGGATGTGAGAGAACCAAAGAGTGACAGAGAAGGGGGAAGGTAAATGATACGGTGATATAGAAATGAAATAGTTACATCAGATATGACATTTTGATGATTTATTACACAACACCCTCATGTCATTCCAAACCCAACCTGCATTTTTGAGAAATGTTTGAAGTTTGAATTTGAAGCTAAATTGTGCAGTGTTCTGGATAAAAGCCAGGTTTATGAACTGTTGAATGCCACCTTATAACATTTCCACGCTTTTCACGCTCTTCAGTCGACTCTCTTTCACATCTTCTTTTCCGCTCAACTCCCTGTTGCTTAGTTTTTTTTTCTGTGCCCTTTATCCTGAGCTTTAAAATCCTAATTATATTTTGCGTAATTTCTTTCCCATTTTAATCTTTGTGCCGCGATAAGACACAGATTTGGATTAACCTCCATCAAAATCATAAGCTTTTGTTAAGTAGATGAAGTTCTGCTCGTTTTTTTACAGTGGAATTATTGCCAGACATTGTATAAGGAGGGCAAAACAAACATGTGTTTCAGAGAAAACAAATGCTTTGATTAATGAAACCAGAAGACAGTAAACACATGGTCTATAACAATAAAAGATTTATCCATGATCTTTGAGCCATCTTGGTTATGTGCATAAGGATAATATTTTCCTATTTTTCAATGCAAATCGACATAACCTTTATAACTGTATAATCTACTGTAAAAGAATAGCTATTTTAAACAATTGACACAATAGTTGGGAGTTCATTCCACTGTGGTGACCCCTGATAAATCAGGGACTAAACTATGCAATAAATGAATGAATTAATTGATACAACAACATGTGTTTGGAGTAAAAAATAAGCTGTTAATCTTATAAATTGTTGTACTTTATTACTATATGCTAGTATATTGCTATATGCTAGCTTCCACTGTAGTCTCCCCTATTAAGTGTAATTGTTCATGTAGCATTGGAATGCATTGGAACTTTCTGATTCATTGGTCAGTGATGAATGTGACCAATACAGAGAAGTTTTTGTACACTGTGAAGATTATATGTTTAAAAAGTCATAACAACTTATGTTTTTATGTGAATGGTAGTTAATTAATCTGGTTTCAGATCACTTTGTTTTTTAATTTGTTATGACCCTTGATGGAAATATGTCTAGAAAATTAAATGGAGTTACATTGAGATGACCAAGAGTATAAACTAATGGTAAAAGTGGCAGGAGAAACACAAAACAACAAGTTTAGCACTGCAAAAGATTTATTTCTCCCACAAACCATATATTTACAATATATGCAAACAGTAATTATATAAAAATAAAAAATTAAAAGAAAAAAAAACACAACAAATGAGAGATGGAGTTGAAAGTTGTGTTAGAAAATCAAAGAAAGATATATAACAAAAATATTCCCACATTTTAAAACCCAAAAAGTGAAGGTAACAAACCATTTGAGGAAACTGAGTTCAACAAACCATTTAAGTTCAAAAACTATTCCTAATGAGTACTGTGAACTTGATTCATTTGACTAAAAAAAGCAATTTGAGCACAGTAAAACCCAATAAATCAAGAGAACTCAAACCAACTGAGCACTGTAAAACCCATAAAGTTAAGGCAACTCAAACTGTTTAAGGAAACCAATTGCAACAATCCATTTGAGTAAAAAAAAAAACTAATCTACATGAGTACTGTGAATTTACTCTATTTAAGTTGAAGTAATGAAGTATTTAATTAACTCATTACCTTCAACACTGAGTTCAAAACTTATTTTAAATTAAAAGAATTAAGAAATAATTAATTTCAGTAAATTGTGAGTTAACTAAATACTCATTTAATTTGATAAAGTTGACTGTTGGGTTTTACAGTGCATAATCTCCTCCCAATCCTCTAAATAAGAAAATAACAATATAATTTGCACAAATATTCAGCCCAAATGCACCCTGAACCTACTCTAAAAAACAAAAACACTTCGCTAACTAGTGTGTCTTAACCACAATAAACGTGCGTGCAAGGTATGTCACGTGACTTACTATGCTGTTCCAGGTCTACCTTATCAAAATTGAACTTGATGTTTTAAGTCAGGTTAGTTCAGGGATGGGCAAACTTGATCCTCAAGGGCCGGTGTCCCTGCAGAGTTTTGTTCCAACACTAGTCAAACACACTTGAACAAACTAATCAGTGTCTTCAAGATCACTAGAAATCTATAAGCAGGTGCGTTAGATTAGAGTTGGAGCTAAACTGTGCAGAACACCGCCCCACCAGGACCGAGTTTGCCCACCCCTGGGTGAGTTGTATAAAGTTGATAAATTTGATTAAACTTAAAACTTTTTACAGTGTATTAGTGAATTGGCTTTCATTTTTAATAATATTGTCTATTTTCATTGTAATAAAAAAAAATGTTTAGCAGTTTTTACTATGGAAGTTTGAATTAATTTGGTTTTAAGTCAAGCTAAAGGAAAATTCTAATTTAATAAAATTCTTCTTTAAAGTTGTAACAAGTTTAAGTTGTCAGAAATGTAAGGTTATGACTGTAAGATAATAAATTATTTTAGTTTAATGGTTTTAGTTTTAGTTTTAGTGAGCTACAATAACACTTGACTGATGTAAATATATATTTGTTTTTAAATATCTATGCACATTATCTCATTTTTTTTAATGAAACTATATATATTTTCAGAAAAAACAAAAGTTGTGGGGTGAATAATCTGATATTGTTAGAAATTATGTTCATGGAACATCCATCATTTTTTATTAATATTTTTACAATGTTATTTAAAATTACATATTTTAAACCAAGAAACAGCATTCTTCAAATATAAAAGATGTGTGTTTTAAACGTTGAGAGAAAATTCAAATGCAATTTTAATATAACAATTATGTGGAATGTTCCACTAACACAAATAAAACCAATTAGAAACATTCTCAAATATTTTACATGCTTAAAAAACATGAAGAAATAAAGTTAATAAGAAGATTCCTAATGACAATGTCACCAAAATGCTCTTATTCTATTTTAGCTCACTTGCTCTAATATGTTCACTTTAGGTACTAAGCTCCTACACTCTCAGAAATAAAAGTATGCGAAATGTCACTGGGGTGGTACTCATTTGTACTAAAAGGGTCCATATACCTCGAAATTACAGTTGAAGTCAGAATTATTAGCCCCCTTTTGATTTTTTTTCTTTTTTAAATATTCCCCAAATGATGTTTAACAGAGTAAGGAAATTTTCACAGCATGTCTAATAATATTTTTTTCTTCTCTTCTAAAGTCTTATTTGTTTTATGTCGGCTAGAATAAAAGCAGTTTTTAATTTTTAAAAAATCTATTTTAAGGTCAATATTATTAGCCCCTTTAAGCTAGATTTTTTTCGATAGTCAGAACAAACCATCATTATAAAATAACTTGTCTAATTACCCTAACCCGCCTAGAACCTAATTAACCTAGATAAGCCTTTAAATGCCACTTTAAGGTGTATAGAAGTGTCTTAAAAAATATCTAGTCAAATATTATTCACTGTCATCATGGCAAAGATAAAAGAAATCAGTTATTAGAAATTAGTTATCTTCTCTCCGTTAAACAGAAATTGGGGGGAAAAATAAACAGGGGGGCTAATAATTCTGACATCAGTTGTATATATTAATACCTAAATATTTAAAGGAACACTTTTGTCATTTTTAAGGCACTAATATGTATCCTTGAGTTATTAATATGGACCTTTTAGGTACAAATTTGTACCTTTTGAAAAGGTACCACCCCGTGCAGCTCACCTACCTTTATTTCTGAGAGTGTAATATACCCAATTTGGGAAGAATTTTAGAAGAATTCTCTCCCAGTACCTCTTTTGAAGCCATTTTCAGAGAGTGTGTGGTGTTATCAAGATGGCCACTGAGTGAACTGACTTGCCTCAAAGGGACTTTGATTATTTTGTAAGACTTTTGTGGCCGCTTCAGGACTTCCTGCTGATATTGGTGATATTGAGCACACTTTTTCCCCTTTTTCGTTGTTACCTCAGACATTGTTAGAAAAGTTTCCAGTCAGTTCATCGAGAGGACACGACGGCGCATGTTCTGGCCCTGCACATGTGTTTGAGCATGTGTGGGAGTGTGTCTGAAACATTGCGTCGACTTGAGTGGGGTAATCTCTGATTTACATTGAAGTAGGTCATGGCGAGCTTGACGCTGCCCGTCGTGTGCCATTCTGCTCACTGAGACACACACAATAACCGCAGGCATGGCTTTGAGCGTAGAGTCTTCCAAAACACATGGGCTCCGTTTGAGATACAACAACACACTTCAGAATTCACACGTGCTGCGCTCACATGGACACCCTCAAACATTTAATAACTTACACAGGACAATGAACACCAAAGCACTCTCTTCATTGCAGCTGGGTACTTTTAATTTGTATATCCGTCTTGAACTGGAAATGCTACTGGAGAGCCCTGGAGATCAAAAACACTTGAATATTTTGCAGATGATTCAGCTGCTGATGTGTGGTTAATAATTCTGCGCAGTTTCATTCATTGTGTTTGAACTTGCAGAGAGCATTTTGTGTTAATATGATGCAATATTTGGGTAAAAATGAGCTTTCTTTGATGGCAAATATTGAAGATACTGTGACTGGTTGTTGGATAAGGATTGATTTGGCAGTGTAATTTGCCAGGCTGGCAGATTGCGTTTGAAACAGATGATTCTATTATGATAGGGAGCTGAGTTCAGATTAGGAATGCTCCATCATGAGGCTGTCAGAGCTTCAAAAGATGGATTTGGTCAGAGGGAAAACTGACCATGACGTTTGTCCACTGCGAGTTATTAAAGCCCCTTAATCAAGGCCACTTGGCGGACATCTTACTAACACTTTGATTTCCCTTCACCACCACTTGTTCATTCATCCTCTTTGTGAAATGTTTCCTCCTTTATACTATATTTTGTGTTTTGAAGCTGGTGTGTATCTCACATTCACTAATTTGCGTATGAAAAACATACAGTTTGTCATTGGTGCTTTTCTTTGTGGTTTGTAATCATAATTGCTTCCCTTTATTAATATTACTGTGTTAGTCTTAAGAATATATTATATTGTAATTGCATTTAATAAAACTAACGTGCAAGTGTGACAGACAGCTTTACTGTTAACATATTTTTAAATAAGCAGTTTTCTGTATTTTGTGATTTATGCTTTTATTTTGTATATTTTCCCGTTAATTTATGCTTTTGAATAACATTATGGGAACTTGATCTTTCCTTTTTTTTTTCTTTTTTTAATAATGTAAAATTATAAATTGTCTGCGTTGGTTTTGTATCTGTTATTTTACAGGCTTAGTTCTCGATATGTTATTTCTTATACATTATATAATATCAAACTATTAAAATGTTAATAAAAGTAATTTTGTCAAACTGTAGAGTTGAATTTTCAACATCAAAAGTCGACAGAGCAGAGATCAATGTCCCATAATCAAATTCACAACCGAAAATAAACAACAACAACAAAAAAATAAAAAACTTTGTGAAACACAAAATTAGGAAACAGTGTTAAAAGTCGCAAGCCTTCACTGCAGCATGACTTGATTATACTATAAACTTTGGGAGCAGAAATGTATTTATTTATGTATTTTTTCAAATGATTTGTTAGTCATCAAATGAGCAAGAGTGCAGTTTCTCCAATTTCATAAACATGATGACAATTAAATTTATTTTATGCAACTGTTCAACAACGACAAAATGTTAGAGTTAGGTGACTTGAATTTTACATAGTGTTAGTTAAAGCAACAAAAGCAAAAACAAGATTTATGTGTTTGTTTGTGCATGCTTTTTTAAAAAAAAAGTCTGTTTTTGAACAAACCATATGAGTGATTCGACAACTTATTCATAAAGAGAAATGAACCAGTTATTTTGATTAAGTGGTTTGAATGAATTGCAATCTTAATATAGTCCGCGCACAGATCATCTTACTAATACTCCTGGCTACTTATTTCCTTTAACTGCCCATTTTTACTGTTTTACTTGTACTTGCCATTTATTCTCATTCTTATTCTTTCTTAATTATTTGTAATGTTGGTGTGGCTTCACAAAGTTTCTAATTTATAGAAGAAATATATTTAATTGTAATACATTTCAGAAATGCTTCTCTTTGTTATTATCAGTATGGGATTACTTTTCAAGGTATTGTGCTACTTACTCCTTGTTGTGTTACTCCTAACATTTAAAAAAATAAAATAAAATAGCAACAATAAATCAGAAATTATGAGTAGGCATTCAGGTAAAATTGCAATCAATTTGGAATTATTGGGCTCTATTTTAACAATCTAGGAACAAAGTCTTAAGCGCATGGTGGAAAAGCATTAAGGGCGTGTCCAAATACACTTTTGCTATTAAAGGACTGAACAATATGCTTTGCGCCGCAGCGCATGGTCTAACAGGGTTGTGCTTATTCTCTTAATGAGTTATAGGTGTGTTCTATGTGTGTTTCAGCATAACGTGCATTAAACCAATTAGAGTCACATCTGCCTTTCTCTTTAAGAGTCTAGTGTGTCTTGCCGTGCCGCATTTACTATTAACATGGGGACTTTTTTAAGTGGAAAAACTGAATGGAAAAACTGAACACTTCACTACCGAGAAAACAGTTAAACAGACCAAGAATAAAGAATGAGCTTCCTTCATTCGGCCTCTTTACTTTCTCTTTACTCCTTTATTAAGTGGATGAGGAAACGGTAATGTATGCACTTTACTGAATGCATTCATTAGACTACATATTTAATTTGGTTTGTTAAGCACAAAGATTTGTTTAAAAACTATTTTTGAATTCAGTTCTAATATCCAGCAAACGAATAAATTAACAATAATAACGAGGTGTGTTCAAAAAACTGTTATTTCCAAACACACGTCCTATTCTTATGTCCAATTTGATGCATACGTCTCCGAAAAACCTGACAGATATACAAATCTAAACTTGTTTTCTAATAAAACAAATATAAATATGCATATAATAAATACTACCAATAATAACGTTCACGTTTAAGGCGTACAACTAACGTTCTCTGCGCTGGGCTTTACACCTGTTTTTAGCTGGTCAATTGTGCAGTCTATTTTAATTCCTCAAAATAACACATCTCCTTTCTACACCAGCACACCCATGAGTCCACAAAATGACCCAAATGGATTTACTATTTAAACAACGTAACCCAAAACGAGAAAATTAGGATTGTGTTGGTCTGAAAATACCAACAAATCGCGCCAAACATGTCTTGTGCCTTATTGTGCCAGGTGTATTATAGAGTCCATTAGGTTATTTTCTAGTAAGATTTTATCTGTTACAAAATAAATAAGGCAAATGCATGCATTTTACACTCTATTGTTGACAGTTTTGAAATGAGTTTGTTAGAGCGGAAAAAAAAAAGTGCTGAAAATGTATAGTTTTTTGCCGCATGTGGAGTATAAATGAGAAAAGTGTTTGGGAATTTTGAAGAATGTTTATTGCAAGCATTTTGTGTGAAAGCAGAAAAAAAATTATTCACAGTGTCGCTCAGCACAGACTCCTGTTTGGCTGATTGTGTGAACACTTTTAAAGCTTTAGCTGCACAATGCTTGTTAGTGGTTGAAAAACCCCCAGTAATAATACATAACAGCATACAAAACGTAATGCTAAATATTTCTCAATGCACTTCAATGCAGAATCCAGGTCATTTGATGACACAGATTTCATTGATATAGTGAATGTAGTGGTGTGTTGACAATAATAGAGGTACACTTTTAATAACAGCAAAGCTATTGTAACGCTGTTCTGCCAGCCAGGTGTTGTATACATTTATAGCCACACTTTTATTTTGTCAGCAGTTTCTTTTCACACCACATCTTTTCACTCTCTTGTTTGTGATCGTTTTGGCTTTTATATGCTTCTTGTACTGTGAGACCAGCTCTGTCAGCTCTACTTATCCAAAATAATAAGACACTTGAGCAAAATGTCTTTTATTTTTATTCATGCTATTTAGCAGAATGTCCAAGCTGATATTTTCCATGAAATTAACTACTGGTTACTAGGCCAGAAAGAATCTGTGGACATTTTTGCTATGTCTGTAGAAAATTTTGTTAAAACATTTTCTAGTTTATACTAAATGATTTGGGAATATAGTGAATAAACATGTAAAACATGAAATAAAAATAATAACTTTTAATAATAATAACACTGACTCACTTTTAAGGTTTACAATGAAGGTTTAATTCATGTAAACATTTGCATATTCATTCATTCATTTTCCTTCGGATGAGTCCCTTCTTGTCAGGCGTCACCACAGTGGAATAAACCCCTAACTATCCCAGCATATGTTTTACGTAGCAGATGCCCTTTAAGCCACAACCCAGTATGGAAAACACACATACAATATACTGTACGGCCAATTTGAGTCTAATCAGTCCTATAGTGCATGTCTTTGTACAGTGGGACGAACCAGAGCACCCAGAGGAAACCCACACGAATATGGGGAGAAAATACTCCACACAGAAATGCCAAAATGCCCAGCTGGGACTTAAACCAGCGACCTTCTTGCTGTGAAGTGACAGTGCAAACCACTGAGCCACCGTATCACCCCATATATTTGCATATTAGTTCATAATATTGCTGAAATTCATATAATATTATGAATAAAGATAAATTTGCACACATTTACATAAGTAAATAAACTTTTTTAAAAGTTGATGAAAACCTATTGATGTTTATGAAAACCCATTGACCCATATGAAAGCCCATTGATAGAGGTTTAGTTTGACATAAAGGTGAGTAACTGATGACAAAATTTGTATTTTTAAAATGTATTTATTAAATGTTAGGGACGACGCAGTGGCACAGTAGGTAGTGCTGTCGCCTCACAGCAAGAAGGTCGCTGGTTCGAGCTTAGGCTGGGTCAGTTGGCATTTCTGTGTGGAGTTTGCATGGTGTTCCTGCATTGGGTTTCCTCCGGGTGCTCCAGTTTCCCCCACAGTCCAAAGACATGCGGTACAGGTGATTTGGGTAGGCTAAATTGTTCGTGGTGTATGAGTGTGAATCAGAGTGTATGGATGTTTCCCAGTGATGGGTTACAGCTGGACGGGCATCCGCTGCGTAAAAACATATGCTGGATAAATTGGCAGTTCCTTCCGCTGTGTCGACCCCAGATTAATAAAGGGACTAAGCCGAAAAGAAAAGAAATGAATGAATGAATAAAAATGTAAATTATTATTTATTATTATTATTATTATTATTATTATTATTATTATTTTTATTATTATTATTACATATATTTATTATTATTTATACTTTCCGCTATGGAACCATCTGTTAAATTAGGGGATAAGACAAAGAAAAATGAATGAATAAATATTATTTTTTAAATGCTTTATATAAAATGTTTCAAATTTTAAAGAACACACCCCAGACCCACCCCATACCAGCAAATAATAATAATAATAATAATAATAATAATAATAATAATAATAATAATAATAATAATGGTAAAAAATCTAAAAATAAATAACAAGGAAATAATAATATTAGTAAAACAATTCTAAAAATAGGTAAACAATAAAATAATAATAATTACAATAATATAAATAACTGTAAAAAAATCTAAAAATAAATAAACAAGAAAAAAATAATAATACTGATAATAACAATAAATAAACATATGCAAACATGCAAAAATTTATACATGCACATATTTAATACAATTATCTGTGTATATACATAATTATTAATGGACATGATGAAAGAAAAAAAGAAGAGAAAGATATACCAATACCAATACCAATAAATACCCAATTAAGTAAAGGTGTATTTTGTACATATTGCTATAATTTATGAAATCTTTTACATTGCACCTATCATTGGTCACTTTTCAGATATTCAAAAAAGGACTTCCAAATCTTTAATGTTTATCTTTGGTTTGCCTGCAGTTTCATATTTAATCTTTTCCAAGTGTAATACATTACAGAACTCTGTAAACCACTTCTCAAATTTAGGTGTAAAGTCTTTGTTCCACATTACCAAGATTACTTTTTTGACCATATTGAACTGTCTGTGTTTGATCCAAAATACAGATTACAAAGTAAGGAGCTCAGCCTAATAGTGAGGGGTCAGAATTAGTATTTTAAGTGAGTTATGCCCTGAGTGTATAGCATAGCTGTATACGTCGCTCATCGTGACCCTGAAGGGGCTGTAGTTTGGCTAAGCTGACTGGACAGGAAGACCTCTGGCTGGGAGCTCCAGTTTCCTCTGACAGAGATGGAAAATCACTGAGTAAACAGTCTGAATGCCTCCAGCTTGGTAGTCATACTTTACCTGTCCGATATACGCAGCAGTAAAGTTGACAGTAATTGGGGCGACATGAATGCATGAACCATCACGCCTTGATGTAAGGTCAAAAATGAAATAAATAAATCAATGCAAATAGCCAGAGTCAAAGTCTGACCTTGAGTCTGCTGACAAAAAATGAGGCTGCGTTTACACTGGTGCGCTTTCATTTTAAATCTGAGATTTAAACAATCCATATCCATCCTGCGTTCCTGAAAACGATCTCTGTCTACACTATATAACCTGTAATGCATGATACATGACCATTTATTCACATTGGGATTGCGCAAATCTTGCCGGTGTTACGGTTTAACTGGTGACCATGTTAACTGGTGTCCCTTTCCAGATGTAAGCTATTTACGTTTGCAGATTGCTTCTTTCCTTCGTTCAGCACACGCATCAATCAACTTACCTAACTGAGCTACTCAGAGCTGTATATAAAGCAGTCTGTTTTAGTATCTTTATCAGTCAAAATATGCTTTGCTGTGGTTGTGGACTCGTGTTAACATGTTTCCATCAATGTTAACATGTTAACATGTTGTTTAGTTACATGTACTCGAGTTAATGTGTTTTTAGAAACTCTCCTGCTGATAGAATAGCTCTAAATGACAAAACGATGCTAGTTGGTCAAACCATATTTTTTCATAGTTGTTGACTCGTGTACCTGTGCCTTAGGAGTCGAATTAACTCGTGACCCAAGCTCACACATGTAACGTACATAAAGATTTTACAAAAAAATTCTACAATGACGATATTATTATGCATATTATGTCTAATATATCTAATATATATCTAATACACAATATTATGCAACAGAATATAAGAATATTATGCAATCAGGATATCAGGAGTCCCATTGATGTGTTAACCTGTGTCTACACAACAAAGTGACGAATCTGCCAATCTGCAAACATAAATAGCTTACATCTGGAATGGGACACCAGTTAACACGGTCACCAGTTAACTGTAACACCGGCATCCATACTTGTTCTTGATTGGATTGCAATGGTCTTCCTAAAAAAAATCTTGCTACTTTGTATAACTTAAAAAAATAATTGAAACCTGATTAATGTATAATAAGATAAAGTAACATAAAAATATTTGTTGTCTTGACTTTTTTGTCATTAAATTTTTTACAGTGTAGGTAAAGAGCTTGACGAACCTGGAAACAAGATGCAATAGACCAAAAGATTGACCAGAGAGTGATTTAATGCGTTTTAGTCTGCCCAGACTGAAATAAACCCGTATTCGATATTTTTAAAAATGTTTTTGTCACACCTTCTGCCTGCTCCAGTAGTCCCAGTTACCGCACTCAATTGCCATGCACTACACACCACACCCGTGAACCCTCACCAGACTACTAATTACTCGCACATGCACCTGCAATCACCAGCACACTACTCACCTCATTCATTCACTCACCGGCTTGATTTAAAGTCAGATGGTTCTCCTCGATGACTCTCCTGATTTCTCCTGTGCTCGTCTGTAGATGTCCTCATTTTCCTGTGGATGCAAACACACCTGCTTAAGGGAAGTGACTAATATTATATTGGTGTTATATTGGAACTGAACTTACCATTTGAACTGTGTGAGATCGCTCTCCCCCTGCTACACCGCTCACCTGCTTCATCTCTCAGCTGTTGTTGCATCGCAAATACCCTTTAAGATTTATCCTTCTTTGTCTACCTTGTGTTACAGTGACAGTTTTATTTTCATGTGTCAAAAATGCCAGAGTTGTGTGGAGGCCATATGTAATGGTAAAAAAACCTGTGTATATTAAAAATCAAAACACACTTGTATAAACCCTGGCTGAAAATGTTACATCTTTATATTAGTTTTTAGATGCTTATTGATTGCTTGGT
Organism: Danio rerio; assembly: GCF_052040795.2. Taxonomy (NCBI): domain Eukaryota; kingdom Metazoa; phylum Chordata; class Actinopteri; order Cypriniformes; family Danionidae; genus Danio; species Danio rerio. The sequence continues at coordinate 41,331,128 of NC_141028.1, forward strand.
TATCTTTTGCCACTGTAATATGGATAAAAAGAGATACAGTTGAAACACAGAATTGTTTGTTCTTTACACAAAATGAAACCTCATATCCAAAATGAGAGATGGTTATAAATATAAAGCTGTTTATTTACACCAAGTGCAAATTCCATAGGAAGGCTATTTTCAGCATCTCTGGTCACCACAGTTTAGATCAGTTAGCTATTTACATTTTGTGTGAATATCATCGTTCATTCCTTGCCATTAGTGTAAATACTTGGCTATTTGTGTCTGTTTACAAAAGGCACACATGCTATCCACCACCACTTACACTAAGAAGCTTTTTTTCAACAAAATAATGAATCAATAATACAACTTGAGGGGCATTTTAAATAAAGGTGAGGGTTACATTGTGAGAGTGATTCTTAGAAAACTGTGTTTTCGTATTGCTAAATATAAAACACTTAGCTAGTGTTGTGATGTGTCCGGTAAATGCCAAGGGCAGATAGACGCTAGATAGGCTTAAGACTAAGATTACTTAAGATGTTATTCAAAAGAGTGTTTATTACACTTAAGTGAAGACAAATGGGGTATCCAGAAAAAAGCTCAAACAATATTTGCAAAAAAATATCTATAAAAAAGACAGACGGAGAAAATTAGATTTTATTATTCAGTCTGGACTGCCGTACATAACCTTGCTCAGGCTTTCTACATGAAGACCCCACTAACTGCAGGGACATTAATACTGTGCATATTAGCATACAACTGCAAATTCCCTAAATTTTGATTATATTACAAAACTATTAAATAAACACTGTTATTTCAATTCAACTTAATATAACTATAGGACTACTTGCCATGTCTCCATCATTAAAAATATGTTCCCTCCCCTATGACCTGTCATATTTTTACCAAACAAAAGGAAAACTGCTCTTTGAAGGAGTCACAGGAACATGAAGGTTAGCAAACGTGGCAAACAACTAGCAAACAACTCACAACATCAAAGAAAACTCTGATTTTAACATAAGAAAACACATACCAACGACCTGTCTCTGTGTGATTAATAAGGAGCAAAACATCTTATAGGAATTTTGCAGAAATTAAATGTTGTAATGATCTCTGATATGTGCACCTGTTAGTGATGGTTGAAACAAAGCTTTAAAACAATTGAACCAATGCTTCGCAAAAGCATTTCAAAGCATTCGAAACACCAGATGCTAGAGACACACTGGCTGATCAAACCATGTACAGTATATGCAACAAAAACACAGGCAAAACATTTATTAGAATCAACTTTTTTAAGTGTATTGTAAAATCTAAATTAAAGTATAACCTGTAAATGGACTTAAAGTTTTATCTAATACCACTGACTATTAACGGTCTGCATAATGTGCATTCTTTTACAAATTTTCAAGGCTTATATAATGTTTTGTTCCGTGGTGGCTCTGCTAAACAGGACAACAAGAGTTAATTAACTATTATTAACTATATATTTTTTAATTTTACAAATGTTTTATTAAAACGTCATTAAACCTGTTCAGTAATATGCACTTGAGACGCAATCTAAGTGAACCCACACGATTGATGTAAATTTATGATGATATTACATTTATTTGCCTGGGCGACGCAGTGGCACAGTAGGTAGTGCTGTCGCCTCACAGCAAGAAGGTTGCTGGTTCGAGCCTCGACTGGGTCAGTTGGCGTTTCTGTGTGGAGTTTGCATGCTCTCCCTGCGTATGCAGGGGTTTTCTCCGGGTGCTCCAGTTTCCCCTATAGTCCAAAGACATGCGGTACAGGTTGGGTAGGCTTAGTTTTCCGTAGTGTATGATTTTAATTGAGTGTGTGTGGATGTTTCCCAGAGATGGGTTGCAGTTGGAAGGGCATCCACTGCGTAAAGCATATGCTGGATAAATTGGCACTTCATTCCGCTGTGGCGACCCCAGATTAATAAAGGGACTAAGCCGGAAAGAAATTAACATTGATTGCCCCCAAATGGAGAGTCTTTAGGTTTTCTAAACATTTTGAAACTTCATGATGTAACAAAGCCCTGTTTACTGAAGTCACATGACCTTGCCAACTTGATGGACATTCCAAAACCACTGATTAAAAACTAAATATAAGTAAACTTTCAAAAGCAGCCACTACTTGCAGCTACAGTATTAGCAAAAAAACAAAAAAACACAATACCTTCAAATGGCAGTTTTGAAAACTATGCTAAAGGGGACCTATCATGCTCCTTTTTGCAAGATATTATATAAGTCTTTGGTGCCCCTAGAGTGTTTATGTGAAGTTTTAGCTTGTAATACCTCACAGATAATGTTTTATAACTCTGTAAAACTGCCCAAATTAGACTTTAAATTCAAACCAGTTTGTGCTCTTTTCAAAAAAGGGGGAGAAGCTATAAATGCCTATGTGTCAGCATAGTGGCAGATTCCAAAACAAGACTAACGTCCTATGCTAATGAGTCAGAGATCATTAATAATGGGCGGGGCTTTCCCCCTCTGATGACATGTAAAATGTCAATCAAAGTGTTTCTGTGCACTGTTTTTATCAAATGTGATTTTAATTTTTTTTTTTTTTAAATTCAATTTTACCATTTGAAGCTGGTTATATTAAAAGAATGTTACCTCACAACTGTTTACCTGTATAGTTTTTTTTGCATAATATGTCCCATTTAAAGTATAATGTACTGGAGTATACAGTCAACAATGTCAACAAAACCTTAAAAACTAACACTACAAAGAAACACAGCACTACATGACATTTTTAAAAGGCTTTACACTCTGATAATGATGACCTTTATAGCCCTGTCATTTTTCCCAGTAACAGTTAGTTTGTCCAACAGCGATATCGAAATAACACGCATTTAAGGGCGATTAAATAACCAGCAGTCTTGGCTTAGAGTTAAAGACACTGATTGTCTACATTTTATCTTATATCTTTAATAGCTCCACTGCCATTGGCTAAACAGCTACCAGCCTCCTGTGGGCAATTTCTCTAACACCCCAGAGCAGAATTTAAAATATGTAGACATACTGAATATATATATAAATATATATTTTTAATCTGGTTAAAGAAAGAAACATATAACATTTACAGTATGCATTGTTGCATTTATTACTTTTACAAAGTAATATAACATTTTAATACAACATTGTCTTTAAAGTAAAGACAACATTTTGAAAATTAGCTGAACAACATTAAAAAGCACAGCGAAGGCAGCTTTCTAAGAGCATGAGTGTGTGTCCTGTCAAACGACCGCAGTATAATGACTGTATTAGAGAGTGTATGACTGTATCAGACCATTATTACATAATGTCTGTCTCATATAGCTGGGGGCTGAATGAGGACAGCATGCAAAAAACTGTTGCCATAATGCATTCAAAATGCAATCTACATAATGCTACATTTAAATCGCTAGCAAACATTTTAGTTTCATTACGTTCCAATTGATATTCTCCATTTAATTTGCTTTTTGTTGTATTTTTGGCTTGATTGGATTTTGTAATGCTCTTTATCCCATCATGCCTGGCTTCTAAAGAGTATGCATATGAACAGGCTTAATATCAATTCTACTGTAGTACAGTAAATACATTCTCACCGCTTGCCCTTTTAGATTCCTTTTTACTGTGTATTTGAAGCCATTTTGTATTGATTCCAAATGAGGGCGCGTTAGAATAAAACAAATATAGCTGCCGTCTAATTAAACCAAAGCCATCGAACAATAGACATGGACTGGGACAGCAGACTGAGAGAGAGAGTTCACATGGTCCATTGCTAAAAAGGAACGCAGGACGTAGAGGATTAAACTGCTTAAAGGAATTAAGAAACGGTCGGCCGTTTATCAATTATTCATGCAATAGAATCAAATTAAATGGCTTTTATAATGGGTGAGTACAGAGGGGGTCTCTTTAGAGAATACACTGCACACTGCACAGATTACTCTGCTTCTGTGTGACGTACAATGAGCCTTCAGAATCAGTTGCTGTGATTGTGTTATTTTTTGAAGAGTAAAAATTACTGTAACACTAGAAATCCATAGAGGTGAGTCAGACTGTTCTTGACTGAACCCAATGTCATTTTTCCAGGTCATATTTACATTTAAAGCTTCTGTTGAGCTTTTAGAATGAATCTTTAAAAGTCTGTTGATATATGGTTTAAAAAATGACTGTAACACTAGAACTGCTGGAGTTCTATAGCTACTAGAAAAACCATAGAGGTCAGTCTGACTGTTATGGTCTGTCTAGACTGTGCTGAATGTCATTTCTTTAGGTCATTTTAGCATTTGAAGCTTCTGTTGAGCTTTTAAAATGAATCTTTAAACGTCTGTTGTTATTAAAATGACTGTAGAACTACCAGCGTTTCTTTACTGCTAGAATGATCATAGACGTCTGTCTGACTGTTGTAGACTGTACTGAATGTCATTTCCTCATGTCATGTTTGCATTTGAAGCTTCTGTTGAGGTTTTAGAATGCATTTTTGAAAGTGTGGAATATTTTGTAGATTAAAAATTGAATTGTGTAAATGATTACATCTGAAATGCTTCAGTTGGCTACATTAGGACTTTTGGACTTTACAATGCTCTCGAGTTGTAGTAAACAATCATGTGCACTGGAATTAAAACCCATGAATAAATGTATCTGTTAATGCTAAACATAAACAACGGTAATCAACATAACATTTAATTGTAATGAATGTGAAAATTTGTTAGTTCACAGACAACCACAGAACCCGCTATTGTAAATACAAATTCAAAATAGATCAATATTCAGTGAATTCTTTGTGATAGGATGTAATAATAAAAGCCTCACCAATATATAGTTCAGTGCACAAAAACAAAACAGGGACATTTATGAAAAAACAAAGGATTATGCTGAAATAAAATGCTGTGTATAATGCACATGGTCAATTTGACCATTACAGCATTTCAAAATACTCTGTAAAATGTAAAAAAAAAAAAAAAAAGGAAAAAAAAACATTTAATTCAAGCAATAAATAACCAATTAAAAAAATATATATATATATTTTTGGCTCTGTCCCTTTATTAGTCTGGCGCCGCCACAGTAGAATGAACTGCCTAGTTTACAAAATGACAAGCAAAAACTACAAAATACAGAAAAGGCTTTACAGTTAATGAATTTACAGTATATTACTTTTTATATTATTTTTATAAACAGGAAAAAAAAAGTTCAACTTTTAGGATAATCATTATGAATTAAAGGTTATAATGATTTATTTATGATTTTGCTCTGTCCGTTTACAGTCATTTACTTTCAAAGTATAGTTTTCCCATGTACAATAACTAAGGCCAGACGTAATATGCAGACTTTTTTTTGCTATTTCTGCGGAGAATTTTGGTAAAAATCTGAATATTTCTGTGGAATTATTTTGATAGTATCATAACTAAAACTTTAATATGTGACATAAAAAATAAAAGCTTTTTAACTTGTATTTAATGTTTAAAATGCAAAACCAATTAGATTCACTTAATTTGGTAAACAAAGCAATTCTCTCAAATAATATATTTACTAAAGACAGAAAATATTACTGGACAAACTGCATTGTACATTAACCAGATGAACAGTTTCATATTAGTCAATAGTATTACTGAAATTAATTAAAAAACTGAATAAATATAGATTTACACACAAATGCTCAAGTAAATAAACAGAATCAATGATGGGCTAAACATCTGCGGAAAAACTGCGGAAAATCTATGACTATTTTTATTTCATTTTGTTTGTATATATACTAAGCACATGAGTAATATGTGTGGTTAGGAAGGTTAGGGGCAAATAATATAATACCATATAATGATTTATTTGCCAGAGAAAAATGTAATGTAATTTGTATATTTATATAGCGCATTTACACCCAAAGTGCTTCACAATCTTGAGAGGCTGTCTCTCCACACCACCACCAGTGTGCAGCATCCACTTGGATGATACAACGGCCCCCACAGGACAATGGTGCTAGTGCGCTCACCGCACACCAGCTATAGGTGGCGTGGAGAGACAGTGATAGAGCCAATTCGGTGGATGGGTAAGGACCAATGGAAGGAATTGGGGTTAGATCCCTACTCTTTAAGAAGTGCCATTGGATTTTTAATGACCTCAGAGAGTCTCTTAACGTCTCTTCCGAAAGACGGTGCCCACTGACAGTATGGTGTCCCCTTCACTTTTCTGCGGCATTAGGACTCACACAGATCACTGGTTGAGTGTCCTCTGCTGGTCTCACCAACACTGCTTTCAACAGCAACCTAGTTGTCCCATTTGCTTAAGTGAGTAACTGGTCTTGGGCTGCAGTGTGATACTGTATGGCTGCGAGAGCGAAACAATGCATAATTTACACTACACTTACTGTATGTAGCCTACAAATAGTCTATTATTTAACGTAAATCACCTTACTTTAATCCTCACATGGTTAACTTACATCTTAATTGCTAATAAAAACACTTTGATTTAGGTTGGTTAAATCTTTCTATTTTTACAGGACAAATTAGTAAATATTAAATAACACTCTATGTAAAACTTCTATAAAAAACAAACAAGTTATATAATACAACTGCAAATTCAATGGTGAAATTTTACAATACAGAGAATTTCTGTAAAACAGCAGGCATTTCACTGTATATTAAAATACACAGAAAATTCTGTAGAAAAACAACAAACAAAAACAACAGTGTACTTTTTAACTGTAGTTATACTCAGATTTTTTTCTCCGTTTTGTCATTTTGAATAAAATAATGTTAGAATAAATTATAAATAAATTTAAGAAAAGTCAGGGTACAGTTAGAATATTTAAGGTTATTTTTAGATTATTATTTCAGTTTTATTTCACTACAAAATTATAAAGTTTTAGATGATTACCTTGGTAGTCCAAGTGTTAAACCTCTTCATACATCAGTTAAACCGATGGGTGACAGATGAAATAAGCTCCCTCATTTTCTCTTTAGCATCATGTGTTTGTCATTGGTTTGTTTTTTGTGCGCCTTGAGCACAATTAGTAGTGGAAATAAGCTGTATCAGTACGCACTGCTGAATAGCCCTGCACTCACACTGAAGGAAGAATTCTGCTGAGTGTGAACTCAAGTGTCACTCTTGCTGGAGGTCTCAATCTGTCACAACAAAGACCTTGGGTACACTGAGGTCACCGGGAGGTTATTTATGACACAATGACACAAAAGGTCAAAAACACCTGACAGACAATTAACAGGCTCATCATTAATTCATGGAGGGAGAGAGTCATAATGTGTTCTCCATGTCTCTGGTGTGTGTTCGATCACTTAGCTGGAGCTCAGAGAGAATAATTCACACTGAGCCTGTCTGGTGTCAGTTTGAAGGTATTACTCCAATCCCATTGAGGCTTTAAGGATTTGAAGACTTCGGAAAAATTGGAATATTTGTAAAAGAGTATTTTAGGTTTGTAATTGTTGTGTATTTGTAATACAGTTGTAGCAGGCTGTTGTTTTTGATACTTTGAGTTTTTGACTGACTATATTCGTCCAAGTAAGTTCAAAATTCTCTCCCACTATTTCTGTTTGTTTTTGAACAAATGTACAAACTGCTGCAGCTTAGCCAAAGAGCTTAGAATGACCAAGAGGCGGCACTCAATAGAACGTTTCATTGTACCGGATTCCGCTATTTTGGAGTGAAAGTGGTCGGCTGTCCATTGGATCTTATTTTAAAGATTTATTTTTGGTCTTTTTACCTTTATTAGATAGGACAGTATTTAAACAGGGAGCAAAGTTGGAAAGAGAGAAAAGGGGGAGGGGTTAGGGTAGGGAAATGTCCTCGAGCCAGGATTTGAACTCGGGACATCCTGATGTGCTATTGCACCATATGTCGGCATGCTAACCAGTAGGCTATTGCGCCGACAATCCATTGGATCTTATTGCTGTCGCGATGGCAAGCTGCTGCTTTGTTTTTTATTTATTCATTTAAAAAAGTGCATTAAAGCTGAAATACTACCTGAAAGACGACAATACAGCACTTACTATCACAATCATCAGCACGTTTTATAGTTTATTTTACAGACTTATAATATGCTGTTGTTCTATTGGAGTTTTCATTAAAAAATAGCCACCATCTAGTGTCTGTTCCCCAAATTGCACTAGAGTGTCGCCTCTTGGTGATTCTATGCTCTTTGGCTTATCTTAGCTTGTAGCTTAGCATGCTAAGCAAAGTGTTTGGGAAATAAAGTGTTGATTGGATATATGGCTGGATGGAAGTGTGATATGTACATCAATAAAGTAGCTTTTTTATGACATAATTCATATTTTTGCAGTAATGTGACGGTTGGGTTTATTGTTGGGATGGGGTAGTTATTGGGTAATTTAATACATATCATAAACAATACACTGTACAACTACTGTTTTTATGTTACTGTGATGGTTGGGTTTAGGGTTGAGGTGGGGGTAGACGTCAATAAAATACAATAAATAGGAAATTTAATAAATAATATCTAGCAACCACCTGTTTGGGAAGGAATTTATTTAGCAATTAGCATAGGTGGTTTTCCCCAGTTGTAGCCTGTTTTTATATATGCATTAGTTTATACAGTTTTAAACAAAATACATTTGCACTTCATTTGTAAATATTTGAAGCAAGTGTTTCCTTGAAGTTCTGATACAAAATAGGGAGATGTAAATGCTCAATTGTGAATTAAGAAAAAATAATTTAATGTGTGGGGTATAAAACAAACAAAAAAAGCTGTGGAATGTTTAAGGTACAACTGTAAGTCACAAGTTTGAAATATAAATATACAATTGTGGGTGGCACGGTGACTCAGTGGTTAACACCTTGTTGCCTCACAGCAAGAAGGTCAGCTGGGTCAGTTGGCATTTCTGTGTGGAGTTTGCATGTTCTCCCCATGTTTGAGAGGGTTTCCTCCATGTGCAGGTCCAAGGACATGCACTATAGGTGAATTTAATAAACAAAATCAGCTGCAGTGTATGAGTATATGGGCGAAAGTACTGGGTTGCAGATTGAAGGGCATTCACCCTGGATAATTTAGCGGTTTATTCCACTGTGGTGACCCCTGATGGATGGGGGACTCAGTCAAAGGAAAATGAATGAATGAATGAATAAATTAATGAGGATACAACTGTGAAATGTGAAGAACTAATAAAAAAAGGTAAATGCATTTACGAGAAATAAAGATAGTCATTAAGTATTTAAGGTACAATTGTGAGATTCAAAATTTTGAGGCACATATATGAGATATAAAGCTCCAGTTGTCAAAAAATAATAAAACCAAATCTCAATTCAATTCATTTGTATTTCTAAAGCGCTTTTACAATGTAGATTGTCAAAGCAGCTTAATATAGAAGTTCTAGTCAACTGAAACCGTGTCAGTCCAGTTATTAGAGTTGAAGTTTAGTTGAGTTTGTGAGATGTAAAGGGGAATTGTCACAATAGTGACAAATCAGTGAAAAAGTCTAAATGTTAAGATATAAAGATACATTTGTAAGATATAAAAATGGGAAAATTAATTGCTACACTCGAAAGATGCAATTAAGAGTTACAAAAGCCCAGCTGTGAAGTCACAGTTTTGGTATGTAAATATACAATAATTAGATGTAAAAGTTGTGAGAAAAGGAAATTGTGAGTTTTCAACATACAGTTATACATCACAATAATGTGATGTAATAGTGCACAATGGGGTATAAACAAAGGTATTATGAATAAATGTGCTATTGTGAAGTATAGTCTGTGATGGCTAAATACAAAAGCCCAGATGTAAATAAAGGTTGCAACTGTGAAAAACAATTATAAAATAGACAATGTTTTTGAGATACAAAAATGCAGTTAAAACTGTGAAAAAGACACAAAACTGAGACAATGACTGTCACGACTATACACACATAGTTAAAAATGTCCAAATTGGTAAAGATATGTAAAAAGGTACAATGTTTTCATATATAAGCCTCAACTGGGAGGAATACTATTGTAAATTTGTTCTTATAATATCTGCATATATACTGTATAAATGAGATTGTTTTGTCTGGTATTAGTATACTGAACGCTGTTTGATCTTTTTGTTCTCATATCTATTAAACATCTCTCCATGTCATGACGTGTCCACTGGCATGGAAGAAACCCGCTCAATAACATCCAAACTGCCTCTGTGCATGTGAAACACACAGCAGTATGATTTTCTTCCTCATGATCTTTGATAATATTGATAGCCGCCATGTACTTTAGTAGCCATGTACTTTAATAATTATTATATGAACCAAAACATGCAGTTTGCAAATGATTAGCATGTGATTTGTAGTGACCTTTCTGTCTTTCACAGCAGCTTTCTGACCCAGACTCCTCTGAGTGCATGTGCATTAAGCATTCTGAATGCACACATTTACTCCCTCAGTTAGAAATATAAAATAACTGCAGCTGTGCGATATAAAGTCTCAAACTTAAAGTATCAAAAAAGATAAAAGATGTGACCCAAATTATATACTTATTTACTTTATGAAAACAAATAATGAGTGCAATTTAAATAACTGAATGGCGTACCTATTCAACTGTTAAAAAATGTGCTGCAGCTTTGCTCTTGTAGCAGAAGGGGCGGCGGTATTGTGCACTGAGGTTGAATTACTAATTTTTTTATTTATTACTAGTTATACTTACATAATTATTTTCCTCCTGCATACTAAGTAATTAAGCTGTCTCTCGATGATGACTATAGTTATATCATGGCAGATTCTATTTGTTAGTTTGGTCAGTTATTTTCTTTAAACTGGCAACCATTAAATGTCTAAATTAAATTTAAAACTTGCTTTTAGTAAAAAAGTACATAAGTCTGTATTCAAAATTACTTACTTCCATACTATATTGTATATTAGAAACAGTATACAAGCCAAGTAGTAAATCCGAATTCATAGTATTTGAAAAACAGTGTGGTAGAAGTACCCAAATTACCTACTTCTTCATGTGAGTGGGCATCTGATGGACGCTACTCAATCCTGTTATGTCACATGAAGGAAATTCATGAATGGGAGTGAAGTGAGTCAACTGATGCAGGTCAGTCATGTGATAATGACTAGTGGCAGATGAAGTATAGTCCAAATTCCGTACTGTACATAACATATTTTTCAAAAGGATGTCTAGTAAATTCAAATTTAAATGTAGAATCTAATCGAGTAGTAGGTCATTTGGAACACAGCCTTTGTGTTCCATTTGAGATGACACTAAACTCACACACTAAATGGTTCAGTGTACAAATGCAAAAGTGCATAGTATAAAAGTGCATACACTTAAAAAAAGGGTGCACCTCAACCAACTCAAAGATCCACTGAAGAACCACTAAAGAACCTTTTTTAGGGTGTAGTGTAGTGTATAGTTTGCCATTTGGGGATGTGACAGAAGTCTTAAAGCTACTGTGAGACATAAACATGGAATTGTCTGCCAACAAAAAACTGTCACAATAATTTTTTACTGTTTTTAGTTAAGGCGGCAAAGTGGCTCAGTGGTAGGCACTGTCACATTACAACAAGAAGGTCAAAAGTTCGAGTCCCAGCTGAGTCAGTTGGCATTTCTGTGTGAAGTTTGCATGTTCTCCCTGTGTTCCTGGGGGTTTACTCCGGGTGCTTCGGTTTCCCCCACAGTCCAAAAACATGTGGTATAAGTGAATTGGATGAACTAAATATAGTGTATGAGTGTGTTTAAATGAGAGGGTGTATAGATGTTTCCCAGTATTGGGTTATGGTTGAAAGGGCATTCGCTGCATAAAACACATGCCGAATTAGTTGGCAGTTCAGTTTATATATATAGTCAAGCCTGAAATTTTCATACCCCTGGCAAGTTCGGACTTAATTTTTTTTTTTTAATGTGAAAAATAAAAGCTGATAAATGTTTTTTTTTTCACAATGATTCCTCTTGGACATCATGTTTTATCTTTTGGGAAGAAACTGTGTCATTTTTTATGACAAGAAACTTTTATTCAGAATTTATCAGGGGTATGAACAATTTCTGTCTTCACTATTTAAAGTAAAAAAAAGGAGAAATAACGTCACTTACCTTATTTTAATTTGAAAAAACATGTTTTCTTATATGACCGTTTTTTTATTACGAACTACTGCCACAAACTGTTGTTTGTTGTTGATTACATGTATTGCACGAACCATAAAGACACGTTTTATATGTTTGTCCTCGTAATATTTTTATCCCAGTTGCAAGTATTGGCACTCATATCTATCAACCGTCTATCCATGTCATGACCTGTTCGTTGGCATGGAAGAATCCTGCTCAATACCATCCAAACCACGAGCTACCTCTGTGAAACACACAGCAGTGTGCTTTTCTTCAGCATGATCTTTAATAACACTGATAAAATCTCTACGTTTATCACTAATTATCATATGAACACCAAAGTGAAGGATTTTCATTAATAACACCCAATTTGTGGAGACCTCTCCAGCACTCACAGCACTTTTCAAACCAAGAATCCTCACATTGCCTTTGCATTAGGCATTGCTTAATTTCGTGCACACACACATATGCTCCCACACACACACACACAGACCCTTGAGGCCAGCCTTAAATTAGACAGGCTCTGCTCGCTCCTCTTGTCCTCTTGTCTGGCTGTGATTGACGTGCGGTGGGTGTGGCGGGAAGTCATTCGGTCTAATCATTCCAGCAGGCCTCTGGCTGTGTGAGCTGCGGGTGAATATATCAATACACACACAAACAAACCCACCGCAGAGCGCAGAACCTCTGAGCCAAGCACCCGGGACTGTCGGGATGTACTGGGGGGACTTTGCTTTTGCTTATCACACTCTTAATTAGAGATATTGAAGCAGAAAGGAGGTAGGATCTGCGTGTGTGTGTTTGCGTGTGTGTGGTAGAAGAGTGATAAAGAATTCGCGATTGATGTTGTGTCAGTGTGGAGCCTTTCAAAGCCTGTAGAGAGGGAGAGAGAGAGAGGGACGTGTCAGCTTTTCCAGGCTGGATCACTGTAATTGGTCTGGGCTGTTCATAGTCCTGTTAACTTGTCAGTCAAGGCTGGATGGAGAAGGGGATAAGATGCCATCTTAATCTGGACGTTTGCACACACACACACACACACACACACACCCTAACGCACACACACTTATACAGAGGTTGAGCTGAAGGTTGTAGTGTGGGACAGAGATCTGTCAATAATTACATAAATACTTTTCCTAATTAGAGTTTTTGTCTTGTTTCTAGTCCAAATATCAAAAGAATTCTTAAATCAAGAAGCATTTTCTAGACAAGTAAGAACTATTGTCTTGTTTTTAGAAATAATGTGTCAGAAATAAGTTAGTTTTTCTTTAAAACAAGCTAAATAATATGTCAATTGGTTAACGGAGTAAGCAAATTAATCATGTTTTCGCTGTAAGTGCCAATAGCCTCATGGTACTGTGCACCGTCGTGCTCATGGCAACCCGAGTTCAATGCCAGGCTCAAGGTCCTTTGTCGATCTTTCCCCCCTCTCTGCTCCCAATGCTTTCCTGTCTGAAATCTCTACTGTCCTGTCATAAATAATGGTAAAAAAAAAAAAAATAGATAAACAAAAAAATTGCGTTTTCGGTTTGAACACTGCAAAATATGCTTGTCTCACTTGTGCCGATTTACATGGGGAGACAGCGTTAACGCTTGACAGAGGGTGTGTCCAAAGTTGGGCTTACACGATCACCAAAGCAACATCAACCAATGAATTTAGATTGCAACGGGCTACTGTCTATTTGCATAAAGCAATCTGATTGGCTGACACTTCTGTCGGCGCTTGAAAAGTTGAGAAATTCCCAACTTCTGCAGCAAGCAATGAATCCACAATTCAGCAATGCTTGACGTCACCATTTCAAAGTGAATGGGAAGCATTTACATGTAAATCATGGGTTAGAGATTGTCTTGCTTTTAGTCTAAATATCTAAAAATTATAAAATCAAGAAGCATTTTGAGGACAAGCAAGATCAGTTGTCTTGTTTTCAGTAATACTATGTCAAAAATATGTGAAGTTTTCCTTAGAACAAGCTAAATAATATGTCAATGGGTTAACAAAGTAAGCTAATTAATAACTAATAATAGGTTTTCCTCTTGAACACTACAAAATATCTTTGTCCCGCACCGATTTTCAAATCAGCGGGTAGACGCGATCGTCAAAGCAGTGTCAGCCAATGAATTTAGATCAGGACTGGCTACTGTCTGAGCTGGGGTATTTGCATAAAGTGATCTGATTGGCTAACACTTCCATTGGCATTTAAAAAGATGAGAAATTCCCAACTTTTGCAGTGAGTAACGGATTCAGTTCGGTAACGCTTGGCGTCACCCTTTTAAAGTGAATAGGAAGCGTTGAGGTGTGAAGATTTTGGTGTCGGGTGTTAGATTTTGTCTTGTTTCTAGTCCAAATATCTAAAAATGATAAAATCAAGAAGCATTTTCTGGACAAGCAAGAACTAATGTCTTGTTTTCAGAAAAAACAGGTTTTTCATTAAAACAAGCTAAACAATGTGTCAATGTATTCACACGGGGCGTCAGCGTTAACGCTTTATAGAGGGCGTTTCAGAATTTGGGGCTGACGCAATCATCCTAGCAGTGTCAGCCAATAAAATTTGACTGCAACTGGCTTCTGTCTGAGCTGGGGTATTTGCATGAAACAATCTGATTGGCTGACACTTCTGTTGGTGCTTGAAAAGTTAAGAAGTTCTCAACTTCTGCAGTAAGCAGTTTAGCAGTGCTTAATGTAACTCATTCAAAGTGAGTGGCAAGTGTTGACGCCGACACCCCGTGTGAATCGGGGCTTAAAGTTTTGTCTTGTTTCTAGTCCAAATATCTAAAAATTATAAAATCAAGAAGCATTTTCTAGAAAAGCAAAACATATTGTCTTGTTTTAAGAAATAATTTGTTGAAATTAAGTGAGTTTTTCTTTAAAACAAGCTAAATTATCTGCCAATGGGGAAGAGCAAAATAATCATATTATGCCAAAAGGAAAAACAAGATTCTTTTACTTGTTTTAGGGAAAAACACACTTGAATTTGACATTATTTCTTAAAACAAGACAACATTTTTTGCTTCTCTTGAAAATGCTTCTTGATTTAATAGTTTTTAGCTATTTGGAATAGAAACAAGACAATTTTTATTTTTTTGCAGTGAAATATAAGTTTATTTTTACTTACCCCATTGGCAGATTATTTAGCTATCAAGAAAGCTATACGAATAATAATAGGAATGAGCTATTCGATAAAAACTCACTTACTGTATTTTTTATATGTAATTTTTACAACTTTTTAAAAATAATTTTTAGATACAGTATTTGAATTTTTAGATATTTGGACAAGAAACAAGACAAAAACTTTTTGCAGTGTCTATGTTATTTGAACTTGCTGTATTTAATGTGTGTTTTCCTGTCTTCCATGTCATGGCAGGTACAACTAGACAGCCACGAGACGGTGAGATCTCTGGGGTCGACTATAACTTTGTGTCAGTTGAAGAGTTCTTCTCTCTGGAGGAGTCGGGGGCGCTGTTGGAGAGCGGAAAGTTCAAAGGTCAGACAGTATTCGTGACACATTTCCTGAAGAATTTATAGTGATTATGAAGAAGAAAACTGTAGTGCAGGGGTTCTTAAAGCAAGAGTTGACACAAAAATGAAAATCCTGTCATCATTTACTCGCCCTTCACTTGTTCCAAACCTGTTTGGGTTTTTTCTTCTTCTGAACATAATAGTAGTTAACTTAAAAGAAACTTGCAACTCTTGACCTCTATAGTATTTGTTTATGGAAGTCGATGGTTACAGGGTTTCAGTTTTATTCAGAATGACTTCATTAGTTTTCATTAGAAGAAAGAAACTCAAAACAAGGTTTGAAACCACTTGAGCGTGGGTAAATAATAAGTACATTTTCACATTTGGGTGAACAAACCCTTTAAAGCCTCAATTTAAAGGTTCAAATCTGAATTTTCATCAAAGTCAGATCCGGAAAAATTGGTTATAAAAAACTTGTTTTTAATAAACATCTGCATACATTAAACAAACATCAAGTGCCTTTTGTATTAGAAAATGCATGAATAATAAGTGAAAAATTTTTTTTTAACATATTTTTTTGTTTGTCAACCAGAAGTTTGTCAAAAACAGTGCAAAGTACAGATCAGTCTAATGTGAGAAATTGCTCTGTCTGTATTCCAACCGATGTTATTTCAATAAAATATATTGTTATGTTGTTTTAGAAAAAATAAGACTTAAACCATTGGTTTAAAAAACATTTTTGTAAACTGAAATAAAATAAAAATTTACAATAAATGAAAAAAAAAACTAAAACTTAAGAAACTAACTACAGTCATCAAAAAAAAACTGAAATGGATAATATATAATAATTATTAGCAAAAAGATATGAAAGTTTGTTCTGTGGCTTTTGAGGAATACCTGTGATGGCTTTTTTTGCAACATAAGCTGCATCAGCTAAACATGTTTATATACTAAAAAAAAAAAACTTGCTTACAGTTGAAGTCAGAATTATCAGCCCCTCTTTATTTTATTTTTTATTTTTTAAATATTTCCCAAATGATGTTTAACAGAGCAAAAAAAATTCACAGTATGTCTGATAATAATATATTTTTTCTTCTGGAGAAAGTCTTATTTGTTATTTCGGCTACAATAAAAGCAGGTTTTCTTATTTTTTTTCTCAATATACAGTGTACAGAACAAATCATCATTATACAATAACTTGTCTAATTACTCTAACCTGCCTAGTTACCCTAATTAACCTAGTTAAGCCTTTAAATGTCACTTTAAGCCGAATAGAAGTGTCTTGAAAAATATCTAGTCAAATATTATTCTCTGTCATCATGGTAAAGATATATTATTCTCTGTCATCATGGTAAAGATAAAATAAATCAGTTATTAGAAATGAGTTATTAAAACTATTATGTTTAGAAATCTGAAAAAATCTTCTCTCTGTTAAACAGAATTTGGGGAAAAAAATAAATAGGGGGGCTAATAATTTTAACTTTAACTATATATATATAACAAATATAAAACATGTTTATCTTTTCTTCATCTGCCCAAAAAATATAAACTAGGCATGTTTAACTGCACGTTGTATTTTTATATGTAGAAACTTGTCTGAATTCTTCATAATTTTTACTTTTATACATTAAAGTTGTATTTGTTTGGGGTTTAATGTCTGTTTACTGCTGTGGTCTACACTGATATTCTGTTAACTAAAACAGAAACTAAATATACAGTATACAACTAGATAGAAATGTGTTAATAAAAATAAAATATGAACTAAAAATAACAGCATCATTAATGGATCAAACTAAAACTAAACTGAATCAAATAAAAAAAAAACTATTGAAATAAAAACTACTTAAAAATTGCAAAAATATAATAACCTCAGTGTATATTTACACTTTTAATCCCTACACACAATTAATGCTTTTGAAATATGAAAGGGTTTTGGAATCCTCTGTGGGTTCAGATTCGTAATGGAGTTTGATTTTTGAGAAGTGCTCTTAGAGTGCAAGTTAATTATTTCATTGTTTTAATTGGTATCGGACATTAACTGATTACTTTAAAGAATCACCCAAAAATGTAAATATTCCCTTCAGTTGTTTCAAATCAGTTTGAGTTTCTTTTGTTGAACACACATGATCAAAAAACTTCTATAGTGTTTTGTAAAATGCATGTCAGTGGCTTCTAGATTCTAACATTCTTCAAAATCTCTTTTGTGCACAATAGAAAAAAAGAACGGCTTCGAATCACTTGAGGGTGAGTAAATGTTGAGTAAATTTTCATTTTTGGGTGAACTATCCCACAACTACATATCAGTTCTTTCTGATTAGCACACCTGTTAATAGCTACTTGTTTAACCCTTTAAATCATTGAAATAGCCTGGAGTTTTTGACTTATAAATGACTTTGAATTGTATGGAAACAAAAAAATGTAAAATAATAAATAGTGTAATCATGGACAATAAAGTTACTATGATTCTCTGCCTGATAAAGGTTTTTTTCTGACTATACATTTGCTATTATATCAGCATTTAGGGTTAAACATAATTCTGTCACTTTACTGATGTTCTACTGAGAGTTATAGTTGACGTACTTGCAATGAAACCTTTAATGAAAATAATAATAAAAAAAATTATAATAAAGTGTAGATTTATGATAAATGGTAAAGTTTAAAGTCCAAATAAACCTGTTAGTGTTCTTTGAATGCATTTTAAGGTCATGTGTTACATCTGTGGGGCTTTTTTATCCAGTGTTAATTTATTGATCGACAGTTCTAAGAGCTCCATTTACACACATCACCATGTATCAATAGAACTGAATATAGTTGTGTTGGCAGTGCTTATCTGTCCACCAGCTCAAAGTTTAAAGGTTCACCAAACACTGAGAATCACACCGAGACTATAGAAAATACTTCAATTTGCTTTTATTTTATTATTTAATTTAGTTTCGTTTTGTTGATATTTTTTTTATTGTTTTCATCTGATTTTATTTTGTATTTTGTACTATATATACAATGTATTTTACATTGTTTTTATTTAACTTTTGTTTATTTTTTTCCGTTGTTTTTATTTACTTTTTGTATATCATTTTATTTTTGTTTATTATTTTACATTGTTTTTATTTAACTTTTTGTTTATTATTTAATTTTTACTTATTGTTTTATGTTGTTTTTATTATTTTTTTGTTTATTATGTTACATTGTTTTTATTAAATTTTTGTTTATTATTTAGTTTTTGTTTAATGTTTTACATTGTTTTAATAACCTTTTTGTTTTATTATTTTACATAGTTTTTTATAATAATTTTTGCTTATTTTATTTTTATTTCATAATTTAAGTAAAAGTTTGATTCTTCCATAAAGAAGAGTTGATTGTTTTTTCTCTGAAATGATAAGAAATGCTCAATACATGACAAAATGAATGACTGCATCAAATAGTCTGCAAGTACATTTTTTAAATCTCTTAACTAATCTAATCTAATGCAGTAAAATACTTGGTGGTTCATTCCGCTGTGGCGACCCCTGATTAATAAGGACTAAGCCAAATAGAATGAATGAATGAGTAAAATATGTTACAGTATAACCACTATAAAAGGTTTTTTTACAAACTCATCTGAGTGTCATCTCTCTTGTTTGATTTTTCTGGACAAGTCTCTCCAGTCATGTTTTACTTTTATTTTTAAATTTACATACTTATGTACTCTGTGGATAGGAAACACAGCACTCCAAGATAAGACATTTGTCAGATGCTTAGGTCTGTTACACACATCATCTTCAGCATGATCTTGTTAGTTACTTGATGAGAAACAGTCCCTGATTCCTGCTGTGCTACTGTATGTGCAATTCTTATGGAGCAGAGCCGATATGTTCAGTTTAGAACTGAATGATTATGTCCTTCTATAAAAACACAAAGCAAGTCAATAGCCTTGTGTGCCAACAAATAGCCCTGAGGTGCTCACGGTGACACGAGTTTGATTCCCGGCTCAAGGTCATTTGTTGAACATTCCCCTCTCTCTGGTTCCCACACTGTCCTGTCCAATAAATAGTGAAACCCGCCTAAAAAAGAAAACACACAACACAAAAGTGTGCTTTGCAGTGTAATGCAAATGTATCAGTGGTATCTTTCATGCTTACTCTTTTACTCCTTAATGCTTTCCAGGTTACATATCAGCTAGAAATATTGTCAAATTTTAATATCACTTGATTTTGAGGTTTTACACACCCCTAAAAACATACTGATATATATATATATATATATATATATATATATATATATATATATATATATATATATATATATATATATATATATATATATATATATATATATATATATATATATATTCATTTATTAATCTGGGGTCGCCACAGCAGAATGAACCACCAACTTATCCAGCAAGTTTTTAAGCAGCGGATGCCCTTCCAGCCGCAACCCATCTCTGGGGAACATCCACACACATTCATACACTTTGGACAATTTAGCCTACCCAATTCACCTATATCACATGTCTTTGAACTGTGGGGGAAACCGGAGCCCCCGGAGGAAACGACGAGAGAACATACACGGGGAGAACATGCAAACCTCAAACAGAAATGCCAACTGGTTCAGCCAGGAATCAAAACCAATGACCTTCTTGCTGTGAGGCTATCGTGCAACCCACTGCACTATTGTACTGCCCCCCGACATGTCTGTATCAACCAAGTTTATGTAGCAGATTTCATACACAATAATTCAAAGTGCTTGTACATTCAGTGCGAGTTGTACATTTAAATAAAAATGCGACCAAAAGAGTTTAAAATGAAAGATAAAACAATCACAAAGTAAAATTAAAATTAAGTAAATTGTAAAAAAAGTAAATTAATAAAGCAGATTAAAGTGTATTACAGCAAATAAAAAAAAATAAATAAAAATAAAATAAATAAATAAATAAATAAATAAAAATAGAATGGTGTGTAATTAGACAGACATAGCTCATTTAGGAAATGCACATCTAAACAGATGCGTTTTAAGCCTGGATTCAGCACATCTGATCCTTTATGGAAGTTAGTTCCGGCAGTGGGTGACACAGTTCCTGAAAGCAGATTCATCATAAAAAAAATTGTTTGCCCGATATAGTAAAAACAATACAATTAGGATTATTTTTTGCTATTTGATCCACTTCAGATGCCGGCCATGATTATTTTGATTGTGCCATCCGTATCATGTGACACTGCACAGAGCAGATACGCACTTGCTAGAGGAAACACAACAACTCAGCCATGTGGGAGTTTTTCCACTAGTAAAAAAGAGAATCAGAATTGATCAGAATTGCGATTTGTAATTGACTTGAGATCTACTGTATGCTTGTTAAATACCTTGCTCAAAACCTGTTTGACTTTCTTTCTTCTGTTGAACAACAATTTCAAAGACAACTGGAAACCAGTAGTCATTGACTTCCATTTTATTTGTTATTTATATGATCAATATCAGGGTTGCAGGTTTTCAGGATTCTTTTTATTTTGTGTTCAACAGAAAGACGAAACTCAAAGGTTTGGACCCTCTCATGAATTAGTAAATTTTCTTTTTTCTTTTTTTTTTTGGGTGAACCACCCCTTTATACATGCAGAATTGGGTCATAGATTGTCTGTGAAGTGACGTGCTGTAAACCGGTTATAGTCTACATTCATCAGCATCTGTCGGTGTGGTGTGAATTTACATGAGGAAGTAAAACTGATGACAAAACAAAGGTCCTATGGGAGCAGCTATCATTTCCTTCAGTTTATCTCAGTCTCTCCCATACCTTTACATGTAAACAGTATTTACCCATAACTTTTAAATGACCATCTATACTAAGTGCAGATAGCCCCTCGGTTTCTATTTTGAGTGCCAATTTATACTAAAGATTTAAGCCCATTGTCCATTACACAGGCAATAAAATAGACGTTTCATGACAAACATCACAATTGATTATTCGGTGTGGGATCGGAAACTCATTCCTCTTTTAGCATCATTACTGTGGGCCCAGTGACACGTGTGCCTTTAGCATGTGAGTTATGGCTCTCAGGGGCAGGATCTCCTACCTCATCTGATTAAACCAATAAAACGAATTAGCATAAAAAGTGCAGCAGCGTTAACAAAATGCCATAAACGCCATTCTCACCTTGCAGACACGGCAAGGCATGATTTACTTACCACTGCAAAGGCAACTAATTCAATCAATAACAGATGGAGATCAGGGGTCGCATTAATAAAACTTTGCGCAGAAACCTTCCCAAAAAATAAATGTACTCAAGCATAAAATAGAATTTTGTTTATTAAAGATTATGGCTCAGTCAAAATTCAAGTTAAACGTTTCTGTAGAGTTTATTTACAACTGCGTACATTCTCCCATCAAGTTTGTTTTTTACAGATCACAACTTTTGGGTGGGAAATAGTATACGCATGTTTTCACCTTCATTTTGTGTGTACGCCACGTTTATAAATGTTTCAAAATCTTTTGAAAGGTCTGAATGTGTAATATTACTCCTGATATTCAATCCTTGGTGGATGTTATGCTATTAGAGAACACACTATCACAATATACAGTACACTCTAAAAAGATATTAGTTGATTTTATTTTAAAAAGCAAGTAAAGTAGTAAATGAACTATGTGCATAATTGTAAAAATTAAGTTTTTAAGTGAAATCAACTTAAAACAAGGTTTACGCAAAAGTAAAATAATTAATCACTTTTTACTGTGTAATAGAATATTGTTATATGTTATAAACAATATATCCTTAAAGGGAGAGTTCACTCAAAATGTACAATAATGTCATTATTTACTCAACCTTTACTTGTCATAAACCTGAGACTAATGTTTCCCTAAAAAACAGAAGATGTTATTTTGAAAACATCTCAGAAATCATACTATGGATGTCAGTGGTTAACATTTTCTAAAATTTCTAGCATTTTTTCCCCCAATAATTATTTATATCTATATCAATATTATTATCTAAAAATCGTAACACTTTAGAAAATGGTCCGTTAGTTAATGTTAGTTAATGTTGTATGTACTTAATTTTGCATTAACTTTAAGCATGAACAATCTTGTACAGCATTTATTAATCATAGTTCAGTTTATTATTAAAAAGTTATGCTTGCTAAAATGCACTCTGAGTTAAGATGAACGGATGTTATTTAACCTAAATAATACTAACTAACATTAACAAAATACCATGATAAATAGGGCTGTGAGATTATGGGAAATATCTAATTGTGATTTATTTTTGACAGATATTGCAATTGCAATTTGATTTGTGATTCAAGAAAGAAATGTAATATTGTTGTCAAGCTTCAGCTTAATAATCTGCATGCCGTGGCAACAATTCTGTGAAAGCTATTAAAAATCACCTGTTTTTGTTCGGTTTCTGTCACTTTGAAACCAAAATATTCCCACTTTACCAATGCTGTTTTTCTTTGCTATTAATTTGTCTATTATAGTTTTTTTCTGTATAGTTCGGTTTAGCAATTCTGATTGGGCAGAACAAAAGTGTGCTCACTCAATTAGTTAGTAAGACTGTCACACACAGCAGGCAGTCACGCAATTGCTATGGATGGGGAAATAAAAAATTCATATATGTTTCATATTGCAGCCTCTTGCGATTAACTAAATGTAACGTTTCAAATTGCAATTCGATTGCATTTAATCACACAGCCCTAATAAATATATTGTTTATGAAAATAGGAAACTCATAAAGGTTTGTAACCACTTGAGGCATGCAGAGTAAATGCAAGTAATTTTCATTTTTGGGTGAACTATCCCTTTAAATCTCTACTCATTGTAATAAAAGTGTAGGATTAAATGATAACATTTTTTTTTAGACAATGAAATCAGGGTTGGTATTTGTAAATACCAACCAGAAACTTAAACTATTCATGAGTAAAAACTGTCAAGCTGTATCAAAGTAGTCCCTGGAAGACATGAGTGACAATCTTCTTATGCTTCCTGGATTAGGAAATTACTACGGGACTCCTCGTCCGGTTCACATTGGCCCTGACAGCCCTCCCATCAGCTACCAGGAGCACCGCAACCTGCTAAGAAACTTCCGCACTCGCAGTAAATCACTCAGCAACCTGGAGAAAGCAGGAGAGGAAGGCGACAACAGTGAGGAGGACTCAGGTCTATCAGGTCAGATAAATATCTACAAAATTTATGTATGAATTTATTTATTCATAAAATAAAGTGATATATAGTTGATGTATATCTAATATAAATTGTTAGTATTGTTATATATTTGCTTGTTGTTTGAATATTAAATAAGAGCCAGTTTTGGTGAACATTAAACCTGTTAGACTGGCATTGCTAATTCTGGTTTCTTCCACTTCAGCATCACAAAAGTAAACAAATAGTAAAAGGGTGTAAAATCATGAAATATTGTAAAAACATCTTTTTTTAGAATCAACTTTTTGGGGGGTTTTGATTTGATATTGTTTTTAAAAAAAAGAGTTTTTGTTTTTTATTTTATTTTGTCTTTTTTTGTCTTCGTTTTTGATTTTGTTCCGTTGTAATTTCATTGTATTGTATAAATAATTCTGGCATAACATGAGGATCAAACTAAACAGAAAACATCACTGACAATATATAAAATTGTTTTGTTTTGTCTTGTTTTTTGTTTTGTTTTGTTTTTTGACTTGTTTTGTTTTTGTTTTGTGTTGTGTTTTTTTGTTTTGTCATGTTTTTTTAGTTTTATTTTTTATTTAGTTTTTTATATTGTATTGTTTTTTTCTTTGCTTTGTTGTAATTTCATTGTATTTATATGCAGAATTCTGACAACATGAGGTTAAAACTAAACTGACAAACAGATAATGAAAAAATATTTATTAATTTTAATTATTTACCTGAATTCATTAAAAACTTGATTCATTTATGAGAGTCGCTATTGGAAATAATTACTTGCGGTTCAGTTCAGAGAGTTCATTCAGTAAAATGAAGGATTCATTTCATTTTCTGTTGTTTATTTGTATGTGTGGTGCTTGTTAGGACACCAAAGAAAAAAAAATGCATTTTGGACATCAGAATGAGGTTCACAAACTGTTTCCATCTCTTAAAATGTAATTGAGACAGCAGAGTCACAATTTACTTGACAGTGTAATTGGGATATTCCAATGCTTCTGTTACAAAAGTAAAGTGAAACAAACAAACAAACAAAAAAACAACAACTTACTGCTTTAAATGTTTTAGTCAGATCAAAATAGCTACAACTGCAAATCATAAAAGTGGGGACAGTATAGAAAACACATTAATAAAAGTATTGATTTCTAAAAAGAAAATTTAACTTCATTGCAGACAATATGCAATGAAGTGTGCAGAAATATTTAATGTTTTATCTTTTCATTTCAGTTGTAAATATACATCCTTTCCTGTCATTTAGACTTGCAATACATCCCAAAAAATGCTGGGACATGAACGTTTTAGGGCTAGTAGTTACGTAAATTGGTTAATGATGATGTGATTTGAAACAGGTGATGTCAATAGGTGATTGTAATTATGATTTGGTACAAAAGCAGCACCCAAGAAATGCATTACTTTTATGGACTATATAACTTATATTTCTCTTATTTTAGAATTAGATGCAGTTAAATGATTATTAGAAAATTATTATTATTGTTAATTGCTTACTATTTTGTCTTTTGTGCTCTGGATTGAGGTTGAAAATGTTGCAGTTTTTGGTCTATATTGCAAAGTATTTGTCTTGTATCTGAGAAATGCTTTGTCTTTTATCCATGATTGCTTTTGAAAATCTTTTCTCAGATTTACATTTTTATAAATCAGTACCCTTTTAAATCTTTTAACTTCAGCTTGCCAAAACAGGATGCTCAAAAACATGCACAAAAGTGGCTGTAATTATATAAATAAAAATATCCAGTCTTATTCATTTCTTCTTTGCTCATAGTGACAGCTGAGTAGCTACAAGGCAAATAATGCCATTCTTCTTTTTTTTTTAGTCATTGTTATCCTGCTCTAATGTCAGCTCTAACATTCTCTTTCTTCCTGAGATGCTTACAAACCCGTGCTCCGTGTGATATTTTTCAGGTTTCCTTGTCCTTTATTATTATTCCACCTTTGCCTGACATTTGGATCTGAGGAGAATGTGTGGGCGCAAAACACAATACAATATATCACAGAGGCTCGGCACATCATTACACAGCATTATCCTGTTATGAAAGCCACAGATGCTGGATATATTTGAATCAGTTTTTTTCTATTTCGAGCACATGATTGAAGTGCATTTGATTTGTTTACATATGTTAAGGATTATAGGACATGCACTGCAAAAAAAATGCTGGGTTCCACACAATTGATTTGTACTGGGACAACATGAGGAAATCAAGTTAACTTTTTACAAATTTAAGTGTGTTGAGCAAAAACTATTGTGTCCCCTCCAAAAAACAATGTGTGTTGTTTTTGCTCATTTTAAATAAGTAGGTTGAACAAAAAAACAAACGTCAGTTTTGTAGTGTGTGTAGTGTCCGAATCAAACATTGACTATAAGGGAATCGGCTTTTTTGCAGTAGTTTGTGTAAAAAAATATGCCTAAGCGAAGCAAAGTCATATATTTTATTCAATAACATCTTATTTATTAATTAAACGTAATACAGTTTTCCGTGTTTTTAGGTATAATGATTGGATTCTCACAGGTTCTGACAGACTATTTCAACAAACAAATTTGATTCTCAAAGATGACCTATTTTAGATACAAAATGGCACATTTAGGGGACAAGCACTGATAAATAGATGATCAGAAAATTGCACTTACTGTTTTATTATTTACATTTCATGTGTTAGCATATGTGGATACCTGTTTTACAAGAAAAGTGTATTTTTGTCTATTGAATCTTCTGGTTTCAGACTGCTGACTGAATAGTTTCTATCTGTTGCATGATTATACATTGATAATGGTTTAAACCATTATAGGGGTGGTCAAATTTACATTGAAATGAACTTAATATCAATTGTGTTATTATTATTATTATTTAAGATGCAGTTCAGTGTAAAGTATTGTCCCACTATTTCAAGGTCAGTCCGCCACTCCCATTCCCTCTCTGACATCGTTTTTTTTTGTAGTCATTATAAAGGTGGTGGGGGGGTCAAACCCTCCTGTAATTCACACCCTGGTCATAGTATAATCAATGTTTAGACCAAATTAAGGCTATGTTTACACGACAAAGACTGAAACGTGTTTCTCTTCCATTTTGAGAGATTCACGCTTGCATGACATTTTCAAAATGGCCTGCATTTACACATGCATGCAAAAAAGGCCAAAACACAGTATTATGTATGTCAGGCCAGTATTTTGGTCAGTGTGTTAGTAAACAGTAGCTGTTGGAAGTGACAGTGCTGGTGTGTATGTAGAATTTGCTATGTCTCAAAGTGTTAACTTGAGCAACACAACAGTAACACATACTTCATGATTGTTGTGTGTTTGTTTGCGCTTGCGTTTTTAATGTGCACCACTCTGAATACGTATCATACGTGTGCATGACATCCTCTTTTTCATAAACTCTCATATTCAGGTGTTTACACAAACACCATTTTTAAAAACGTCCACTATTTACCCATTCAGAGATTTATATGTTTTTAGTCTCAAAACCGCAGTTCTCATGTAAACAAACAGGCAAACGTATAAAAAGTTTATATTTTTTGGCAAAAAGCATTGTGTAAACAGCCCCTTAAGGTCACTATGACATAATTTTTTACTTTTGTGTACTCCGAAGCCTCAATATAAACCCCTGTCACTGCACTTTTATGACAAAGTCAAGATGACAATTTTTTTGTTGTTGCTTTAACATGTTTTATTGGGTTAATTGGGTAAAAATTAATGTCACTATATTCAAGTGACTAGGAATGTAATGTCAGTAATGACAAAAAAAAATACAATATTTAAGGCAACAAGAATATTTTTTACAGTGTTGTCATTCTACCATGGAAAATGCTTCCCAACATTCCTAAAGACTAGTTTTCTGTGTCTTCACATTTCATAAAGACCTTTGAGAGACCTAGCCGAGGACCATCTGGGCTTACTGCATTCTGCCCACCAAGACCACATTTGACAGCACAATGTTCTGACCCACATACTCCTTAGGGCATGCATGGATGCTCTCTCCTTGATAAAGACGGCACTACTGCCAGGGTTATGTTTGTCAGGTAGTGTTTTATTTTATGTCTTTTCCAAGGTCTTTAATACAAGTCTCCTACTTGTCTCATCCTTTAATGGGGTGACATCATGAGCAATCACATTTTATTAGCTTTGTTTTTAGGTAGAAGTGCTAATATGAAACATGCTGTAATATTAGGTGCTCATTTCATTTATCATGTCTAGTCAGATGTCAGATAAATCTGTGCTATATTTGATCTCTTAATCTTTAGTGAGAAAAAAAAGATCTGCTGTTTCTTCCTGTTCAGATGTAAAGGGAGAGCTTACAAAGTAGCCTAAAATGTTTGTTATCTTTTACCCATCCTTGTTCCAAATCTTTTTTTTTTAGATTCTTCTTTCTTCTTTTTAACACAAAGTATTTGCTTTTGCCCAAAATTCTTTAGTTAGCTTGTTTTATGCTCAACCGATTAAAAATGATTATAACCATCTGAGTGTAAGTTCTGTATATGGTGAAAAGTTGCATCTTTGTGTGAACTGCCCCTTTTAAGTTACTTTCTTTCTCCAGCAGAACAGTAAAGTTGACTTTTAGCTGAAATCATTGTCCATGGAGGATTTATAAACTGCAAGTTCAAAGCAAAAAATGAATCCCCAGCGCTCCAGAAAAAATACAGTAATGAGGTCATCTGAAGCTTAGGAAACTGAACATTATTGACAACATTATAACCTGTTATAAAATACTTTCTCTCACATGACGCATACATAGTAGCAAGAATTAATGATGTCACTACATATGCCACATGGAAAAAAGGATAAGTACACTTTAAAAAGCAATAATTGATGTTACTTTTAAAATTTGAGTAAATCTTTAGCTTTTAAATGGGGCCTATTGTGCAAAAATCACTTTTATAAGCTGTTTAAGCGTTGTGTGGCAACAGTGTGTGAGTACAACCATCTTCTAATAGTAAAAATGAATTCATTTTATTTTTTTATAATCACACTTCATAAAAACAGCCTGCAGAAAAACTTCAATTACATTCTCCCAACGTACATGTCATCAGAAGGAGAAAGCCCCACCTATTAATGACTATCTCCCCCTTATTAGCATAGAATGTTAAGCCCTGCTCACACTGTGAGATTTCAGTCATGATTTTGTCATCTGAGACAAATTTGGGAAATCTTTAAAGATTCCTAAAATCAGTGATCTTTGATCATAGGTTTGACATGTTCACAGACAGCAGCTTAGTGCTCGTTGTAATCAGATTGGTCCTCCGATGAAGTTCTGGGAGTGTCAGAAGATTTCAGACACTTTCCTGCAGTATGACAACAGCTGTGATTAGCGTCAATCTAAGAACCAATAGGAGCTCCACATTTGATGACGCAATCTATGCGACAATTTAAATGAGCAAGGGAAAATGTCAAAACTGTTTTTTTTCTTCCTGGTTTTATTATTGAGACTTGCTGTGTGCAAAATTGCCGCTACAGATTGTTTATGTTTGCTATGAGGAATCATTTCAGAATGCGGTATAGTGAAAGTGTCACTGGTTGATGAAGTCAAACTTCGGGGTGTTTCCTTTCGTGTTTGGCGCGTCTTCATTGTTGTTCAGTCTGACTTTATGACAGCTGAGATCTTACAGTGTGACATTGGAGCCATGTTCATGCACTCTGACATGCTACAATCTTTCAGGATTACTAAAGATCGCAGAGTGTGAGCCGGCCTTTAGTCTTGTTTGGCATTTGTAGCTTCAACCTCTTTTAAAAGTAGGGCTGGGAGCACAATCTCATTTGAATTTAAAGCAACAGTCACCGAATTGGTACCTTTAGGATTAAACCCTAAAAGTGTCAGTTTCAAAGAGCTATAAAAATTATTTGTGGTTTATTTTGAGGTGAATCTTCACATACATAAACATAAGAGACTAATTTTATATCTTGGTCCCCTTCAAAGTGAGTTGTTGACTGAAAAATGTCAGTAAAGCCGATGCCTTAAAATGATTGATAAATGATGATGTATGCATGTGAATAATTATTAAAAAATTAAGTCATAAAGTTAGTTAACCCCTGTGTACTGTTCATTTCGTTCACTGTGTATTTTTCACCATTGACATCCATTATAATGGCATTTTTTGATTGCAGAGCCATGACAGCATATAATCATGCATATTGATTGTTGGTGTTTTTTCCTATTGGTAAGAGGTAAAATGTGTCACTTTTGAGTTTATTGTCGAGTTTTTGAAAAATTTCAAAGCATTTTCAACAAATATTTGTTAAAATAAGATTTATTATCAAAAATCATTCCATTTGCTGAAACACAGCCAAAGCTGTGGCCAAATCAATCCTCAAAATCACCTCAGAGTTGATCAAAACATCCCCAACAGCATACAAGGGTTACAGTCTTTTACAATAGTTTTGACACAAATTTCAGAACCCTGGTGTCAATTTTCAAAACTTTATGCGCAAAACTCCAAACAGTCACTACTTATAAAACAGACTCTCCAGTGTTCAAAACTCTGCATGCTGCATTCATTTCTTTAGAGAAGTCTTGTATTTTCATGGTTCACATAATCTTTTCATCATACAAACACTACTGGAACACAAATTTTGATCATCCACACACAAGATACACATTGTTTCAATAAACAAGCATTATCAATCATTCAAGATTGTTGTTTAAAATATATGATACAGGTTTCATTATGGTTTATACATAAGTGTAGAAGGAATAGTACAGACAGTGGCAGGGGTGGATTGGCCATCTGGCCAATTGCCAGAAGGGCCGGACCATTTTTAAATGTGGGCCGGTCAGTCTAAATTTATTCTTTATTTTTTAATGTAGCTATTGTTTTAACATGCAGGTAGCTTTTATCTCTTGCAAGTTGTAAATATATGATGATGATGGTGATAATAATAATAATAATAATAATAATAATAATAATAATAATAAATGTTAAGCATTTGGCCCAATCGGTGACGACCGGCTGGTTTCGAGATGGGCTGAGCCAATCTGAGGTTACGCGGACGTAATCAATATCTGGCAAGAATAGGCTTGTTTGAGATCCGCCTTGCCTTGACTGCATTGTAGACTAGAGCAGGTAACTGCAGTAAGAGGAGGGATCAAAAAATAGATTTGAAGTTGGACACTTCCCGAATCTTGCTGTTTTGCCGCCTGGAAATGTCACCAGTGACAGAGATCATGAACAGCTCATTACTTGTATTTAAAATATAAATCTGTATAATCAACAGTGAGCCTAGATGTCAAAAGAATGTCAAAATAAACAGCTTATACAGCAAGAAAGGTTTTAAGAAATCTTACTTGGCTATATTATAAATTATGTATAGCTATAGCAAGATGCTTTTGAGTGACAGGTCATGACAAATGATTATTTCGCCATCTGTATATCAATATAAGTAGTGAATGTGCATGTTCATGAGTGGGGCTGTGTCGGTGTGGTAATGTGGGCTGGTGTGGCTACAGTGACAGGGCTGAATTTTGTCCCAATTCGCCCCTGGACAGTGGATTAACTGAACATTTTATTCATTTAATCATAGGTTTAAAAAAAATAAAAAGAGAATAATAAAGTGTGTAGAGTTTAGAAAATTGACACCAAGGTTCTGACATTTGTGGCAAAATAATAGTAAAAAGTAACAATCTACAATTTACTCACTCTCATTTTTAAATTCCAGGTTAGCTGGTTAGTTAGCAATGTTATTATTAGTAGAATGTACCAACAGCAATGCTAAGGTCAAGTATTCAAGATAATGTATTATACTAATATATATGTGTGTGTGTTTATGCAATACAGGTCAGTTTGGTTAAAAATGACAGTCAAATACACAAATGTAAATATCAGTTTCCATTAACATAAATATTTTTCTAAATAATGCATAATGTAAAAGCAGGGGCAGACTGGCCACAGGATCATCAATCGTGAATCTGGCCTGCCCAACCTCAGTCCCACCCTGCCACCTCCACAGCTTTTTGATTTTCCGATCACTGCAGTGATAGGTGATATAAGGTAATATCGTTCCTGTGTGAAAATACTGTCCCAGTCCACCGCTGTGTATGAGTATTAGCTCTACCTCTATGTATAATGTTTTTCTGCAACCAAAATGTTCAATATACAATAACAGAACAAAAACTTAAAATTCATGACCATATCTTTTGTGATTACTAAAATAGCATCTGTATGTCAGGGTTCATGGTATCATATCCCTTCTGGTAAGCGTCAGTGCAGCAGATAGAGTGTGTATATACAGTATGTGTTTGTTTACAGCTGGGCTTATGATTCTTGTGGGATATGCTAATTACCTTTGTACAGAGTGCAGGATGCAGATGTTCTGGTCCCATCTGGGGATCCTTCATATCCACTTTTTTGTATTCCAGCCCATATGGTATTTCAAGTGATATAGGAGAATGTCTTTATATTAATGAATCGTTGCTGAATGAGGGACAGGCTCGGTTTAATAGCTGAACAGCTTTCTCTGTGGATAATAGCCATATATGCACACTGGCTTTTTAGTTGGTGAATTGTTATAGTGAGTGACAGTATGTTCACACTTACAATGTACAAAACAGTATTAAAGCCTTATTTCACTGCATCAATTAATTTTGGATTGAATGATCCATATCTTAATTCATTTTTATTTATATAGTGCTTTCACAATGTAGATTGTGCCAAAGAACCTTAATATATATATATATATATATATATATATATATATATATATATATATATATATATATATATATATATATATATATATATATATATATATATATATATATTTCATTTAAGTGTTGTTTGCAAATAGATTACAAATGTATTAGAGATTTAAAGCATGTAATATCCCAGTTATAAAAAAAAAATTATATTGTTTTTACTGAAATTATTTTTCTCAAATTGAAAATAAGTATTGCTCAAAGTAAATGGGATAATACAAGATGACTTGTTAATTTGTTAATGAAACCAGTAAAACTTTTGTCTAACTTTTATTGATAATAAATTCAATGAGTAGCACATGATGAGTCTATTATCAATTATGTTCAGTGTTAAAATGTGACTGTTGCGTTTTGTTTGACAATATCCACATAGCTAATGAGAGAAAAGAGTAACAGTGCCAATTCTTAAGCTAGTCTTTAGAGTGGAAAAATTAATTGAGCAATATAGGAGGCGTAAGTTATATATATATATATATATTTTTTTTAACAATGGCTATAATATGAGGCCTAAACGCGAGTTAAAATGTCAAGCTAGAGGCCCATGTACTTCCAATCTTCATCTTTCTCAAGTACCGTACCATCTGAAAACTTAACAGACAGGGTATTTCTTGAATTAAGACATGCATACCTAGTTGTGAAGTCCATACTATGGGTTCCTTTCACTACAAATCGATAAAGAGCTAAAAAAAACATTTTTGAATATAATTAAATTTTGTTGTAATGAAGGGTGAATATGATAGATGTTATGTTTAGATGTACTGTATAAATAACAGTATTGGCTGTTAATAATAACATCTGACAAAAGACACATTTAAAGGAGGTCATTTATGTAAATAGAAAATAAGAGAGATCCTAGGAAGAACCTTAAGGGTTCTTAAACAAAATATATGTTATATACTACTACTGCTATTCTTAATTATCTTTTACAGAACATCAATATTTCATAAAAGACTATAGATGCTCAGCAAGTCAGTCAAAGCAATAATGGCCTTTTCTTTTATAGTTATAAAACTTAGCTTTGCCCTTAGTCAAATCTATTTGCTCTGGAACAAATAATAGGCAAGGCAATGCAAGTTTATTTATATAGCACAATTCATACACAAGGGTAATTTAAAGTACTTTGCATAAACAGGAATAAAGGAGACATGTATAAGAAAATAAAAACAAAGATAAAAAATATTTAAACAGATAAAAACATATTAAAATGTGTTAAAAAAGAAAAGAAAGATAAAATAGTGCAATCTATATATAGAATAGATGATTGAAAACAAATATTGTTATTTAGATATACCCTGAAGGAATCATATCTCATGTTTAACCACTATAAAAATACCTAGCAGTCACCGGTAGATTCCACAAAAAACAGTCCATGGTAAGGCTACGCTTGGCAGGGGGTATGTAAATGGTAACAACCAACGACTCACTAGCACATCACTGATATTTTTAAATAGTTATTTTTTATATAATTAAACAATATTTGAGGACTAAACAACAAAATTCTTGTCAATTTTGTGAGGTTAGTCTGCCATGACACTCATAATGAAGAACACTTGACTATTGCACAGCTTAAAAGGCTGTCAGCCAGTAAGATTGATAAAATACATGATGCAAAAAAGAAGTCAGTGACAGACTTTGAGTTTGTCAAAACTGTCCAGTCGACTCTTTCATAACTTCACTTGGGTTTTGTTTGTCTGTGCACTTTTGTCTGGCCCTGGTGTCTTCACCCCATGGGCAGTGGCACAGATGACAGAAACATCGATCAAAGCATGACATTGAAGCCAATCAACAGAGGAGGTTTACATACCGATCCGTCTCTATGGATTAAATGTACCGCTTTGCCTCTTAGATGCTGACCCCGCTTCCAGTACAGTTCACAGCTGACACAGTAGCGATTTTCTTTTAGACTCTAAAATGAGGAAAACTTGGGTTTGCATTTAAGATGAAAGTCACATTTGTGGGAAAACACTGTATATAGTTTGGAGAGAGAGAGATAAATACATTTAGTTATCTCTTATTTCAGTGTTTTTTGTGGAATACTAACGTCATTTCTAAATGTGATCATTGATGATAAAAATGTTGAACATGTTGAAACGTTAATGACAGCAGTAAACAGTAATGATTAAAAAAAAAGATAAAAAAAATGTCAAAATGTGTCTCTTAAGTGTTGTATTCTTGATGGTTTTATGTGATGTTTTATCATTTAAGATTTAATTCAGCAACCATTATGACAATCAAAAATACAGTAATAGCATATTTTCCGGTATCAGGTATCAGCAGTGAGCCCAGATGTAAGGTCTCTTTCATCGCTGCTTGCAGCTTTGATCTGACATTATAATTTTAAGGTAAAACTGTGTTTTACATAATATGTGTTCTGGATTAATTAAGATACATTTAAATATATTTATATATTTTTTTTTTACCAAATGAAAGTTCATGACCTGATCAAATAAAGCATTTAAAATAGTAATAAAGTAATTTAAAAAGGGTACATGTATGTACTAATATTTTAAGACAACTTAGCTTAAATGTTACTATCTTAAATAAAAGCCTGTGGCAAAAAGAAAAGATAACCTTATTACGAATCCTTGTTGACACATTTACTTCTATCACAATATCAGGACATTTAAAAAAACAAAAACAAAGCAACATTTAGTTTTTACAAAGAAATATTTTGTATGTGCAAAATATTTTATCAAAAACCTGAATAAAGTATAGAATAACCTAAATGAAAGTATTTTGTATATGCAGTATTAACATCATATCCATAAACATAACACTTACAGAAAAAAATGAATTTGTACAATATATATATATATATATATATATATATATATATATATATATATATATATATATATATATATATATATATATATGGGCGGCACGGTGGCTCAGTGGTTAGCACTGTTGCCTCCCAGCAAGATGATCACTGGTTTGAGTCCCAGCTGGGTCAGTTGGCATTTCTGTGTGGAGTTTGCGTGTTCCCCACCGGGTGCTCAGGTTGTAAGTGAATAGGTTAAGCTAAATTGTCCGTAGTGTAGGAGTGTGTGTGAATGAGAGTGTATGGGTGTTTTCTAATACTAGGTTGCAGCTGGAAGGGCATCTGCTGCGTAGAACATAGGCTGTAATAGTTGGCGGATTATTCCGCTGTGGTGACACCTGAGGAAATGAATGAAGTCTGTAGGATTTCTAAGCTTTTTTCCTTGTGAGGCTCAACCAAATATTCCGGTAACACTTTATTTTGATGGTCCATTTGAGTATTTATAGACTGTCTGCTTATTATCTGTTGATACTGCTATAAGAAACTGACTATAAGAAACTTTGCAAGTACATGTCAACTTACACTAACCCTAACCCCAACCCTAACTCCAATTTAACAGTCTACTTATAATTTAAAGAGAATTAGTTGCAATGTAACTTAAATTCAACAAATGAACCATCAGAATAAAGTTTGACCAATGTTCCTTCAAGTTGAACATTACTAAATCTAAATTGTTTTTTAAATTCAGGCCTTGTAAATTGTTTGCAAACACTTACCTTTAAAATGTCATCTATGTGTTAAAAGTCAGTGTACATAGAACAAGATCATGCAGAATATACATTATAATAAACAGCCCATATCTTCAGCCCATGTCTTATTAAGATATGGGCTGTTTATTAGTTAATAAGCCCTCGATAGTTGGTAGTTAGTGTTGGTACTTAAACCGAAGAGCTACCAAAAGTTTTTATGACATACAGTTAAAGTCAGAATTATTAACCCCCTGCCCAACCCCCCTTCCGCCCAATTTGAATCTTTTTTTTTTCTTCTTCTTCTTTAAATAATTCCCAAATTATGTTTAACAAGGAAATTTTCACAGTATGTCTGATAATATTTTTTCTTCTGGAGAAAGTCTTTTTTTTCCGCCTAAAATAAAAGAAGTTTTTGTTTTTTAAAAAACCATTTAAGGTCAATATTCTTAACCACTTTAAGCTATATATATATATATATATATATATATATATATATATATATATATATATATATATATTTTTTTTTTTTTTTTTTTTGATAGTCTACAGAACTAACCATCGTTGTACAATAACTTGCCTATTTACCCTAACTTGCCTAGTTAACCTAATTAACCTAGTAAAGCCTTTAAATGTCACTTTAAGCTGTATAGAAGTGTCTTGAAAAATATCTAGTAAAACAGTATTTACTGTCATCATGGCAAAGAAAAAATAAATCAGTTATTAGAAATGAGTCATTAAACTATTATGTTTAGAGATGTGTTGAAAAATAAACAGGGGGGCTAATAATTCTGACTTCAACTGTATGTTTTTGGATGTAGCTTTTATGTTGTTATGACATCTCTCAACAAACACTAGACGTCATATGCATATGTAGATCATATCTATATTACTTCTGTTAGTTTAGAAACATATCTGCACATCTACATTACCACTAAACTTCTACTACTAAACCAACAATTTTGACTTCTCAGAGATTTGAAAGAGTCTTTTAAAAAAGATGTGAAAAACTTTTATTCTTGACCTTGTCTTAAACACGTCACTTCAACAATACTTTGCTTATTTGGTTCAGCTTTTATCTTTGTTGGTCCTCACAACATAAGGTAAACAAGTACACACAATTTAATGATACAATAAAAACATAAATGATGAACCTATTTTACAGTAATGCACAATTATGGTTTCATTTGGTTGTTTTTCTTGGCTTCGTGAAAACCCATTTAGACTTGAATCAAAGGAGAATGACTTGGAATAATAACTCAATGAGTGCTCAGATTGAAGCTAGAATAGGCTTTATGTTGCAATAAAGCCAGAGTCATTTGAGAAGCATTGTTTTCTCTTCATTGGTATTTCAGGTGGTTCAGCCGGGGCGAGCAGTGTCCCCGTCCACACGTCATCCCCCAGCCAATCACGAAACTTAAGAGGTGGAAACACCAGTGCCTTGGAGAATGGGCTCGGACCCCGTAGAGGAGCACGGGTGAGAGGGTCGGAAAACTGGGAGATGATGTACAGTGACTCAGGGAATGCCTATTACAAAGAGTAAGAGATTAAAAATCATTATGAGAATGTGAATTATTTTGTTTATGCGTTACTAGTTTACATTGTACATAAAAAGCAGGTACTATTGGTTTGTCTATACAGTTAAAGTCAATGGCATTAACTACATTTACATTTTAATGGTATCCAAGTGATCCATCTTTTTATATCTGTTAATTAACAGTTTCAGTATTTTGAGATTTACAAGTTTTTCTCGTTTATTTACTGTTGCGAACTGCATCATGGTATCTGCTCTGTCTACTTTTAATGTTGAAAATTCAACTCTACAGTTGAACAAAGTGACTTTTATTTACATTTTAGCAGTTTGCAATAGTTCATTTTAGCAGTTGAAGAAATAATATAGAGAGGAATAAGTATGTAAAACAACAAAAAATATACTGGCCAACACAATCTCAGCAATTCGTAACTTTTTGATTTAGTGGCTAATTCGTATGATTTTGTACGATCTCATTCATGTAATTTAGAACGATTTGCTTATCCCCAATGGTTGGGTTTATGAGTGGAGTTGGGTGCTATGCCTCGATTTCAAAATCATACATTTTCACACGACTGAGTTCATACAAATTTGTACCAATTAGTCACTAAACTGATAAAACATGAAATAGCATTGCCTCCAGAAATCAGGCTGGACTGGTAGTTTATCAAGGTTTTTGTACCATAATTTACAACAGCAATCCAGACACAATATCAGTTTAAACTATTTAAAATGTTATTAAAAGTCACTTTTTTTTTTTACTTTTCAAAGTTAAAAGTTGTTGGAGGAAAGATCATGGTCCCATAATGCAACTCAAAAGCAAAAATAAACGAGGAAAAATAAAAACATGAATCCCGAAAAATATGGAAAAATACTAATTTAAAAATGATTTATATTTATGTTCTTTTTCCCCTTTACAATATATCTATTTTTAATAATAAAAAACGGTTCATTTATTGTGATTTTAAAAAGACTATTGCAACATTGCTTTCTCGACTCTTCTGAAGGCAAAACATTGACATTGTGTTGTCTAAAAATGAATATTACATGTCTAAAAACATCAAATCTTTTCATTATTTTCACTTAATTTCATTTAATGCTGTAATTGACATTTTTTATTTCTTTATTTTAGTTTTAAAAGAAATGTTGTAAGCAAGGGTGTAGATTCGCTCTTGACATTGGTAGGAACATACGTCTCTAGAGCGCATGCATTAGGCAAATTTTTTGTGCTTTAAAGAAGCATGAATAAAGAACTTAATAATATAAAATAAACACTTAATAATACAGATAACAATCACGTCACATGCTGCAAAAGTCAATTTACAGGATTTTACTGCAATTTGGATTTGAGGAGGTATGAATCAAGAGAAATTTAGAGAAGTGTGTGATTTAATTTACCTTTTTTTCCCCAATTTGTTTTTCATAATCGTGGAGGTTAAAACTGAATTTCCTGAAATGTACTGATTTAATTGCACTGCCTTGGTTAATAGTATTACAGTGAACTCGCAGCGAACTTGACTTTGTGCACGTGAAGGTTACTAAGGGTTGATGGACCATTATTTTATTTGGAAGTTGATTCAATTATTAGTAGGGACATTTCAGTAATTGATGGATATTGGTGGGGACATGTCCCCTCCGTCCATGCCAATTCTTCACCCTTGGTTATCAGTAGTTTGCAGGAAAAAACAAAACTGATGTTTTACCAAAACAGATCACTATAAATTGTAAATCCAGAGAATATCCAAGTATTCTCTTAATTTTTCCATACGTGTTTATTAATAAGTTTTATCAATATTACTGTATTAATGTATTAATAATATGACAAAGTCTTTGATTTGAATTCCCACTGGCTAAATGCAGTCCAGGCCATATCTTATTAATCTTGTCTATAGTTTTGATTTTCAATTTTGAGAATGAGGTAATGTCACAACATGTGTTTTTGTTATTACAGTGATATATGTCTTTATCATTTGGCATTTGGATTTCACAGTTGTGACACATGCTTTTTAAGATTTGAAGTCCTTAACATCAGGAGATTTAAATGTATACATCCTAAAACTGTACACAATCATATTCAGAGCTGCCTTTTCCCTTTATATGGATTCTCAAAGATAAAATACCTGTACAGTGATCAGATGCCTGCAATACATTTATTAATAACAACAATTACTTAAGCCTGATGCTGTAATTTGAGATGAGCTCTGTGATTGCAGTCATGTACAGTGGTGATTTAATTTTTCTATTTGGCAACACTGACATCTTGTGTTCTGTGTTTGTTCTGCAGCCATCATCTAAAGCCATCGTCCTCGTCCTGGCTCAATCGCAGAGCTCACAGCAGAGACAATGTCTGTATGCCCGAATGTAAGACTCTATTCTATTCTATTCTATTCTATTCTATTCTATTCTATTCTATTCTATTCTATTCTATTCTATTCTATTGCCCTGCTATATTTCCATTCAGGTTTAGCAGTGCAACAGTTTTAGATGATGTCCGTATGAATACATATTTAGATGTACATGATCTCTTCACTTTTTCCACATTACAGCCTTATTCCAAAATGGATTAAATTAATTTATTTCCTCAAAATTCTACACAGAATAACCTATAATGACAATATGAATTTCTTTTTTTTTTTTTGAAATTGTTGCAAATTTATTAAAAATAAAAAACCTGAAAAATCACATGTACATAAGTATTCACAGCCTTTACCGTGAAGCACTAAATTGAGCTCAGGTACATTCAGGTTTCCACTGATCATTCTTAAGACGTTTCAGCAGCTTAACTGGAGTTCACCTGTGGTAAATTCAGTTGAATGGACATGATTGAAAATGCATACACTTGTCTATATAAGGTCCCAGGGTTGACTGTGCATGTCAAAGCACAAACTAAGCTTGAAGACAAAGGAATTGTTGTTAGACCTCGGAGAGAGGATTGGCACAAGGCTTGGAAAAGTTACAGAAAAATTTCTGCTACTCTGAAAGTTCCAATGAGCACAGTGGCCTCCATCATCAGTAGGTGGAAATGTTCGGACTCTTCTTAGAGCTGTACGGCCATCTAAGCTGAGTGATCGAGGGAGAAGGGCCTAAGTTAGGAAGGTGATCAATAACACAATGGTCACTGTCTGAGTTCCAGCAATCTTATGTGTAGAGAGAAGAACCTTAGAGACGGACAACTATCTGTGCAGCAATCCACCAATCAGGTCTGTATGGTAGAGTGACCAGACGGAAGCCAATCCCCGCCTGAAATTTGCCAAGAGGTATATGAAGGACTCTCAGACCATAAGAAACTAAATTTTCTGGTCTGATGAGACTAAAATTGAACTCTTTGGAGTGAATGCCAGGCGTTACGTTTGGAGAAAACCAGGCACCACTCATTACCAGGCCAATACCATCCCTATTGTGAAGCATGGTGGTGGCAGCATCATGCTGTGGGGTTGTTTTCAGCAGCAGGAACTGGAAGACTAGATAGGGTAGAGGAAAAGATGAATGTAGCAATGTACAGAGACATCCTGAAAACCTGCTTCAGTGTGCTCTTGACCTTAGACTGGAGTGATGGATCATCTTTCAGCAGGACAATGACCCAAAGCACACCGCCAAAATATCAATATAGTGGCTTCACAACAACTTGGTGAATGTCCTTGAGTGGCCCAGCCAGAGCCCAGATCTAAATCCTATTAAACATCTCTGGAGAGATCTGAAACCGGCTGTACACTGTTGCTTCCCATCCAACCTGATAGAGCTTGAGAGGTACTGCAATGAGGAATGGGCGAAAAATATCCCAAAGACAGGTGTGCCAAGCTTGTGGCAGTATATTCAAAAAGACTTGAGGCTGTAACTGCTGCCAAAGGTGCATCACAGAGTATTGAACAAAGGCTGTGAATACTTATGTACATGTGATTTTTCAGGATTTTTCTTTTTTTTTTTATAAATTTGCAACGATTTCAAAAAATCTTTTTTTCAGATTGTCATTATGGGTTATTGTGTGAAGAATTTGGAGAAAATAAATCAATTTAATCCATTTTGGAATTAGGCTGCAACATAAAAAAATGTGGAAAAAGTAAAGCGCTAAGAATACTTTCCAGATGCACTGTATACAGTAATCGCTATATCTTTTATTTCTTTTTGTACATCACTACATGATACATTTGTCTACTTTTTCCCAATTTTCATGCAGCTATATTAGAATATTTTCTTGACAGTTTTATTAAAAAATGTAAGGTTCTTCTCCTTACTTGCTGTTCATAACATCTATATCAGCACAGGTGTTTAATTCACCCTTTTTTGTAGGAACAAATTAAGCATGAACATTTTGTAAAATTATAGTTTAATTTTAAGTTTTAAATCTTCAATAATCTCTTATAGTTCTAGTTTAACTCTAGTTCCTAAAAGCATCTGCTAAATAACTAAATGAAAAAAAATGTTTGCTTTTCTACACTGATTTGATCAATCTGTGAACTTTTCGATATAGTACCAATATATTGAGGGTTGCTGGAACGATTTTATCTCAGTTATCGACATGAACATTACTTTGCTGAGAAAGTAATTATGAAGGTGATACTAACAGTTGTATACTATTTGTAATAGTATACTTTTAGTATAATATTTGTAATGGTATACTTTTAGTGTTATTCTGAAGCCATTTTCCTATGACATCAGTTAGTAATAATTCAAGATGAACAACATTACTGGGCTGATCTGACGTTACTTGATTATCCATCATTGTAAAGTTAAAAATATATATCAATTACAGAAGGCAATCATAAGACCAAGGCACACACATTAAAAACATTTTATTAACATGGCTATTCTAAGGGATATTTATTTGCACATTTCTCTGTAATATTTATAAAATGCAAAACGCACAAGTAGGTAAATTTTATTACCTTTTTTTTTCAAATGGTCTGTTCTATTTTAGATTCTTTTGTTTTCCTAGATTGTTTTGTATTTTGAAGGATCTAGAGGATTAAGTATCAGTTTTCCTGTGCTGATGTTACACATTATGTGACAGTTTGGTTTACAATAAAAATGTACAGTAATTGGTTTGTAAGATGTGTTTTTTTTTTTTTGCATGCTTGGATTGGATTTTCATTACATTTACACCGTTCTGACCAGCAGGAATTAATAGTGTGTGCCATATAAGCTATGAAACTTTATTTTCATTTTGCAAAGCAGTTCATTCAAAACTCCCAAAAGCATGGTTTCCCCTTTCACTTAGATACTGTAAATACTATAACAACATTTGCGTAATCTATGTTACAGGGTTCTCACACTTTCATGAACAGCACTTACAAGGACTTTTAAAAGCAACATTACTTTTAAATCAAGGACCTTTGTAATTCATACTCAAGCATACATAGTGCCATGACAGTCCTTACTGTACTTAACATCTTAACATTACACTTTTTAACATTCCACAAAAGTTTACCATTTAAAAAAAATCATGTACAAAGAACTTTGATAAAATTTGTTGAATGCAGTACTGGTAATATTCAGCTGTGGAAAATTCCTAAACTGATAAAATGTGCACTATTTGTCATTGTTATTGTACAAGATTTAAATTTAACATTTTTAATTGAAGAATTTAGTATTTTGTTCTGTTTTTGACAACTGAGTGCAACTGGTGAAATGAAACCATCACAAATTATATTTCAAATTTAATTCAGCCACGTTCAAGGACCTATGTTTGTTTGTAACTATGATATGTCTAAATTAAAGTACTTTCAATTACTTTCAAGAAGTGTGGCAACCCTGAAAATAGTACAGTATAACTCATTTCTTATGTTCTTTTCAATAAGAAAAGTGTAGAAATGATTGCTAAGTACGTATGCTAAAGATAAATCTTTACTCGTTTCCAGTCCATTTATGAAGTCTCTTACGTAGTACACCGCTGCTAACCCTAGAGGGCGGTATAAATGTACATAAGGTTTTAGGAATAAGTTGGTCATCATTATAGCTTCAAAACTCCATGTCTGCTGTAGTTTGTTTTTATATATTCTGCGGTCCAGTTCTTATTGCACTGCATGCTAATCTGCTGTTTACCATGATGCGCTTGATAAGATTATCTTCAGACATGCAAATGCTTACCTCTGTCTGTACTTCTACCTCTTTTCTCCTTCAGACATTTCACATTCATGCATTTGGCAGTCACTTACAGACTTACAGTCACAATGTGTTCAAGGTATATTTATTCAAGGTGTTTTTTTTGTCAGTTTATGTGTTCCCTTGGATTTTAAAGCATGATCTTCTTAAGTGTTGCTAGCATTTTGCTAACAGTTGAGCTACCTGGTTAGAATGTAGGAGTAAATGCCGTTCTTTTTCATCACCTTTCACCATTTATCTTTTTATTTCCCTGCTGAATAAAACTACAGAAATCATCATAGAATTATTACACTTTTAATGCCAATAACGATGGAAATTGTTTTATTTTTATTGCAATTTCTAATTGTCTTTTAGGCTTCCAATAGTAACTTTGTTACCCTCAATTGGTGGAATGCTAAAACAATATAGTGAAATATATCCCCAAAATACATTATAACCTCTTAAAAAGTAATTACTTTGATGGTTTGTAATGTTTTATGGGTATTTGTAGTGAAACCATTAGATTATCTGTGATGGTTTCTATTGTGTTTTTGTTTTTTGTCTGTTTTTATTTTCTCCAGCAGGAATGTCACTTATTTTCTGTACTATTAGTGTGTAGATTTTGTCTGTTATTTATGATCATGCTGAACTCTGTCACCATCATCTTTCTGGTTTATTATTTGTAGTAGCGGAGTTTACG
Source organism: Danio rerio (assembly GCF_052040795.2). NCBI lineage: Eukaryota > Metazoa > Chordata > Actinopteri > Cypriniformes > Danionidae > Danio > Danio rerio. The sequence goes on from NC_141028.1 coordinate 41,375,212, forward strand.
GACCAGCCGAGTGAACTGAGAGGTTTCTCCGTCCACACTCGTCTAGTTAAAGGCGCACGGGGCTTCGGTTTCAATATAGTGGGAGGCAGCAGAAGGAGAGAGTTCCTGCAGATCTACAGCATCACTCCCGGAGGACCTTCAACCCTGAACACAGGTAACCGCACACAGATCTCCTCAGCAGCCCACTGCGGTACAACACTGACTACAAACAAGGAGATTTTCTATAGGTTGCAGTTTGCTCGCTCTCTATTGCTCTCTCGCTTTCTGCATATTGCCATGGATTGTTTGTAAATTGTGTGATACTGTCGAACGACTCTTTCCATCGCTCTATAATCCTAATGGCCTGCATGGTGTAATCCAGCTATCAATGCTGACACACACAATTGCATGTAAAATGTTACATTATGAACACTTTCTCTATTGCTTTATTGTTGTTTTATTACTAAAATACAAAGACATATCATAGTATTTTTGATCTGATTATTAGATCATGCATTTAGAGTAACAAACCAGAAGCTTTATAGCCGTCCACTTTGAGATCTGATTATTTATGGAGGTACTGTAAGCAATTTTATTCATTCATCCATTCGTTCATTTTCTTTTCGGCTTAGTCCCTTTATTAATCTGGAGTCGCCACAGCGGAATAAACCGCTAACTCATCCAGCATATGTTTTACGCAGTGGATGCCCTTCCAGCTGCAACCCATCACTGGGAAAGATTTATACACACTCATTCATACATACACTACATTTAGCTTATCCAATTTACCCATACCACATGTCTTTGGACTTGTGAGGGAAACCGTAGCACCCAGAGGAAACCCATGCGAACACTGGGAGAACATGCAAACTCCATACAGATATGCCAACTGACCCAGCCAGGGCTCGAACCAGTGACCATCTTGCTGGCAATCTTGAGGCAATTGTGCTACCCGTTGTGCTGCCCAGCAATTTTATTTTTGTTGATTTTTATTAAACACTTTTAGTGAAGGGAATTACCAATATTTCATGAAAATAACATTTCACTAGGAAAGAAAGAAAGAAATAATAATATTTGATGAAAATAAGGGTAAGACTTTATTTTGATGGTCCCTATTGCACAAATTGCTGACTAGCCTAAAAGTTGCATTGCAGCTACCTGCCAATTACTTCTCATTTAAGTATTAGTAGACCCTCTAATATTTGTTGACATTAAACTGGTTTACATGCACTTTCAAGTACATGTTAACTTACACTTACCCAAACCCTAACCCCAACCTAACAGTCTATTTATAATCCAATGAGAATTAGTTGGCATTTAGATACAAATGTGTTAAAGGGATCATCAAAATAAATTGATTATGACAAGTAAGAAAGAAAGAAAGAAAGAAAGAAAGAAAGAAAGAAAGAAAGAATATTTGATGAAAATAACATTTCAGAAAAAAGAAATATGTAATATTTAATGGAAATAACATTAATTCATTGATTAGTTTTTCTTTGGCGTATAGTCTCTGATTTATTCGCCACAGCAGAATGAATCGCCAGTAACAATTGACAAAGAAAGAAAGAAAGAGAACGAAAGAACGAGAAAGAAAGAAAGAAAGAAAGAAAGATAGACACTCCAGATTTTTTTTTTTTTTTATATTGTGAACACCAATATGTGTCATGCTGTAGGTCACTAGGGCTCTCTGGTGTCCTGCTGTGGAGAGAGGAAACAAACAAACATAAACTTAAATTTTGTGGTTTTTGCCTGTGGGAATTTATTGGAGATTCTTTACATGAAAAAATAAACTGGAATATGGAAACATATTACCCTTAACTAGAAAGATGGAAGGATGGATGAACGGACGGGACAGACAGTACATAAATACATAAAACAGCATTATGCAAAAAAAAAAAAAAAAAAAAATTTAATGAAATTTAATATAACAAAAAAAATTACCAAAAAAGGTAACAATAAATTGTTACAAAAAGTTAAACCCTTATATTACTCTTTCCAAAAAAAGGAGAGAAAAAAAGCCAGGATGAAAGCGCAGCGCAATATATGTAAGTTGAGTGTAAACGTTGACAGTACATTTAAAAAGTGGCACAGGGAAAACATTGAGATCGTTGCAAATGGCAAGTGTAAAAACACCATACGGCATCCAATTGCCATTAAAAGTAGGCAAGGCAAGATGTTGACATATGTTTCCGAGTGTTTGTGGAACTGAATTACTGATCTGAAATCACATACAGTTGAAGTCAAAATTATTAGCTCAAATGTAAAGCAAGGAATTTTTCACAGTATTTCCTATAATGTTTTTTTTTCTACTGGAGAAAGTCTTATTTGTTTTATTTCAGCTAGAATGAAAGCAGTTTAAAAAAAATCAATTTTAGAGTCAATATTAGTATTATTATTATAAGCAATATTTTTTTTGTTAATTTGTTTTCAGAACAAACCATAGTTGTGCAATTGACTTGCCTAATTACCCTAATTTGCCCTGTTAACCTGATTAACCTAGTTAAGCCTTTAAATTGCACTTTAAGCTTTGAATCTCAAAAAGCTGAATGTCTTGAAAAATATCTAGTAAAATAATAAGTACTGTCATCATGGCTAGAATAAAATAAATCATTTATCATAAATAAGTTATTAAAACAATTATGCTTAGAAATCTGTTTAATTTTTTTCTGTTAAACATAAATTGTTAAAAAATATAAAGGGGGACTAATAATTCTTTAACTGTATGGCTACTCTGAGAATGTATTTCTTCACACTTTAAGTTTACACAAGTCTTTCACCTGATTAAAAAAGGCGTGCTCAGCCATAAAGAATGATGCTGTAGTGGAATTGTACCATAGAAAATGTGTCAGAAACATCAAAACAGCATTTTAAAATAATTTCTGAAGGAAGGATCATGTGACACTTAAAGTTTAGTTGGTTCAACTTTCAGAACCTATAAACCCCTTTCTTCTCATTCTTCTTCCAGCTGACATCCTAGTCTACATCAATGATACCTGTGTGCTCGGCTACTCTCACAAAGATGTAGTAGAAATGCTAAAAGCCATCCCTATTGGTCATACTGTGGACATCATGGTCCGAAGAGGTTACCCAATGCTCTACAACTCAGAAGGTTGTCCTAAGATGTCCAATCCAAGGCTGACTGCATCCCAAAACCAGTCACCACATCTACCTCCACCAACCACCACCCAACCGCAGGCCCAGGCTCCTCTCCCATATGCACAGCTGCACCTCAACCACAACGGCCCCCCGTGGGCTGACTTTGACAGGGGGTCTTCGAGGAATCTCAGAGTGCGAGCTTCAAGGTTTAGTCTGGATGCTAATGGAAATTCACCTCCATTTGCTTCACCTCCAAGACCTCCGTCATCGTACCAGGGCTCCAACGGGTATGGGAGTGGGTTTTTGAGACCACCACGCACTGCGAGAAGCATACGGAGGTTGCAGAGTGCAGAACTGGCCAGCCAAAGTGACAGTGAGGTGGTGTCTGCAATCGGATCCCACAGGTGAATGGATTTGATGTGTGATGGTGTTAGGAGAGTTAAGAGGGTTTTTTTTTTTAATGTAACACTAAAGAATACTGGTGTTACAGTTCGCTACAAGCTAATCAAGGTCTTACTTCAGTATTAGAAAGTTACAGACAGATGAGTTTTAGCATGGTTAGAGTAAAACTGGATATTAATGGCCCTCATGTTAAGAGCTGTGAACCCTTTGATTCCAGAATACAAATGACCGTTTGTCACATTTTGTCACCGTTTGTCACATTATGTTGCAACTTCTTTTTCTCCTTTACTTTAAGTATAAAAACATAAGCCAGTACTAAAAGTACATTCATTTTTAAAGTAGTTTTACTAATTACAAATATATATATATATATATATATATATATATATATATATATATAATTAACCTCATATCAAATTATATGCTACAATTTAAAGTTTTGTTGTTTGTCAGATTTGATCCTATCTATCTATCTATCTATCTATCTATCTATCTATCTATCTATCTATCTATCTATCTATCTATCTATCTATCTATCTATCTATCTATCTATCTATCTATCTATCTATCTATCTATCTATCTATCTATCTATCTATCTATCTATCTATCTATCTATCTACCTACCTACCTACCTACCTACCTACCTACCTACCTACCTACCTACCTACCTACCTACCTACCTACCTACCTACCTACCTACCTACCTACCTACCTACCTACCTACCTACCTACCTACCTACCTACCTACCTACCTACCTACCTACCTACCTACCTACCTACCTACCTACCTACCTATCTATCTATCTATCTATCTATCTATCTATCTATCTATCTATCTATCTATCTATCTATCTATCTATCTATCTATCTATCTATCTATCTATCTATCTATCTATCTATCTATCTATCTATCTATCTATCTATCTATCATCTGTCTGTCTGTCTGTCTGTCTGTCTACCTACCTACCTACCTACCTACCTACCTACCTACCTATCTAGGTTTTAGCTCTTTATTCTGTTACAATTTTAAAACATTTTCATTTCTCTGTTTGTGCTGTTTAATAGTTTGATGGAGATATATTTTCTTGCTTTAGTAACAGAATTTTATGAACCCAAGTGCATTCCTTTCATGAAATGAGGCAGAAAACATATTTTTATTGCTGCTGGAAAGCTGTGCAATCCTAAAGGTTTTTAATCGATGTCATACACCTCTTGTTTTCTTGTTAAAATACTGCAAAAAAGTAAAATAAATGCAGCATTGCGAGAATAACTTTTTTAAACTTAACATTTTTTTAACAATTTAACATTTTAAATAAGTTTTATTTGTTACATTTGTTAAATTGCATTTTATGAATAAATATACTTATATATATATATCAACTCAGCATAAGGAAAAATGCTAACATGCCAATTTACACTTATATACTTTTTATACACTTAGATTTTATAAACTTGTACTCATGGTAGGTGGATTATTTTTATGGAATGAAGCAGAAAATAATACATTAGGCATATTTGTAGTCGTCTCTGCAATGCTTTTTTTTTAAACTCACATTTATTCTATACAATTTGTTTCTGCAAAGTTATTAGACTAGAACGGCATGCATTCCCCAAAAGACAAGATCCTCAATTGCCGCATTTCCACTGTTGGGCCAGTGCGAGCCAGGGCTTTTATTGGGCCGGGCCATGCCAATCGCCTGGGAGGTTGAGTAGTGAGGCCGAAATAATGTCAACCGAAACAAACATGACACGTTACTATACAGCATCACAGTATATGTCTATACACACAGGCTTGTGTATTTTTCACCACAGAAATTCTCCAGTAATAACTCGGTATAAAATGCATTTTATAACATCCGTTTTGATAGACATTGTCAAACATTCAGCCCAAATGCTCCAGAGAGACAGAAAACATATACATTTTTCCCTAGGCTATATGGCACTTAATAGGTGATTCCCCTTTATTTAAGGATGTTGCATATTGTTTGCTTATATTTAGTAATGGAAAGTGCCCAAAATGCTTTGTTTGCACGATTTGATTAATATCATCGTATCCAAATACTTAAAAAAATAATATTTTAAACCTCTTCCGGTGTTTATTGTTTTTAGAAAATATCTAAAATCTTTTTTTCAGAGAAGTCTGTGTAAAATGAAGTTATATATGGTCAACGTCACTTATAAATTAAAACGTTATTATTTTTTGCAACAGCCTTGCATTTAAAAGGGAAACATAAGGGCGATCATTAGCAAAAAGACCCCTCGTCTAGCCTATAAGGTGTTTTATGGAATTGTCTATCTTAAACTGACCAGCTATATGTCTTTTTCCCTTATTTATTTTTTTGGTGCATGTACTCGTGTGCGATGGGAAAACTAGTGAAATGACGGCATGCCATCTTTACCAGACTTGGGCAAAGTTTGCCTCTCCTTTCACTCCGCCCCGAAGCCCCAGCTGGCCCTCTTTGGCCCAAGGTATTCGGCGGGCCGAAAAAGGCTGGCCACTGGCCCCGAGAAAGCCCCACTTTGGTCTGAGCAGGCCCCGAAAGTGACAGTGGAAACGCGACTGGCCTTGGCTCACTCACTTTAGGAGCGATAGTGGAAACGACTCTAGCTAATAACTGCAGCTTTTAGTATTTAAAGTGCCCTCTGTCCTTACATATAGCATATAGGAATGTACTGTACATGACAACATGTACACTCTACTTTTTTTCTCTGTTAACTCTATTGCTTACCAATTTGTTACAGATTTTCTATTTCGACTACATAACACACTGTAAAAATATCCGTAAATTAGCAGTTTTCCTTATTTTGTGATTCATGTTTATATATTTTAATTTTTCATGTTTATTTATGCTTTTGAGTTACATTATGGGACATTGATTTTTCTTCCAACAACTTTTAACCTTGAAATGTTAAAAAAAGTGACTTTTATTAACGTTTAAAAGTTTAAAGTGATATATCGTTTGGGTTGGTGTTGTTTATTTACAGCACAAAAAACTTGCAATAAACTGCCAGTGCATTTTCTGTTATTTGTCTTATTTCTCTATATATTATATTATTTTTAAGTACTAAAATGTCAATAAAAGTCACTTTGTTAAACTGGAATGTTGAATTTTAACATCAAATGTCAACAAAGCAGAGATCAACATCCCAAAATGCAATTCACAACTGTAAATAAACCAAAAACACATGTGAATCACTAAATCTGGACACTGTTCATTACCAGATATTTATTATGTGTCTCTCCACCCCTGATCATGACACATCACGGCAACTCTCTCTCTCTCTTTTTATCTTCACAGGGCCTCGTTTATCCGTAACCACAACAACAACTCTCTCTCCACTCCGCCACCTCTCCGCCTGCACTCCTTCAAATCTTCAGAGAGTGACCTTTCCTCAAGTACTCCACCGCCCATATCTCGATTACCTCTACCCCACACTGAACTAAGCCCAGGTCCTGTCTCCTTTTCCCCTGGAGGTGGAAGACGCTACACGCATTTACGTAAACCTCAGAATTCAATGCTAACCCCACCAAGCAGCGTCCATTCAGACGGGCCTTACTTCACCTTCAACGGGACGGCCAGCGCCAGCAGCGGCAGCCCAAACAGTAGCATTCCTTCACCCGGAGCCCTAAGTGCCGTCATAGGCAGTGGTGTTGGAGGAATGGCGGCAGGTGGAGAATTGGTTCCCGTTGCGTTGGCTAAATGCGGGAGGGGCAGCAATATGGGGTTCAGTGTGACGGCGGGAGGGCACGGAGGCAGACAGACCCTTGTGAAGAAAGTCTGGGACCACAGACAGTGTAATGGGCTGCAGTCTGGAGATGCTGTTGTGAAGATCAATGGAGCTGATGTACAAAGTCTCAGCTTTGCACAGGTAGGGAAGGAGAGAACAAGTTGAGTCTTTTGTTATGGGGTACATATTTTTGTTCATATGTGTGTTTTTTGTGTTCAAGGTCCAAAGGATTTTGCAAGAACACACTAAAAAAGGAGAGGTTATTCTGCTGGTTTACAGGGGTAAGCTACTATACTATTTTGTTTATTTATTGCATTTAAACCTGTAAATAATTAAATCTTTAGAATTTTTTATTGTATGAAATGTACAGTACATTAAATATTTTAGATTTTTATTTTTATTTTTACCAGGTCACAATTAAGGACATTTGTGATAGTAAATGTAATCATTTTTTTTTATATATTTTGAAATTGTGCTCTTTAACATCAATATGTACAGGTAACAATGTTATAATTTGACCTGATATGAGTAGGTATTTATATATTAAATATACTGATATATTTATGTAAAAATAATGCACTTTAAAAATGCTGGGTTCCACACAATTCCCTCATGTGGTCCTAACACAAATTTGTTAAGCTAACCGTTAATTGTTTCTAGAATTGAGGATAAAACAATTAAGTTTTCCCCAAAAAAGTTGAGAATTGTGTTGTCAACTCATTTTAAATAAGTAGTTTGAACAAGCACTAAGTCATTTTTTTAAGTGTATAAAATTCTTTGAGATATTCAGTGTCACTCATGCACAAACATTTAAATGTTTACCTTGTTTACATTTATAATTTAATAAAAACTTTTTTTTTTTTTAATCTCGGTCCAGGAGGGCCGGTGTCCCTGCAGGGTTTAGCTCCAACTTGCCTCAACACACCTGCCTGGGTGCTTTAAGTATACTCAGTAAGACCTTGATTAGCTTGTTCCGGTGTGTTTGATTAGGGTTGGAGGTAAAATCTGCAGAACACCGGCCCTCCAGGAACGAGTTTGTTGACCCCTGATCTAAAGGACACAAATACCATAAAATGTTTTCAGATATTTAAGAAACATGGCAAGTGAACATTCTTGTTTATCTTAAAAACAATGATAAAATCACTTCTTCTGCTTTGAAAATGTGAGTTACTTGCCGGAACGTCTGTCTTTGTTTTGGTTCTTTTAACCAAACCGCCCACTGCCACTACAACCAATTATATTTCAGCGTATTTCATTAATTCAGTCAGAAAGTCTCTCAAAGCATGCACCCATGACCGAAATGCGACCTCAGGTGGACCGTAGCAGAATCCAAAATGAAATTCCACTTGAGGTTATTAATGAGCAAATAATATAAAAATTACAAATGTAAACATTAGGCAAGCAGGTTACATTGTAACCCCATGTCCTAACAACACGCCACATGACAAGATTTGCAGTTGTAGTTTGGCTGTTTGCACCAGACAAAACACGACAGAAATTGAAATACAGACATTCAGAAGCACAAAATATACACTCACTCACTTTACCATTATTAAATGTACATGCTGAATCACAATGTTTTGGTATGAGTCACAAAGTTCCAATTCCAAAGGGTTTGCTTTATTTATAAGAACTGAGGTGAACTATCTGCTGCTGCTTTCAGTATTATGGCAATAAATGTCATTTAAAATGGCATTCAAACACAAACATTAAACTTTACTAGAATTTAAAACTGACTATAGCACATATAGGTGTACCTGAGGTGATCATTGTCAGTTTTCTGCAAGGAATAAAAGCTTTTCCTAATATATCAATTTAAGGCTTTGGTTAGAACAAAAACTCACATACTGCACATTTAAAGTCTTTATGCCCATTCGTTAAGTACAGAACAACTGAGGATGAACTGCTGAACACCTAAAGACATTGTTCAGATGTGAAAGTTCAAGCCATTTTTCAAGGTTTTGACCTCAAACTGCTCTTGCACTCCATAGTATGTTAATCAGCCAATCAGAATCAAGCATATAACTGCCTTAAAGTATAATTATGAATAACTGCCTTCATCATATTTTTGCAGGCCCCTCAAATTACTCCAATTCCCCCAGTTCTGTGCGAAGACTAACTCCTCCCCCTCCACGCTCTGCCTCTGACTCTGAAGTTCCTTTTACCGACTCCATGCCATTATCTCGTAACTCTCTGACCCCGCCCTCTCCAGCGCTGGTGCGCTCTTCATTGGTCCAGAGCACCAGCTTTCTGGATTCGGTACCTGTCACTCTCACACTGGAGCCACGTGATTGGATGAGCTCAGAGGATGGAGGGACGGTGCTCAGTCCCAGAGTGAAAACAGAGGAGAAAGAGCAGCCCCCGGCGCTGCGGGGCTATGAGGTGGAGCTGAAGAGGAAACCAGGTGAAGGATTTGGATTCGTTATCGCCTCTCAGGATGTGGAAAATGTCAAAGGTAAGGATTTGTAATGCACCAACACCATGAAGTAGCTTATAAGTACTCCAGTGCAGTCCTAGATGCTAGATATTCCTTGCATTATATACTGAACATGGCATTTGTTTTTGTCATATTATTTCTGAAAACAAGGAAATATTTTTGACTTTTGACTCCAGACTTTTGACTGGCAGTTTTATAACAAACAACCAAGTTTTGATCAGTTTAGTTTGAAAAAGTGTTGTATTTGTATAAAGGTGAGGAAAATGTCTGCTACAACCCCTGAATCATTTAATGTGCCCTCTTTAATATGTACGCTGTAAAAATGCATGTTGTATAAACACAAATTGATTAAGTTAAGCCAGGGGTGTCCAACCTGGGTCCTGGAGGGCCGATGCCCTGAAGATTTTTGCTCTAACTTGCCTCAACACACTTGCAAGGATGTTTCTAGAAAATCTACTATGAGCTTGATTAGCCAGCCTAGGTGTATCTGAGTGTGGTTGGAACTAAACTTCCAGGACCGAGTGTGCACCCCCCTGAGTTAAGCTAAGGTATTTATTTATTTTTTTTTACAAATTTAAGTGGATTGAATATAAAACAATTAAGTTGTCCCCTCCAAAACCAAACGAATTGTGTTGTTTCAACTCATTTTAAATAAGTACCTTGAACACGCAGCAGTGTATATTGAGTGTATATTAAGAATGATCTCTATTAATGGCACTTGTCAAAAACAGTGTAAAAAGACCAAAAATAAGGCATGTTATTAATTAACAGCAATTATTTATGTGAATTAAGCTTTATTATTGTTAAATATATTATTATTATATTAGCTGTCTTATACACAATGTTTGATTATACAACTGCATACTGAATTTCGTAATATGAATCAATGAAAGAATGAGCACCCTGAAATGGTTTAAAGTGACTTTTCCGTGGTAACACTGAATTTTCAAAATGGTGTATTGTCATGAATTTCTAATTTAAGCTTTATGACTTCTAATATAGTGTGATTACCTAAATATGGAAAAGGGTGATAAAAAGAAATTGCAAACAGCTAAGGGGGTAATCTAATGTTTTACTAATTAACAAAGATTTTAACTTAAGTTTAAGTTAGTGTACAGCAGGGGTGGGCAAACTCAGTCCTGGAGAGCCGGTATCCTGCACAGTTTAGCTCCAACTCTAATCAAACACACTTGCTTTTAGATTTCTAGTGATCTTGAAGACACTGATTAGCATGTTCAGGTGTGTTTGATTAGTGTTGGAGCTAAACTGTGCAGGACACCGGCCCTCCAGGACCGAGTTTCCCCACCCTAGCTGTACAGTACTTTGTGTTGGTTTTTAACTTATCTCTTATAATCTTTTTTTCTATAAGCTTTTCTTTTTAAAAAAAAGTCTAACGTTTAATCATATTGAATGCAGTTATAGTATAAAAAATCATTTAATCAAAGATGCATTAAATGGATCAGAAGAGACTCTTTTTATTATTAATCAGTGTTCTTTGACCTTAAATATTTGCTGCAGATGAATGTGTGTATACAGGAGTCAACATCCTCTTCAAATGTTGACTACTGAAATGTAATCAAATGTAAACTGTTCTGATAATGTCATTAAACTGACACAGACTGTACTCTGACACTGACTATGTGTATGTAAAAAAACTAAAGTATACTTTTTGCCTTAAGTTATTTCAAAAACATTATGGAATCTTTGAATTATTTGAGTTATATATAATGCAGTGTTGGGTGAATAACTTAAAAAACAGTTACTAATTGCATTATTAAAATTGCATTTAAATTACTCTACATTTAATTCAATTTAATTTAATTACAAGCAATTTAATTACTCAAGGAATACTTGACTTATTATTATTTAAAATCCTAATGAATGTATAAGCACATTGAAAATATATATTAAACTTCCAATTCTTTGAATGTGTCACACATGTGACAAACATTTGTCACAAATTTGAAACACTAATACTTTAAAATTTGAAAGCATTTTAATAACAACTGCAAACAATTGAAAAGTTTAAAATATGTATGAAAACATGAAACATTTCATATTTTATCTTCATTATGGCAAGTGCAATTGTCTGATGAATGTAAACGTATTTAGTTTAAAACAAATTATTCTGCTAAATAAATTCTGCTAAATATAGATTTTATACAGTACTTTATACAGCACTGCTCAATTTATTTACAGTATTTAAGGCAAGTGCATTATAAACAATTAATTGAATGACATAAAAATGCATTAATGCTGTACTTTGAAAAAGTCATTTAAATAAAGTGAGTAATTAATTACACCCAGCACTGATGCTATTTAATATTTTGATTACAATCTAGAATTTAAAAAGAAGGCAAAGTTAAACAAAAAGTGTCAGCTGTATAAAGTGACTGAGTGACAGTGAGACAGAGGCCTGCCAACGGTGAGGCCTGCCAGCAGTCAGACCCGGATACACACAAACCCCTCCTTCCCCCTCACACTCTCCCCTACCTAAGCCCACAATGACCTCATTTTACTCAGTGTTCCTTTGCTTTTTATCGAGGCCATGGCATCACTAAGAGCTTGAGCATCTAAAAACGTGCCTGTCCCCGATGTCACAGCTGTTGCCGTGTATATCAATATCTGTGATGTTCCTCTTCTGTATGACTCGATTTCATAATCTTTCAGAGAGTTTGTGCTGTGTTTTACACATGCTCAGAGTAAAAGTTAGAACGAAAGGTTTATGTTAAGACAATATTGTAACTTATTTTACTTATTGACTAAATGAAAAGTGCCAAAAAAAAAAATAAAAATCTAAAATTGTCTTCCAAAAGGTTTTTTTTTTTTTTTCTCAGACTCCTGGTTCTGTAATTTCACTTTTATGTCAAAGAATAGGTTATTTTCATTGTCTTTAATGTAAAATAATTCAAAATAAAGATTGGAGACTGAGAAAAATGCTAATTTTAGAATACATTTTCAGAGAGCACTTAGAGGTTTTTGCTTCTGAACGTTTTTAAATATAATGTGGGGCTCATATTTAATAAATGTAAAGTTAAGTTAGACCCTTTTTATAGTTTTTTTTACTTAATTTGTATTTGTACACTCTAAAAAAATCAATCATGTTGTCCCAACGCAAACCGATTAAGTCAACGTAATAGTTTTTTCACAAAATAAAGTCAATTAAACATAAAACAACTACAATACCTCACAAAAGTCTTGTCATCAATCCCAGTTGCAAGAGCAACAAATAATAACTTGACTTCTAGTTGATTGTAAAAGTGTCAGAAGGTGGATTTTTCTGATGAATTACCTGTTGAACTGCATCTCAATCATTACAAATACTGCAGAAGACCAATTGGAAGCCACATGGACCGAAGATTCTCATAGAAATCAGTCAAGTTTTGTGAAGGAAAAATCATGGTTTGGGGTTACATTTAGTATGGGGGTGTGCAAGAGATCTGCAGAGGGGATGGCAACATCAATAGCCCGAGGAACATATCAAGACATTTGTGCTGCCCATTACATTACAAACCAAAGGAGAGGTCAAGTTCTTAAACAGGATGGCGCCCCTTCACATAGTTTAGCCTCCACATCTAAGTTCCTAAAAGCAAAGAAAGTCAAGGTGCTCAAGGATTGGCCATCCCAGTCACCAGATCCATACATTATTGAGCGTATCTGAAGTAAGATGGAGTCATTGAAGATGAATCCAAAGAACCTTGATGAACTCTTGGAGTGCTGCAAGAACGCTTTCTTTGCCATTCCAGATGACTTTATGAATAAGTTATTTGAGTCATTGAAGAGGTGTATGGACGCAATCATCCAAGCTCATGGGTGTCATACACAATATTAATTATTTTTCCACTGCACCATGACTTTATATTCTATACTGTAAAATATTTCTATTACATGACACGACTTTTGTATAAGCAAAGTCAGACCTTTCTGTCCTAATGAAATAATTAAAAATCAAAGCATGATCATGTTTTTTTTTTTTTTTTTTTTTGAAAATAAGCATAATCTAGAGGACTTTGCCCTTCATATAAGTTACTTCTGATACCAAATGATCTACTTAAAGTCAAGCTATTATTTGTTGTTCCTTAAACTTGGATAGGAGACAAAATTTTTGTCAGGTAGTGTACGTTGTGCCCCCCAAAATTGTGAGTTGTGAAATGTGTTGTTTCAACTCATTTTAAGTAGATAGTGTCAAGGGCACTTTTTTTTTTTTTTTTTTTTTTACCCCTTTTTAAGATTTAATATTAATATTATGGTTGTTCTGAGTGTGCCAATTTAGGTTCAGTTCAAAACACAATTCAGATTTTTTTTTATTATAATGTGTTACAAAGTGTCATTTTGGGGTCGTGTACATGGATCATTGTTTTAGGGGTGTGTTGCTTCACTTGAAAATTAGTTTCGACTTCCTGCCCAACTTAACAAGGGGGTGGAGCCAAGAGCTCCCCCACTTTGTGTATGGCAACAGACAGGCAGACAGAGAGAAGCAACATGAGTGAGAGGGCCAGCATTCAGCCGTACATGTACTGTACGACCCGGACTCGGACACAGACCAAGCAGAGACTACTGTTGAGGTATCAATATTCCTCATGTGCCAGAATTTGTGTCTTTGTATAGTTTTAGTCATGCGTGTAAGGATGCAACAATTAACTGGTTTCACTATAAGGTTTCACCCAATGAGCCTTACATCCAAAAATAGAGCAAGGGTGTTCCTTTGGTGACATCGATTTGACTCACACGCTGAAAATGGTGGACGTGAAACAACTAACTTTGGATACAGTAATGCGCACCTATCAATCAATATTGGTGGACGGGGGGGACCGCACACCTATATCAAGTTGTGGTCGGTTTCATAACCGATCCAATTGGTCCACCGTTTTTATGTTGTTAAATTAAAAAAAAAAGGACTGGGTGTGTTTATATAACCCCAATATGATGGTCTATACACTATAACTACACATATGTCTGTATATACTGTATATACTATACATATATATATATATATATTTACTGTATGTTGTATATATGATAATACAATATTATAATTGTTTTCAATAATATTCAGCAAAAAGAATAGAATGAATGAAAGCTGTTGGAATATGAGTTGTGGTAAAGTATGTATAAGGTGTAATTTATAAGTTCTGTGTTAAAGCTCATAATGCTGCAAGACCAATTAAATTACTTTAAACTAACAAAAAAATTAATAAAAAGGAAAGTTTTAAATTTGAAATTTCTAAGGTAGATCCACTGTTGGACGTTGTTGCCATATGGCAACGTTTCAAAAAGTACCTTAAAAAATTTTTTTTTCCAATTTTTTTTTACAGCACTTCAAGTTAAGTCATTTAAAAAAAAGAAAAACAGTCAAATAAATTTTTTGAAGGTTTATCATAATGCGTGCGGTAGAGGGTTAAGAATTGTGTTGCCTCAGCTCATTTCAAAGAAGCAGTTTAAACAAGCAGCAAAAGTCATTTTTTGAGTGCAGTTAATCTGGTGCTTGTGTCTGCAATGTAAAATCATGTCTGGCTTTCATAACTAATCCGCTTCTTTCTCCTATAAATTTAGCAAAATGCCTAAAATCCAAAACTGAGAAGCTGATTTGTGTGCCTACACTTGTACTCATATGGCTGGAGGATAGAAAGACTCAGTATATGGAGATAAAAGAGAGTCTGTCTTGAGACTGAGACGTCTGATGAAAAAAAAACTAGATGTTTGTGTTTCTGTGTATGGCTGTGCAGGGGAGCGTGAAATGCCATCAAACACACTGTATGATTGAGCTACATAGAAATCAGAGATGATGCAGATATAAGAGATGGCAGACACTGAGAGACTGATAAAGAGAGAACGAATTGGGTTAGAAAGCAAAACACGAGTTACACAATCAATGAATCAATAATAGAGATTATCCTAGTTGTGTGGATGCCAGTGGATGTCTTAAAGGGACACTGACATGATTTTACAAACCTCTGTTTTTATTTATTTATTTTCATTTTACTGACAGTGCTTAGAGTTACCTACTGTAGTCGCTAGCGTTCTTATAATACACTGCAAAAATGCTTTTATTGTTTTTGTCCTGTTTTTAGTCCAAATATTTAAACAGAAGCATTTTCTGGACAAGTAAAAAGTATTGTCTTGTTTTTTTTTTTTTTTTAGAAATAACATGTCAAAATGAACTAACTTTTTCCTTAAAACAAGCAAAATAATTTGCCAATGGTGTAAGCAAAATAATCTGGTTTTAGTTATGGGCAGATTATTTTACTTGTTCAGGCAAAAACTCACTTACGTTTGACATTATGTCTGAAAACATTATGGTTTGCTTGTCTAGAAAATGCTCCTTGATTTAAGAATATTTAAATATTTGGACTAGAAATAAGACAAAACCCTATGAAAAGCATTTTTGATCCAGGACAGTCAGAATACTCTCCACAGCAAATTTGTAGCCTGTATTTCAATCTTTCTAGCACCACCAACAGTTCAAATTTTTTCTTATGTTTATTTTTAGGGATTTTGTTCAGCCACCTAAATGTATTATCTGAAAATGGTATTTACTGTACGGTTTTCAGCTAAATTAGGGAAAAAAAAATGTTTAAAAATATGAGCTGAAACAGTGTTCGGCATGCTGGTTTCACTCTCCATCCTGTCGTAGTCACAGTGTAACAGCTTTCACACCCAATACAGAAAGTGTTGCATGTGGAAACCTTGTTTTTCAAGCTTGTTTGGTGTTGTGACACCCTGTGACACGAGGCTCCTTACAAGGTTTCAACTCTCTTCATTTAATCAAGAGATAATAAAAGTACTCGTGCTTATAACTTCTGTCAAACCCAAAATCTCAGAACAGGTTACTTTAAATTTGGAGCAACCCACCAAGCTAAATGATACCTAATTAGTTTATTTTTGGTAAGTATGGGTGTCAGTGCAATATTTTATGAACATAATAATGTTTCAATAGAATTCGCCATTCTGCCCTGAACATATTTGAGACACCACCACCTTGTGCCCAAAAAATAACAATTACATTTTAAAATATATTTTTTAAAATGTATTTGTAATTTTTAAGCACAAGGTGGTGGTGTCTCAAATGTATTTGATATATATCACAATTTTTGAATTTTTCGCAATGATTGTTTATAGATTCTCCAGCAGACTCACAATGTTATAAGTTAATATTATTGTAGGTTAGATTTAGGTCACTAGTGTCTAAGGACAATCTTATTTTGATGTCCAATAACAATGTGAAATTATGTGAATTTCATATTTTGTTGATTTTAGGTTGTGTTGTAAAGTGACCAAAATCCAACGTCAAGCCAACATCTTAAACCAACGTCATATTGACGTCAAATACTGACACTTATTTGGTATGGCAACCAAAATCCAATATTTGATTGGGATCATACTGGTGATATCTACACATTGACTAGTTGTAACATCATTAGAAGATGATATTTGGTTGTTTTTAGATTGCGTTGGAAAGTAAACAAAATGCCATGTCTGTCTTACATTGGTAATTGACGTCAACCTGATGTTCATTTCCAAACTAAATGCAATGTCCCACAACGTTGGGATACAACGTCAATCTGACGTCATATTGACCTCCTGTGCATGCTGGGTCCTTGCATACTAGTTTTATTATAATCTTCTAATCTTACTGTCCAACTCCTCCTTAGTCTGATTAACAACAAAAGACTATAAAATATACAAGCATATTTAAACAACATGCAGGCAAACAGTTCTGTATTTACTTCAGTAGTAAAATCAGTTGCAAACTGTATTTTATCGTGAGGCTGTATCTTTGGAAATCTTTAATATACTGACACCAAACCAAATATGTGTTCTGACCATGTTTACATGCACACCAAAATGCTGATAACTCCCAAAACTCAGTTTACTGAAATAACATCTTTTCCTGACTACAAAGAAAAGCAGTAACTTGGCAAAACAACTCAACTGCTTTGTTAATAAATTGTTTATCCACTGGTCAGGGGCGGACTGGCAATCTGGCAATTCTGGCAAATGCCAGAAGGGCCGGACCAAATTTGAAATCTGGGCCGGTCAGTTTTTTTTTTAGTATGTATTGTTTTTAAGTACAGACACCTTTCATCTCTTGCTAGATGTGATATTATGATGATAATAATAAAAATAATAATAATAAATGTTAAGCATTTGGCCCAATCGGCAACTGCCGCATAGTTTCAACATGGGCCGACCCAATCCAAGGTTACCCGGACATAATCAAAATCTGGCAAGAATGTCATATTATTTCACCATTTCACCGTGGATGGGGCTGTGTCGGTGTGGTAATGTGGGCTGGTGTGGCAACAGTGCCAGGGCTAAATTTTCGTCCCAGTCCGGCCCTGCCACTGGCAGTGATGCAGAAATGCAAGAATAGTGTGGGAGAAAAATATGTTTTTTTATAATTCTTCAAGAAAAGATCTGAGATTGTGATTTATTTTCTTCTTTGCTGCATGTAGGATAATGCATTTACATACTGGACAAAATCTGTATATAAGGGAAAAATCTAGTGATCATAACTGGTTTATGCTAAAGCCATGTACAGTATGACCTTACATGAGCATGTACATTGCTGGACTTAAGCACCATCAAGTATATGTTACATAACATAAAATAGGAGCATGAAGAAAATATTTTAAAAACAACTACAGTAAACGCCTTAACCATAGTACTTTCTTATTCAAAAAAAGGGAAATATTTTGATTAATTGAGTCTCATGTAAAAATACCCATTGCCCCCAAACACATCAATTTAGTAAAACCTACTCTGACTGGTCAAAACTCTTAAATTATATTATTAGTAATTTTATTATTCTTGGGCAGCACAATCGCCTCACAGTAAGAAGGTCACTAGTTCAATCCCCGGCTGGGTCAGTTGGCATTTCTGTGTGGAGTTTGCATGTTCTCCCCGTGTTTGCGTGGGTTTGCTCCAGCTGTTTGCCCTACAAGTTCAAAAACATGTGGTTTAGGTGAATTGGGTAATCAAAATAGTTCGTAGTTTATATCTGTTAATGAGTGTGTATGGATGTTTCCCAGTGATGGGTTCCGGCTGGAAGGGCATCTGCTGCATAAAACATATGCTGGATAATTTGGTGATGCATTCTGCTGTGGTGACCCCTGATTAATAAAGGGACTAAGCTGGAAACAAAATAATTGAATGTATTATTTTTTTTCAGCCATTTTGACTAAAGCTATCTTATTATTTTACTCATTGTTCCCCATATGCCCTGCTCAGCTCCTTATTTTACCATTATGTTTAGCCCATTAGCTTGCAGATACCTGTACTTATTTACTACAGTACTCATTTCCATACAGTAGAGGTAAAATGGGGGTTTTGGCAGTCATGTCTCAAAAGAAAAAAAACAAAAGAACCAAAGGTCTGCATAAAAGTGGTCCATACTGCTTACACCTTAAAGTTCAAGTGATTAATTGTATGTCATGAACTGATTTAGTCAAATTAGGTAAGTTTAATAATGAAAAACAATTAAAGTTGAGAGCGACGCAGTGGCGCAGTAGGTAGTGCTTTCGCCTCACAGCAAAAAGGTTGCTGGTTCGAGCCTTGGCTGGGTCAGTTAGCATGTCTGTGTGGAGTTTGCATGTTCTTCCTGTGTTTGCGTGGGTTTCCTCCAGGTGCTCTGGTTTCCCCCACCATCCAAAGACATGTGGCACAGGTGAATTGGGTAGGCTAAATTGTCTGTAGTGAATAAGTGTGTATGGATGTTTCCCAGAGATGGGTTGCGACTGGAAGGTTATCTGCTGCTTAAAACATATGCTGGAAAAGTTGGCGGTTCATTCCACTGTGGCGACCCCTGATTAATAAAGGGACTAAGCCGAAATGAAAATGAATGAATGAATTAAATGTTGATGTTTTCATTTCTTTAAGATTCAGCAAATTTAGAATATTGACTAAACTACGCAAAATATTATGTTAATTGTGGTAAAAATCACATTTGGAAATTCACAGTAGCAAGCATTTTTGCTGAGTTTACTTTACTGTATTTTTATAACTTATATTTCATTATTCGATGAAGTGAAAAAAGTTATATTTATTTACTTATTCACCTTTACATGAACTTTGAAAACTGGATTTGTACTTTAAATTGTATTGAAAACATAGGTAATAGCGGTGTTTCACTTCACATCAGGGGTAACACATATAACACTACTATAATACAGGAACTAAATAACACAGAACACTGTTGTACATGACTGAGAGTAAAAAGGAGCAAAGTTAAATATTTATATGAAATAAATCATAGGTAACATGACTCTGGTAGCACTTAATAAAGTTGTATTAATTAATACATTTACTAACATGAAGAAACAATGAACAAAACAATTAATACAGTATTTGTTCATGTTAGTTAACCTTAGTTAATGAAAATACAGTTTTTCATTGTCAGTTCATCATGTTAATGTGCATTAACTAATATTAACAAGCATTCATTTGGATTTTAATAATGCATTAGTAAATGTTGAAATATGATTAAATTCTCATGTTAGTAAATACATTAACTAGTGACATCTTATTGTGAAGTGTTACCGGATTTCTTTTTTATTTATAGTATAGTTTAATCTAAAGTTATAGTATATTACTAAAAAAAGTAAAATAGTGTATTCAAAATTATAATATATTTCTAATCATTTTGTGTTTGAGAAAAAAGTGTTTAAAATGACAGGTTAACTATATAAATACATTTTGGGGAAAAAAATAAGTGAATGATGCCTATGATATCACACGAACCATTCATTATTCAGCAGTTGAGTAGTGTTGTCATATGTTCACTGCACTGATAGCATTAAACTCAATCACGCAAATGCTTTTTTTATTGGCATGACCAGCATGCATCAGCACTTGCCAAAGTCAGATTACACACGTATGTGCATGTAGGTCTCTCTCTCTCTCTCTCTCTCTCTCTCTGATCGGCACACCCCCCGCTCTGCAGTGGTCCTAGGATTAAATCGTTCTTCTCGTTCGCTCTCTTATTGCCCCTCCTCTTATCTCCATCTCTCTGTCTTTATTCCCTCCTTTTCTCTGCCTGTCCACTCCTCCATCCCTCCCTCTCTCTCTCTCTCTCTCTCATTCACCGACTCCAGATGCCAAAGGAAAATGAACCTGCTACAGTAAGCGGCTCGCTCGCACCTCTGCACAGAGGCTCATTTTGTTTTGTTTTCTTCACTTGTTTGTTTGTTTATGCCCTCCACTGGTTTTTCTCACCATGACCCTTCCGCGTGATCGCTCTCACATGTGTTGGGATTTAAACGGAGTGTGATCCGGGATCGGGACCCTGCCTCCATACACACACACACTCTAGCACACACACTCACATTCAAGCCATGCTGGAGAGACTGCAGTCTGCCTTGCAAAGTGTGAAGGACTCCAAACGTAAATATTTTGTATTTTCTCTGTCTTGATTTCATCCCTCATTTCATAATATGATAACTAGCTGTCATATAGAGTCAATTCCTGTCGGGAGAATGTTGCAGAGTGCAGATGATGCAGAGAGTTTTTTTTTTTTTTTTTTTTACCTACGTAGTATGTAGTGTTTACAGTTGGTGCTAGGCTTGGGCCAGTATAAGATTCTGATAGTATGATAACCTTGGATAAAAATATTCCGCTTTCACGGTATTGTGATGACTGCTCTAAAATATATATTTTTATTCTTTATTTAAATAACTGGGTAAGAAACAAAAACTTTTTTCCCCTTTTAACACAAAATATTTTATTTTAAGAAAAATTTAAACTATTTTGGAGCAGTAAACATTTCAGGATAAATAACTCAAATGAATTATTGACTTCTGCTGTCTTCATTAGTTTCAAAAACACAGATATGAATATCTTTTCTGCTAAAGGTACTGTTGTCTTTCACATTTCTTAGGAGCAGTATAGAAGAAAAATTTGGCAGTTTTAAAACCTTGACTTTTCCAAACCATAGTATACCTTAAAATGGTTATCGTCCCATGCCTAGTTGGTGCTTGTTATAGGATTTAATAGGTTTCATTATGCCTGGTTTGGAGTTGTATATATCAGTGCTTTTATATATAGGTAGAAATATGTGCTTTTAAAACAATTAAATGTTAAAAATATTATTTATTTATTTTTTATAAAATAAAGAAGTATCATTCAGAAAATATAAAAACTTTTTAAGTAACTGGAAATTCCACTAATTCAGAGTTCAGCATTTCTCAGTGAATATAAGAAATATAATTTTAGTGCATTTAAACAAAACAGATTTATTAAACAGATATATATTAAAGTAATAATTTAGTGACCAAATATTGCAAAATATTGCATAAAAAATGACATGCTACAAATTTGTACATTTGTTTTTGCTTGATTTTTACTCTTTTTTTTTTTTTTTAATTTAAAACACAAATTTGGCTGTACCTGTTTTTTGGACTGTTATCGTAAGTTATTTTGTTAGATAAGCTCCAGATTTGGCTTCCTTACTGACTAATCTAATGTATATGCACAAATATAATATTGTAAAGCTGAAATATGAATTTAAAAGAGAGATTTAAGAGGGGTGTACTTATATATGCTAAGCACTGTACACTGTAAAATGTTCAATCACAAAAAGTCATCACTACACAAAATTTATGTTAATCAGGTTCAAACTATAGTTTTTAAGTTATGCAAAGTTTGACTTAATATTCATTTAGAGGGTGGCACAGTGGCTCAGTGGTTAGCACTGTCGCCTCACAGCAACAAGGTTATAGGTTCGAGTTCCAACTGGACCAGTTGGCATTTCTGTGTGGAGTTTTATGAGGAGCCTGAGCATCTCCGAAGCATGTAATGAGCATCTCTCTGAAGTTGGCATGGGTTTCCTCCGGGTGCTCCGGTTTCTCCCACAGTCCAAAGACATGCGCTATAGGTGAATTGGGTAAACAAAATTGGCCATAGTGTGTGAGTGTGTATGTGAGACTGTAACCGCTGCATAAAACACATGTCGGTATAGTTGGAGGTTCATCCCGCTGTTGCAATGCCTGAAAAATAAGGGACTAAACTGAGGGAAAATTAATAAACAAATGCATTTTTAGTCCCTTTAATTGAAATAAGATTTGAGAACTAAATAAAAAAAATAATGCAGCAAGATTTTTTTTATATTGTAAGAAAAAAAGTAAGTTGAATGTATGTGTATGTTTAAATTATAGATAATTTTAGAAACATTTATAGTATTTGATTTGTATATTGTATAGAGTTGAAGTCACAATTATTAGCCCCCCTTAATTATTAGCTCCACTGTTAATTTCTGTTTAACAGAGAGAAGATTTTTCAACACATTTCTAAATATAATAGTTTGTTATGTAGACTATCAGAAAAATAATATAGCTTAAAGTGGCTAATAATTTTGACCTTAAAATAGTTTTTTAAAAATTAAAAACTGCTTTCATTCTAGCCAAAATAAAACAAATAAGACTTTCTCAAGAAGAAAAAATATTATCGGACATACTGTTAAAATATCCTTGTTTTGTTAAATAATTGTACTGAATATAACTATGTGTATTAAATTTGCCAAACTTACTCTTGCTTCCAAAAATTTGGGTAACACTTTATTTTGAAGGTCCATCTGAGTATTAGTAGACTGTCTGCTTAATATCTGTTGATACTGCTCCTTTAACAGACATTTAACTGACTATAGGAAAATTGTGCAAGTACATGTCAACTCACACTAACCCTAACGCCAAAAATAAAGTGTGACCAAAATTTGCTCTTATGACTCAAACTGTGAATGAAATTCCGGCAGACCTCTATAAACACACGCTTTTGTTGGTGTGTCAGTGGAAAAGCCCACTGCGTTGTCAGCTCTTGGGTTCAGGTACAGTACAGCAATACTGCATTGTACCCAAATCAATAACACATCTGCAGAACATCTCCAGTTCATTACCCAGCAAAATAAGTGGGATATCACAGCCAACTTCATCCTTGTTTGTATTCATACATCTGCTTCAGCTGCAGCAAAGTAATAAATCTTAGACAATAATTGCTTTTACAGAATGCTGAGGCTTGTAATCTTTAATTATGGTTTGTAATTATTGCCTCTCTCTTCCTCTTATGCATTTGAAGAGTGATGTATACTTGACAGACTGTTTAGTCCGCTCAGTGAAAGTTGTTGTTTGCTGACTCTGTCAGAATGTTTTGCGCATGTTCAGATCTCCACATATTCTTGAGCAATCATATTTGTACAGCTTTAGTGGATGTCAGATGTGCATTCAAATCTTTTTTTATCAAAATGCATCAGATTATGGAAGTTAAATTAAATGCGAACTACTGGATCTTACATCATGACTATACAGCATTGTTAGTTATGTATACTGTATTAACAGTCTTTATTATTAATATACGAAGTTCATTTAGAGTCATTGATATTGGTGGTATTAGAAAAAAAAAACCCACTGCTGCAGTGCAACGCAGGTCCATAATGAGCATCTCTCTCTCTCTCTCTTTCTCTCTCTCTCTCTCTCTCTCTCTCTCTCTCTCTCTCTCTCTCTCTCTCTCTCTCTCTCTCTCTCTCTCTCTCTCTCTCTCTCTCTCTCTCGTGTCTCTTGGTATTTTAGTATGCAGTGCTGGTTGTCTGAAGTGAATAGCTTTACACTGCCAGCCAGTGCATTTCAGCAGCTGTGGAGCACTTTTATTATTAAGATGAAGATGTACAAAGAGTGCTACTATATTACAAACTTTCATCAGTGTTACTTAAAGACCGCACTGTTTGCATGACTGTGGTTGTCTAGACAGATTGCTAGTCTTTGCGTTGAGTGTTTGTGGTGGGGTCTTTCTGATAGGTGCCTACAAGTGTGTCTAGTGAATGGAGACTTTATTTAACTGATTAGTTAAACACGCTGATTTATTCAGTAACCTAAATAAGTAGCTGTTTTGTAAGTCATTGAATCATTCACTGAACCAGTTTGTTGAAATACAGTACACTGAGGATGCGTTTTACTTGACAGTGGTCTACTAAAAACCGAAGAATGTTAAGTGCTCTTTTTAATTTTTTTAACGATAAGACCACAGTATTGTCAAAAGAAGAAAATCCATGTTCACACAGAATAATGAACCAATCACTCTGAATGTGTCTGTGCTTTTAACGGGGTTTGATAAAATATCCGGACATAGTCACTGAGCACCTCTAAACAGAAACTTGCAATACTTGTCCATCTCCAAACACTGCGGCACTTCGAAAGAAGCTAAACACGTAACAATCTTACACCTTCATCAAGCACATGTTTACATTGTAAAACAATAGAAAAGTAACACATTGGAAAGGAAAAAAGCATTCTGTTTGAAGGGTCATAAACAAAAACAGTTAACCCTTTAACACATGATCACACCAGTGTGATTCAGCGTTAATTTTGTTGACAAAAAATTTTGTCATAATTTTCAGGACAAACAAGTTTTTCCCAAAGAAAACTGGACGAAAACTAAATAAAAATTAAGTGATGATGATGACGACTATGATAATAAAATATACTGAGATTTTTGTTGACTAATAAAAACAACACATCATTTTACATATTACTTATGACATAAATAAACAATGCAAATTTAATTTTTGGTCTTCAATGGAAAAGCTATATTCCATATTTTAATGAGACTTTTGTATATTATTATTATTATTTTGTATAAATAAATGTATATAATATTTATAATATTATATTTTTTAAATATTATAAAAATATTATTAAAATAAATGTATATTTATTATAATATAATATTTTAATTAAATTACACAAATTAAACCAAATTTATTTTAGTTAACTTAATCTAGAAGAGATTAAGTCGACTAAAATCTTATGAAAATTAGTCGACTAAAACTAGACTAAATCTAGACTAAAACTAAAATGATTCAGAAGACTAAAATATGACTAAAACTAAAATGAAATTTTAGTCATAAGACTAAGACTAAAACTAAATCAAAATTGGCTGTCAAAATGAACACTGGTATGATTACAATATTCAGTGCATGATGATCAACTGCAAAAATTTTTTCGGGTCTCCTAAAAAATGAAATGAAGTAGCTTATTCTGAGCTTGAGAAAGATGCACATAAATTGTCATAAATCTCAATTTATCAGTGTTTTGAAGCAAATAACGTTTATTTATAAAATGTAGAAATTTAGGTACACATAAGTACTAGCAAAACATAATATTTATGGTTTGTAACTTACAGGTAATTTTCCATGAATACAGCAATAATATTTAAACAGACAGATGATGTGTTAGTCACATCAGATACACAATTTTTAGGTTATTAGAACATTTACTCTATTGTGCTCTCATTTTAATTTTTATGTAACTAGGAGGTTTACGTGGAAAATCCGGCCGCTTTGATGTCTTCATTGAGGCGCAGGCTAATATGGATAATATGATTATAATTAAGCTGATTAAATGACAAAATACATTTTATTTGAGAATTAAATATCAGATATTTCACAATAAGATTAGGGTGTTTGTCAATATTTGCAGAAAAGGAAGAATATAAGCAAAGCGATATACGTGTATGTTTAAATCATTGGGGCTGCTATATGTCATATAATAAATCTTATGCGTTGCCTTTAAAACTTTAAAGCAATGTGTTGTACTGTAAATAATAGTCATATTAAAAACTCATTCAGAAGGTCAGTGTTAGTATTTAAAACTATTGTGTTTAAGGGCTAAAATGCTAAATCCTGCATGCAAGGCTCACATATGTTCCTGTAGTCAACCGTTGTTATTTTGGGTTTGCCTAAACACTGAACACATGACATAACAGTTTTCCCAGAATTCCATTTACATTTTACACTAATAAAATGGACACACTGTTTTCAAAATGTACATTTTAAGGCCCTCAAAATACTGTTATTCTAATGGATATCCAAAAGTCCATATTAGTTTTTTTATTGTATATGAAAATAGTGTTGAGTAAATGACCCCAATTCACTCAGGAATTAAACAGCACCACAGTAAGACATTTATCTGCTATAATGAATTTCAGCAATGTTTTTGAATGCATCAAAATACAGCTGTCCTCAAAGCAAGCGTGCATAGACTAAAAGTCAGACCAGTTAAAAATGAGATATTTGTTCGTGGGAATAATGAGCGACTTATTCTGTTCACATGGTTCAGCTTAACACTTAAAAAAGAAACTTAATGCCTTTGAGGTGGTCCAGCGTATCAGGACTGTGTATGCCTATGTGTCTTAAATTTGAGTCCATTTGTGGGAAAGCAATAAACCTTGTACCCTGAGTCCTTCACATTCAACTCTATGGTTACCAAACCATCTAAAAGTATATAATATCCGAATTCTATAACTATGAAGCTATCTTTCCAAGCTCTTTTATTTTCCACAGAAGAAAATTAGTCATACAGGGGTTTCAAAACTTAATTTTAATAAATTAATTTTATTATGTGCGCAAGCACTTTGTGTTGTGATTTTATTTGAGTTTTGGGCTATCTGATATTTTATTTGAGAAGTTTGAGCGATTAATATTGTCTACAGTTCAGTTTGATGTCACAAAACCATGGATTAACGTCACATTACGTTTAAGTTACAATTTGTTATTAAGTCTGATCATAAAATGTTACTGCATAAATATTTAAAATGCGATAAAACCAACAATTACAAACAGTTACTTCATGTAAAATGTATTTATTACTTATAAATATTAGTATTGTTTGATCATATTTACTGAACATTGATTATAATTTTCTATCTTCAAATTAGACTGAGCCAAGGCCCCCAATAAATAAATAAATAAATAAATGCAATATTAACACAAAATAAAATAATAACCATAAAAAATGCATAGGATCAAGCAGTATGAATATGTTTGCACAAACTCTTCAGGTTCTGATACTTTCATCATGTTGACGTTTGACAACATTAAAACTGCACTGATACGGCAGTTTAATTTGAAAGTGGGTGTAAGCTATATGTAACTACAATGTGTATAAATCAATTTTCTTGCACGAAAAATATTGACATTACTGTACAGAACAACTCCAATGTTTTAAGCAAACCATCTGGAGTGTTTTGTGTAAAAATCAGTCAACAGGCTATCTTGAAAACCTACTCAATAAAAAATAACTAATGCAGGAAATCATACAAGAACTCCTAAAACAAAACTACTAGTAAAATCGCAATATGCCTTCATCTTTTTGTAAAGACAACCTAAGAATTGGTTACTAATAAATATCTAAGTAAACTCATTGTCTTGAGGATCCAAAAGTACAACAGTTTGCATACTGTATTTGCCTCCCACTTGTTAGGGCTCCAAAAGTTCCATGGGCAGATGTGTGTTATTTCCTCATTATCCCAATTACAATAAGCAGATAGAAGGTCCAGATTTCCTTTCAAGTGTGCTATTTGCATTTGGAATCTGAATCTCAATTCTCAAATCTCAAAACTCAAAAAGTCAACTCTCAAGATGAGATCCAAAGAGCTGTTACTATCAGTAAAGCAAGCCATTATTAGGCTAAAAAACAAACAAACAAACAAGCCCATCAAAGAGATGGCAAAAAAATTAGGCATGGCTAAAACAACTGTTTGGAACATTCTTGAAAAGAAAGAACACACTGGTGAGCTCAGCAACACCAACAAACCTGGAAAACCACAGACACAACTGTGGTGGATGACCAAAGAGTTCTTTCCCTGGTCAGGAAAACACCCTTCGAAACAGTTGGACAGATCAAGCACACTCTCCAGGAGTAGATGTAGGTGTGCCAGAGTCATCAATCAAGAGAAGACTACACCAGAGTGAATACAGAGGGTTCACCACAAGACATAAACCATTGGTGAGTCTCAAAAACCAGACGGCCAGATTAGAGTTCTAAATCAACCTTCACAGTTCGGGAACAACATCCTATGGACAAATAAGACCAAGATCAGCTTATACCAGAGTGATAGGAAGAGAAGAGGATGGAGAAGGAAAGGAACTGCCCTTGATCCTAAGCAGAGAAGCATGGTGGTAGTAGTGGCATGGCGTAAGCATGTATGGTTCTTTTGTATTTATTGATGATGTTACTGCTGACAAATGCAGTAGGATGAATTCTAAAGTTTTTAGGCAATATTATCTGCTCATATTTAGCCAAATGCTTTAACAATCATTGGACAGAGCTTTACAGAGAAGATGGACAATGACTCAAATCATACTAAAAAAGCAACCAAAAACTTTTTGAAGGAAAAGAAGTGGAATGTTATGCAATGGCCAATTCAATCACCTGACCTGAATCCAATTGAGCATGTATTTTACCTGTTGAAGACACAACAGAAGGGAAAATGCCCCAAGAACAGGCAGGAACTAAAGACAGGTGCAGTAAAACGAGGCATGGCAGAGCACCACCAGGAATGAAACCCAGCGTCTGGTGATATCTGTAAATTCCAGACTTCATGCTGTAATTGACTGCAAAGGATTTGCAACAAAGTATTAAAAGTTAAAAGTTTGATTTATGATTATTATTATGTCCTATTACTTTTGGTCCCTTAACAAGTGGGTGTCGATGTCCCAATATTTATGGACCTGACTGTATATATGTTACTAATTCACAATTAGTACATGAAGTACTTCACAATACAGTTTAATGTTTAGTTAGCGATATCAGCAGACAGTGAATTGTTCTAATACACTTGGCATTGGCATCAAAAAGTGGGTTTTGGATCCTGGATGTGCTGCATTTTGTTCATGGCTGAATGATTTTGTGCTCTGCATGCAGGTTGTGTTTTGTGGGTCTGATGGCCTATATAATGACTCTGACTCAACAAAACAGCTGCTTCGACTGAGCGAGTAGCGCAGGACAGGGGGTTATGGGATGGGACAGAAAGATATTGTAAAGAAAAGTGAGGGGAAAAGATGTGACCGATCACATTAGTCAGAAGAAAAGAAAGTGAAGGACGAGACAGAACAGATGAAAGATTAATAAAGTTTGACGAAGTTAAAGGTTGTTGGTATTTTATGTATGGTGACTTGGCAGCAGTGATTCAGAACCAATATAAACGTGGTGTGTTCTTTATACACACTCACACACATATGCGTCAGCACTGTCATTCAAAGCTCATGTGTTTCAGGAGGATGAATCTCTATGACTCACGTTGGATGCTCCATTGTGGGGAAAGTAATGATTTTCAGAGGCAGCTGTGAGAGAGATTGTTCTCCACTCTTTTATTTATTTATTTATTTTTTGCAGCTGTGCTGGGGTGTTTCTCTCAGCTTCGCATTTTTTTCATACTGAAAGGACTTTGTTCTTTTTTATTTATTATTTTGGAGATTTGTCACTCAGAGCGGATGCTTTAATTACACTGGAACGTGAAAATAAGGGATATGCCCACCATAATAAGGGACCCCCCGTTTTTTTTTACAAATAGAAAACTACTAGCCACTGTGGCTGGTGATCAAAAAAATTAATGTAAAGCCCTGAAAATAAGCCTTTTTTTTTTTTTAACAAATAATTATCTGATGCATTTATTTACAGCAGGTCAATTTAGTGGATGTTTTCATCTTAAACATAACAAAGTAAATTTGATCAGTGCACAAGGGTAAATTTCCATTGATTTGTTTATTGCCAATGTGTGAGCAGCTTATATCAAATTCTAAAGTAAACCTTCCCTAACTTCATAGGCTCCCACTAAAAGCATGCAAACATTGGAAAGTCAACCAGTTATGATATTGTTTTTATTCACCATTTTTTGACATTTGAAACAAGGTTGTGTCATGCAAAGATAAGGGATTAATTCAAACTTTTATATACAGATATGATACTTTGTCATTAAAAATAATTAATTGTATGTTGTTTTGTATTGTATTGTATATTGGTGTTGACCAACATATTCCAGCTATTCCCCTCAGTAATCAACATAGGTCCTCATCTCCTCAATCGCTGTACCTGGTGCTGATTACATTTACATTTAGCAGATGCTTTTGTCCAAAGTGACTTACAAATATATATATTTTTTCATTTAGAGATATGTGAACTGGGGTACAAGTGTGAGTTCAAGTGTCATAGAGATGAAAGAGTGTGCTTTCTGCAGGTGGTTTGTCAAGCCTACTCACCTGTGTAAGGCACACTCAAAATGTCATAATGTTTTAAGGTTGTGGTGTGGTGGGAAGAGAGAAGAGGGGGATTCTGGTGTTGTTCACAGGGGTTCAAGTGATTCTTAAAGAGATTTCCTCGTTTGAATGATACTAGTAAATCAGCAGTCCATGTGGGAGTGGGAAGATCATTCCACATGCTTGGAACATTGAATGAAAATATTTTTGAAAAATGACTTCTATGCCATTTTGTAGTATAAATAGTTTAAGTAGTGTTCACACTAAAAACTCTAAAAAATAATAAGTGCACTTTAATTACCCGGATGATGCACTCATTCAGCCGCTAAAATGAAGTGCGGAATGATGGACACTTCACGCACTCAAGAACCGCATGTTTGTTCACGTAGTGGAAGGGGCGGAGCTATCGGGCGCACATGTTGTATAACTTTATTCATTGTGGATTGTGAAAGCAAAATTCTCCTTTGAGAGTGATTGTAGCGCCTCCCGATGGTGAATGCAGTTATACTCACGGCAGGTATTATTTGATAATTCGGTCGTTTATTTCACTTAGTTCGCAAACGTCATCAGGGAAACGATTTTAATTTCCGCTTAGTAAAAAAAACATTAGTGCTTCATTTGGGACGACACTACATATAGAAACATATACTATGCTGTTGAGTGTGTAAGTGCATAAATACATAGTGCATGAGTGTATAGTGTGCCATTTGGGATGCAGCTATAATCTTGTTTTGCCCTGCATAGAGTTCTGAGCGTTCTCCCTGTACTCTGATTGTCTTTAGTTGAGGCTAGGATTTTGTATCTTGTTTATTAGTTTGCTCCCTGCCCACAAACTCACCTGGATCAATTATAAGTGTGAGTGTTTTCCCTGTACGTGAGTCACCTGTTACAATTCTCAGTTTGGTATATTGTGCTCTGATGAAAAAATAAGCTGCAAATGGATCCTCTGACGTCTGACCCCTTTTTACAGTTGACATGAAACAGAGCTTGTAAAAAATGTTGTGTTCCACACTATCCATTTGTGTTGAGACAACATGAAGGAATTAGGTAAACTTACTAGTTTTTACAAATTTAAGTAGTTTGAACATAAAACAATTACGCTGTCCCAGAAAAAAAAAAAAACTATTAATTCAGCTAAATGCGTAGTTTGAACAAACCGCAAACATAATTTAGACTGTATCTATTGATGGGAAAATCAAAGCTTTAAAATAATTGAACTAACTTTTTCGCAAAAACATTCACTGTTCCAAAGTGTTCAAAACACCATGCCAATTCAATTTAACCCCAGATTCCAGATTTTCAAATATTCCTATTCCTGTTTTTAAATATTCCTATCCCAAACAAGTATACATCAATACAAAGCTCATTTATTCAGGTTTCATGTATTTATCTCAATTTCAAAAAATGGACAGGATGACATTTGTGGTCCAGGAGGACATTTAGCATCCACAGTCGATTCACATGTGATTGCCTATATTAGCGGTGGCCAAACTTTTTCCTATAAAGGACCAACAAGCAAACTTAATTAAAAGCTGTGAGCAGAATATACTGTTAGGTCCATAAATATTGGGAAATTGACACAATTCTACCATTTTTGGGTCTATACACCAACACAATGAATTTGAATTACAACAGCTTAAATTTATGCCACCCATTTGTAAAGGGACCAAAATTAATTAGACAAAATAATTTTCATAAATCAAACTTTCACTTTTTAATACTTGGTTTCAAATCTTTTGCAGTCGATTACAGCCTGACATCTGGAATGCATAGACATCACTAGACGCTGGGTTTCCCCTCAGTTTTTTCTTTAAGTAACATGCAAGCTCAATCGGATTCAGCTCAGGTGATTGACTTGCAAACATAATTTAGACTGTATCTATTGATGGGAAAATCAACGCTTTGAAATAATTGAACTAACTTCTTCGCAAAAACATTCACTGTTCCAAAGTGTTCAAAACACCATGCCTATCCAATTTTCTAAACGTTTCCAAACCGCAATGATGTAATGAAGCCCTGTTTACCGAAATTATGTAACCTTGCCAATTTGGTACACGCTCCAAACCACTGACTTGAAACAAAAGACTTCCAAGCTTCATGAAGCAGTGCTTCGAAAGCAGCCATCACTATCAGATGCTCTATACATTTGTGAAATGATTAATCTTCTCCAGCACCACTGGTGCCATAGTGCTGTCATAATGTGCCAATACACCTACCACACACACCTTCTAACTGGTGGAGAGGAGAGTATTAAAACTAAAAGGAAACTATGATGATGGTCAGATAATTTGGCCACACCACTGCTCTTTTTGAAGGGCTACTACTCTTTTTTGCCCACGTCATATTGGAGTGCTGTGATTTATACAGACCAGACTGAACACCCCTCGCTGGGCTAAAAAGCACATTTTCCAGGAGCAATCTTGTTTCCCAGTAGGTGTTCTATACAAGTACTGACCATGGTCAATCCTGTTTTTAAAGAAGGTAGAAATGTGATGACCACTAATTTTTAGCGACATTCAATCCCTGGTAATACTGTGTTAAAAAAAAGAAACATTGAAAACCTACTGATGTCACTAAAAACATTTTTTTTCTGTCAAATTTTGCCCCTTTAAGCATCTAAAAATCCACCATGACACATGAAATCAAAGTAGGATAACCACTTTTTTCAAACATTTAATGGTAAGGTGTATTAAAAGAGCTTTTAATGAATTATGATTCATTATAGGGTCTCCCTAATGGTCTGCTGCTACATGTTATCCAGACTGACATATATTTATTAGAGGACCAGTGCCTCCAGAGGAATGAGGAGTAAGTGCTTTACTCACAGGCAGATTAGTGATGGGAACTCTGAGCACTTTTCCTCCTCTCATATTACCCATTATGGGATTTGAGCCTTTGGGTTTACCAGCCCAGACATTTAACCATTAAATTGCCTCCCCTGATCCAAAGTTATGTATTATTAAACCTGAGTAACCATGAAACCTGATTTGTGAGAACAAAACTCATCTTATGTTGCACGTCAATAGCCAAAATAGTACATAACGTTTTAACTTAAACAGTTTTACACTCATTTTAGAATCAATTTAGAATCACTTTAGAGTCAGTTTTACACCTAAACACTTAATTTAGTTTAAATTATGATTTTCTCAGTTTTTTATTTTTATTTTAACCCCCTGATTCCAGATTTTCAAATATTCCTATTCCTATTTTAAATAGTCCTATCCTAAATAAGTATACATCAATAGGAAGCTGTACAGGTGAATTGGGTAAGCTAAATTGTCCGTAGTGTATGAATGTGAATGAGTGTGTGTGGATGTTTCCCAGAGATGGGTTGCGGGATGGAAGGGCCCGCCAACCATAAGTTGGTAGTTCATTCCGCTGTGGCGACCCCGTATTAATAAAGGGACTAAGCCGACAAGAAAATGAATAAACACCCTCAAATTAAAGCGACAGTCTGCAGTTAAAGCACATCTTGTTTGTTTTATTTCAAATTCATTGTGTTGGTGTATAAGCCATAAATGTTAGAATTGAGTCATGTCTGAATATTTGTGAACCCAACTGTATAATAATCTGCATTACAATAAAGCTGCCAAGGGGAATTCCCTAGTTTATTCAGTAATGTTTAAAAAAACACTAGAAAATGTTGCTTTAAATCATAATGCAGTATAATTCCTAAAATTATATAATGAATGTATTGCAATAAAGACATAAACAATGCCATTAACACAACAGAGTTTAATGCTTAATACACTAGTAAAGCTGCTCCTGCCTTTATTTGATTTGCTCGCCAATGTCTTGTGAACTGTCTACTATTTACTATCTATCTTAAGTGACAGTATTTACATTTTAAAAGGCTGATTCACGTACAACATTTAATCAAAATGACAGTCTCTGTCAAAAGCAGTCACCCCAACCAACTCCCCATCATTCACCGATAGAAAAGTGGCCCAAATCGAAGACCATTTTTGGCCTGCAGGTTCTACTTTTTGCATCTCTTGCCTATATCATTAACGCATTACTTTTAAAGGTACAATACAAAAATTATACTGTGATATTAAATGGCAACCACTTTTGGTGCATGTAATCTTCAGTATAGCATTATAATATGTACAGCATTGCCTGTTAATATAGACATTCAACTTGAAATCTAGACTGCCAATCAAGCACCATTAAAAGTACAATGGTATTGTCATTGACATTACGGTCTCAGTCAATTACTGTTTTGAGTTAGAACAGAATCTTTAATGCATGACACCTCCTAGGCAGATCTTACATTGGCATCAGTCCAGCACTTAATAGAATGTCATGTTAAGCCGAGACGCTAATGCTAGTTCTTACAGTTATCCCCTTCAGGCAGCGAAGAATGGAGGGAAAAATCAAAAGGCTTGGCACGAATTTTTCCCTTTGAGCTAAAGCGAGTCAGCATTAAACATCAATGAAGATTTCTGTTTTCTCCGCACTGGGTTCATCCCCAAGAAAACAGAGATGGTACAGAATGAGAGATGTGTGTGGGCATGTGAATATTTTTGCCTGTGTGTGTGTGTTTCTAAGTAGGTCGGCAGAGGATAAGTTTCTGTTCTTTTCTGTTAATGGCGCACACTAATGGAGACAGGCAGATTGACTTTAGGGACAACGATGTGGACTCACAAGGTCATTTCCCTCTAGTGTCTCCATGTGACTGTTGCATTATTGCAGCCTAATTCAAGAATCGTCCAGTTTAGACTCAAAAACTGGTTCAGTTTTATTTTAGAACTTTTTTTTTTAGCAAACTTAGGGCTAAAAATATAGATGCCTGGGTTAGGATCTTAATTTAGGTCTAAATGTTAAGATCTACAGTACTATTTAGTACAGTACTTCACTATTTTATTGTATAAGTTGAATTAGTCAAGACAACTTGACTTTATTTCTATTATTTTTATTCTTTATTTGTATGAGTTTTGTGTTCATGTCTTGTTTTCACTTGTTTTGTGTCCATGTTTTTTTTATTTCATGTTTTGTTTTGTTTTTCGTTTCATGTTTTTGTTTTGTGTTGTGTTTCCTTTGTTTCATTTGACTTTGATTTGTTTTGTGTTTTGCGTTTTGTTTTGTTTCATTTAGTTTCATTTCTTTTGAGTTTTTTGTTTAGTATTTCAATATGTGTTTTGTTTCGTTTCATTTCCTTTTGATGGATTTTTATTTTATTTAGTGTTTTGTTTTGTTTCGTTTCACTTTGATTTTTTATTAGTATTTCATTGTTTTTTGTTTCGTTTTGTGTTGTTTCATTTCATATAATTTCATAATGTGTTTTGTTTCGTTATATTTCCTTTTGATTAATTCCATTTTGTTGTGTTTTGTTTTGTTCAGTTGTGTTTTTTGTTTTGTTTTCAGTTTTGTTTCATGGTTTGTTTCATTACATTGTCTGTTTTGTTATGTGTTTTGTTTAACTTGATGTTTCTAGTTTAGTTTAGCTTAGTTCAGTTTCGTTTTTCAATTTTATGTTTAGTTTTGTGTTGTTAATTTTGTTGTTTACAAAATTTCCAATTCAACACATCATTTAAATACAGTTTCATAAGAATGTAGGCTATCCATATTTTTTATCTTCTTCATGCTTTGTTTAAAACATGTAAAATGAACATGACATCAAAAGCTTCTGAAAGATTTAGAGCTTTGAAATGTTACAAATTTATGATAACATTCAACATGTTTTTAGTTGCATCAAATTAAAAAAATGTTCAGTATTTGTCAAAAATTGCTAATAATGTATCCATTATTTTGATAACATTCATATCATGTAATCTAATTAAAATCTTGATGAAAACTTCAAGTAAACTGTTGCAATGACATTTTAAAATACAGCATTTCTGCTACAGATGTCTCTAATCTCTGATCTAGTAATCTGTAACATCACATCAACGACTGAGGATTTGCATTAAAGGGATAGTTCACAAAAAACTAAACATTTGTCACCATTTATTCCTCCTACACTTTTTCCAAACCTGTTTGAGTTTCTTTCTTCTGTTGAACATGAAGCCAGATATACTGAAGAATGCTGAAAAACAAAACAAAACAAACAAAAAAAAAAAAAACAGCCTTGACATATTATTTATTTCTTCTATTCTATTGGTTTCCAACATTCTTTGAAATATCTTGTTTTGTGTTCAGCAGAAGAAAGAAACTCTTAAAAAGTTTGGTTGGTGAATGTTCATGTTTGTGTGAACTATCCCTTTAAATCTCCATTGGTATTCTGGCTGTGAGCTGCATCGCAGGTTTCTGTAGGTGACATTCAGTGTGATTTAACGAGCGGATCTGCAGCAGCTACAAAATCTCTTATTCAGCCATGTATTAATGATAGATGCCTTTAAAAGCCACCCCCCGAAAGAGTTTGACATTGAGCGAGAATGAGAGAAACTTTTTTTTTCTTTTTTACCCTGCCACACTGATGAATAATTTCCCTCCATCGTTCTCTCTGTCCTATTTGAATCCCTCCCACTTTACTCTTTCCACCCTCCATCCATCATCTCTCCAGCTCCTCTCCAGAGACAGAAATCTCCACAGAGCGTTCTTTATCTGCTTTCCCTCAGATAATCCATCTTTATTCTTAACTCTGTGTGCTTTTGTGAAAGTCTTTATAAGTATGTGGTTGATCTAAAGGGGGGTGTTTTTTTTAAAGTGGCCCATTTGGCTATATTTATATTTCATAGTGTGTATTGAGGCTGATTGTAATTATAAATGGAATACAAACATAACAACTACAGCAATAAATGCTATTATGGGAGTTTGTGACGTGTATAGTTACAGGAACTGTTCAGGGTTTTAGAAAACTAATTTCAGACCATTTTTCTGATTGTATTTGCTCTTAAAATTGTACCTTTGCTGATGTAAACCATGCGAAAA
Source organism: Danio rerio (assembly GCF_052040795.2). Lineage (NCBI taxonomy): Eukaryota > Metazoa > Chordata > Actinopteri > Cypriniformes > Danionidae > Danio > Danio rerio. Next base: position 41,412,745 of record NC_141028.1, read on the forward strand.
TGACATGAAGCACTTCAGCTTGAGCTTGACTATTTTTACATTTCTGGCTTTCTCAGTATTGGAAGTCATAGTTGGGCAAGCTTAGACTGCAGTGAATGTGAAAGTACAACAAGTCCTATATTTTTACAACCTTATTTGCTGAAATAATAGCATAAAAACTTGGTGATGGTGTTATCAAGACTTTCTGAAAAAGGAAAATTAAATGTGTGATTGATAAAAGCAGCTAGAAGAGAACAACTTCAAATGTATTGTCCTGGACCATACATTCTGCAGTTCAAATGCCTCACACAAGCGATATTTATTGTATACACATGATATAATACATAGATAAAAACTTATGAATGTTTGTACGTTTTTTAAAGAATCTAAATATTAAAAACTTTCAAGGATTTAAGATGCTGATGACCATTAAACACATCATAAGAGTCTTGTGTAAAGGGTCCATCAACAAGTTTGGGATGGAAAATAGCATGATTGAAGTTGTATTGAAGAGCAATGGCATGATATGAATGTGTTTAATGTGTGTTTCAATATAGTGTAGAGCTCGGGTCTCAAACTCAAATTGGCAGGGGGCCATTTCACTGACTGACAATTCATAAGAGGGCTGTTTTAACAATCAAGCACAAGAAAAAAAGTGAAAACCTGACATAATTGATGCATCTTAGAATAACAGACATGACGTTTATGCTTCAAGCATTACCTGTCATTAGTGATAATGCAAATCAGCACGTTTATCGTTTCACACATCAGCTACTGAAATATATCTTCAAACCCGCCAACACTCGTGTTTTTTTTGGGATTCTGCCGTATTTCAGACCCATTACTCCCCACCCTCCCATTTTTGTTACTTCTCCCGGAAAACTATTATTTCACCCCCTATGCTATGAAAATATTACAAATAATGAGCATAATAATTCTTAATCTGCCCCAACCACTTGTATTGTCCCAATAACGTAAGAACAGCAGAGCTGTTGGTTAACTTAAGTGACTTTACTGGCAATACTCTCAATATATATATATATATATATAATTTTTTTTTACTACACCAAAGAGGGGGAAATTATGTACATATTTCGTATATATTCGTTTTTAAGCAAATATATTAAATGATACCATTTGATTGATCATATTTGTTACACCACCAGCATAACTTGTAAGAAGTGTTTGCACAGCAAAATTCAAGTGGAATAAAATTGATAATAATCAAACGACCCCTGAATATTTACAAAAATACAGCTTTAGTAAAAATAGAGCACTTACAGACATCTATTTTAAACATTTAAATCAGCTATAGAATTAAAATGCATGTGTTTTACTCTCGACTGTACATTGAGAGAAAATGAAAGTAAAACTTATCTGAATGCAGTACTTTAAATGTTGACTAGGTGGTGGGTCAGAAAACCGGTGCGACTGCACAACAATGGTAGAGGTTCAAAAACATATGTTTTGGTGGACCGAATCTCTTCATCTTTATGTCCTCAGTTACAGGCAGGAGGGAGGAGGAGGGTGTTCTATAAATGGCCTGTGTGCCGGTAAATTGAGAGCCCTGGGAACATAGACACCAAAAAGATGTGATTAAAAACAGCCAATAGGAGAACTAAATCTGTCATGACGGATAATAGTGTTTTAAATTTCTGCTAACATTCAGAAGGTTTCTGTCTTGAAAAATACTGTGCTGGTGTTTTGTTTGGCATGTGTTCGCCCAGTTTCATCTACTGTAGTTACTGTTGTGAAGAATTTAGGCCCAGTTTTGAAATAAGAAACAATTTAGTTCCCCCATATGGCTTCATTAAAATAATAAAAGTATTCCCAATTCTTGTGGTGCAAGCGGACCTAAAAGGGAAATTCCTCAAATTAGTTCTAGGAACTGTGGAAAAAGTTCCTCCAGGGTTAAAGCACCTACTGTCTTTAGAACTCATTCAGACCTGAAACAAGTCAGGAGTAATTTGTTTGTTTGTTTTATTTGACTAAATTAAAAATAAGTTTCTTTTCCTGACGAAACATACCCTGGTTTGTGGGTTCATCGGCTGTTTACAAACTTTGACTTTCAAATGCTGTAATTGTAGTTGAGGCCTGGAAGAGTTTTGCAGGTGTTATTAGTATATTAACAATATACTGTTTCTTGTGCTGTGAAAGCAAATTAACTTTGGGGAAGGATAATTTACTCAATGAAACAATATAATTACATTTGCATCACTTTTCCATCTCAAATACAAGGTGCAGTATGGGGTGTTTCGCCCTGGGTCAAATTACTACAATATAGAAGTAATTTAAGCCTTTTGACACAATTGGTGGCCTTTTTTTTTTTACTATGAAACACTGTTCGGAGGGCGATAAATCCTGTTTGAAATGCACTATTTGTTACTGACATGTTTTAGAAGCATTAGACCAATCACAACACAGACTGGGCCATCAGATCAAGCAGAGGGAGAACCAGATGCTTGAAAGAACTGTTTGATTCTGCAGTGTGTTTAATGGGACAATAAAAGTGTTTCTTAACCTTGAATGGATGTAAATCTGTTGTAGGCGACCTCCAAAACAAAATTAGGTGCCTATAATATATTATAGCATAATTGCAGCGATGTGACGATGCAGTATGATTTTGATGAATATCTTCAGCATTCTTTTCTATTTTAGTTTGGCTCGTAAGTGTCAGATGAAATGACAGTGACTCAGAGGGATAATCAATCAATCCATAATTAGTTATTAAAAACTAAGAAGCTATTCTGTAGAAACTATGCAGTTTTTCCTTAAAACAACTTAGCAACAACAACACTGCAGTATCCTTACACTTCAAAGGCATAGTTCCTCTAAAAAATGAAAACTGTCATCATTTACTCTCCCTTCGTTGTTCCAAACCTGCTTGAATTTCTTTCTTCTGTTGAACTCAAAAGTTATTTTGAAGAAAGCTGGCATCATGTAATCATTGACTTTCATAGTATTTGTTTGTATGCATGTCAATGGTCACAGGTTTCCAGCTTTCTTCAAAATACCTTTTTTGTTCATCAGAAGAAAAACCTCAAAAGTTTATAACCCCTTGCAATGACATAAATAGTGGCTACATTTAGATTTGTAGGTGAACTATCCCTTTAAGCACTATTGTGGTGTTGTGTTTGGCAAAGTCAGCTTGCATTTAGAATGTTCATTGAATGTGATTTGTCTGTCTCTGTCTTGCAGCGGTGTCTCTGCTGCCGCACAGGTTTGTGACGGTGCGCAGAGGAAGCCCAGCAGCGCGCAGCGGTCAGATCAGGCCTGGCGATCGCCTGGAAGCTGTGGACGGCAGATCAGTGGTCAATTTACCTCACAGGGAGCTGGCTCAGATCCTGAGGAGAGCTGGAAACACTCTCCGCTTGACCATCGTACCTCGCGCCAGTGCTCGTGAGTGGATTATTTTATACAAACCATAGGTTGATTATTTATACAGTGCTGCAGTACTGCATGTAGAAGTTCTTGAAGAACAAGGACAAAGAAGGGAAACATTTTAGAATAAATGTGATCTTGGAAAAGTAAATCAGTCATAAGGGGCCAATTTGAGATTTATACATCATCTGAAAGCTCAATAAATAAGCTTGATGTATTGTTTATTAGGTTTAAGGTTAGGATTGAGGTTAGGACTGGTGGAGATGCTTTTTGGAAATCTGGAATCTGATGGTTCAAAAAATAAACTATTTAGAAGATTGGCATTTAATATGGACAAATTAAGCTCTGCAGCACGGTGGCTTAGTAATGTCACCTTACAGCAAGAAGGTTGCTGGTTCGAGTCCCGGCTGAACCTGTTGGCATTTCTGTGTTCTGAGTTTGTTTTATTCACGTGAGTTTCTTTCATTCTTTCATAGTTTTTTTATTCACGGTTTCCCTCACAGTTTCCCACTTATAAGATGTGCAGTATAAGTGGGAAAACAGTGGATGCAAGTATGAATATGATAGTGTATGGGTGTTTCCCAGTACTAGGTTGCAGCTGGAAGGGCATCCGCTGTGTAAAACATATGACTGAAATTAAGCTCTTAGCAATTCATATTACTAATCAAACATTACAATTTTATTATATTTATGGAAAGGCTTTTATTACAGATCTTCATGGAAGAAAATCTTTTATAATTATAATTTAATCGTAATGTTCTGATAATCATTAATACTCTGATGCTTTTAGTGTGAAATAAAAATCGATAATTTTAACAATGTATTGTTGGCTGTTCTCACAGAAACCCATGCAACATAAGGTTTTGTAATCAAGGGTCACTAATTTGAACTCTTTGGTTATCAAGACAATGGAAAACTAGAGAAAGCTCAAGTGTACGACATAAATATCTCTGACAGAGATACAGTATATTTATTTATTATATTTTTAGTGCATAATAATTATATTTACATTGCTGTTTCATTCATAAAATTATAGAAATATTCATCTTTAAAAAAATTTTAAAGGTTCCATGTATAGCTGTTTTTATTTGATTTTATTTAGGTTTATTTTAATTTATTTTATTTTGATTTCTTTTTTATTGCTCTACTCTACATTACATTTTTTTTATGTTGTCTTCAAATGATTTAGACCAGTCTGATTTGACCAGTATTTAAAGAGGAAAACATTATCTTATTTAAAAAAAAAAATTTAATACACATTTTAATGTGAAAGCATGTTAAATATTAAGATCTTAGAAAACTGTTTACATTTATAATTACTGACAAATTGCTATTTACTTTAGCAATATAAAAATTTCTCAGTATGGGTCGACGACTTTATATAGTTTAATTCCTTATAACAAAATATATCTAATATCTTAATGATAATTTTTCTTTAGATTCCTCAGAGCGAGCAGATTATGACCCTGATTATAAGAACAGGAAAACTCACAAGTCAAAACCAAAGGTGAGCAATAGCCTACAGTGCTTTTACATGTTCTGTGTGACAAAAAACGACAAAAAAATAAGTCTCTTTTTTTCCCTTTAAACACAAAGCAGGATGCCACGCGGTACTACAGTGTGGAACTGGAGCGGGGTCCCACTGGATTCGGCTTTAGTCTGAGAGGAGGAAGTGAATATAACATGGGCCTATATGTGCTGGGACTGATGGAGGGAGGACCGGCCTCACGCAGCCACAAAATACAGGTGTGGATGGATGGGTGGCTTTTTTCTAGATATTTTTGTGGGAAAAACTTATTAGAGAGATTAAAATATGTACATGTTTATGTAAATGTTTTAATCGTATTTTTTAAGATAGGGTTATTTTGTCATGGCAAAGTCAGATGATGTAATAACTTAGACTATAATGTCTTAAGACATTATAGTGTCATTAATTACTTTATTACCAGGTGTGTGTAAGATGGTAAAAAATGTTTAGATTTTGGGATATCAAATGCAATACTATGTAAATATAAAACTAGTTTTTTATATTTTTTGTCAGAAGAGTGTTTTGACAGTTTTTTTTTTTTGTTTTTTTTCCCCAGAGGGTTCCTCTTGACCCTTTTTTCAAAAGGTTTGGTGTCAGTATGTACATGTTATATATAACAGAGAACATACAGGATTCAGAGAGTAAAATTCAATACCTTTTAAGACCTTCATTAGGACTCTTTCGATACATTTGAGGATCTCATCACCACTTTAGCTCTGAACGGGTAACATTGGTGGCATTTTAATTATACTCATTAAATACTGATTGTAAGAAACTAATCCTCAACTAAAATATTATTCATATACTTTATAAAAACGTTAATTCAGAAGGTTTCGCCTATAGAACAGCAGAAACAATGGTACTGCCTTGGTAACTGCAGTAAATAAAGGAGTGTGACATCAAATATAGCAGAAATTCATTGATTTTATAAACTACACAGCATCTCAAAACTTTAAACATTAGCATACAACTATAAATTTTTAAGGGCTTTAAATTTTTCTAAATTGATTTATCAACTTTTAAAACGTTTTAAGACCCTGCGGAAACCCTGTATAATCACTTTTTTTACATCAATATTTTCTATTATACAATATTTAATTTTTTTTTTAAACTTAAAATGTATCTCTATGCTATGGAAGTATCATATTAACTTTATAATATATTATATTATATTATATTATATTATATTATATTATATTATATTATATTATATTATATTATATTATATTATATTATATTATATTATATTATGTTTTGTAAACACTAGCATTTAATGATAAATACAGAATAAAACGACTTTTGCTCAGTTTACAGTGCTATAGCTAAATAAAATATATTAATATAATTAAAAAAATCTTAGAGATGCTAAACATTTGAACTATAACAAATTCCTGGCAAAATATGAGTTTGATAACTTTAAAAGGTGCCTTAGCAAGCGTCACATCTTAACTAAACCTATAGGTGCTACAGGAGATCTTAGAAAATGCTAACATTAGCCTGATGGCACAGAAAGCCTATGTAGGCTAAATCCCACCCTGCAAATCTCCATCCACGAATGCGCACTATTCAACATCACTACAACACATCACGTAACAATCTCCAGAGGGAAAACAATTATAGTACAGTTAGTATTTACAATATCAAACAAGATGGTAGGTTGTTGATGTTTGCCTACCATTTTCTATCCATAATTTCACTGATGACATATCTGTTTTCTGCGCAAACAGGGTGTGCAGATATGTACAATTAGATACTGGACAGGCATATAGGACAGCCTATTGGGCAAACTTTTCTTGTCCCTACACCTTCTACTGAACATTTCAAATACAAATGTAATGACAAAATGGCAATAAAACAATTATGTTTTATGTTGCTTTAACTTATTTTCAAAGGTTAATCAGGTTTCACTTACATTTTTTTTAGTAAGACAAAGTTTAACTTTGAGTTGAGATGAGTAGAAAAGTTCATTTGATTTAACTAAAAAAATTAGGGCAGCAAGAATTATTTTACAGTGTATACATAAATAAATTTGGATATGAAGACACATTCATCTAACATAGCAAAACATTTTTTGAAGGCAATCACTTATTCACATCTGTCTATGACTCAAGACTGTACGAATGTAAAAGTGTTTATTAAAACTTGTATTCACAATATTTAAAAGCACTCTGGTGATTATGGCACACAGTGGTTTATCACAGTTGATGTTTATTCTTTGCCAAAATCATATATGTGTGTGTGTGTTTGTATTGTAGGTGAGTGATCAGTTGGTGGAGATCAACGGAGACAGTGCAGCAGGAATGACACACAGTCAGGCAGTGGAGCAGATCAGGACTGGAGGAAGCAGGATTCACCTCGTCTTCAAAAGAGGAAACGGATACGTCCCTGACTACGGTAAGACGACTCAGCTAAATATAACTCTGACATTATCGTATATATCTTATCAAATCTAATATATATATATATATATATATATATATATATATATATATATATATATATATATATATATATATATATATATATAATAAAATAATAATAATAATAAAATAATCACAGAGTCATTGATTTCAGTCACTGGGTTATAGCTAGGGTTGGTTATCGAAACTGGTTACATTTTAGAACTAGTTTAAAATGTCAAAGAACTGGGTATTCGATAAGTTGTGCACATTTCGATTCTGTTTATTAATTCCTGATTCTCATTTCTGCGTGGCAAACAGCAGTCATCATTTTACAGATATATCTATCTGCCAGTATATATTGTCACTCATTTTTCAACGTAGTATCAGCTTTAAAGTAAAATGTTTTATCTACTGGATGCGAACGGCTATAAAGACTCATTATTACTCATCATAAGCTGTGATTTTATTGTGTGTGTGAGAAACTATGAGTGATCGTTACATCTGTAGACAGAGCTACACAAGAGTGTTCTTTCACACAGTCTAATCTCACTTAATTAATTGATGAATTCTTTCAGTTAAACAAATGATTCAGCCAAAATAAAAAAGTCTGTCATTTACTCACCTTTTATTGTTACAAACCTTCTTTTTCCTATTAAAAACAAAAGAAGATATTGTAAAGAAAGCTGGAAACCTGTAACTATTGACTTACATAGTTTTAGCTTTTTCTATATGGAAGTCAATGATTACAGGTCTCTGATATCTTCAAAATATCTTCTTTTGTCTTCAACAGAAGAAAGAAATTCATGCAATATATGTTTGATACTATTTAAGGGTGAGCAAAAAGTGAGTAAATTGAATCTTTTGGGTGACATTTAACAGTTACAGTACATCCTACCGGTTATAAATGTGGCAATAATAAGAACCAGAATTGATGAGCAAAAAAGGGAACTGGAATTGCAACAATTAAAATGATACCCAACCCTAGTTCAAGCCTAGTCTGGGGGGCTATTTCTGCAGAGAATATTATTTAAAAATATTTAGAGAGTGATCTTGAGAGTATAGAAGCTAAAAAAATATTACAGAAAATAAAAACAACAATAAAAGAAACGTTTAATTAAATAAGGCAAATCCAATTAGATCCACTTGTTTAGTAAATAAAGCTGCAGCAAGTTGCAAGTCTCATAATGAATGTTTTATAACATAGACATCATCACAACACTTTATACGGTATAAGTGCAGGTTAACTATGTTTATATTACTATACACAACTCTTAACTTTTCAAAATTTGACTAATGTAGTAATTATAATGTGAATTTTCTTTCTTTTTTTTTTAAATAGATGAGTTCTGCATTTAATTTAGCATTGTAAAATCTACACCTTCATTTGCCTTAAAAAAAACCCAAATAAAATATTTAAATTAGGATAATGTTATCTTCTGAGAACTTCCTGACCCCAGAGCTATACATGCTGTATATTTCCAGATTACTGAAAGTTTACAGCAATACATTTGCTACTTTTGTACATTTTGTCTTATCAGTCAAGTAAAATCACTGTCCATTGAAACAATTCCTTTTTCATTCTCTTGGATGCATTTAAAATAATAAACACATTCATGTGTGTGATTCAACATGATTTAAATTCAGCATTTTTTAATCAAAATATTTTTAAAAATGATTCTTTTTTAAAGTAATGTGTTACTTTACTCTTTACTTAAATAGTAATATTATTACATAACTCGTGTTACTGTAATGCGTTACCCTTAACACTGGTTATATATAGTAATCTTTATAGATGTAAATATGTATTTTATGTGATTGTTTTGAATGGTTTGGTCAAAAGTGAGTGTATTTGCTTCAAATGTTTCTCATACAGTCCAGTTGAGTCACATTCTAATGTTTATCCTGCTTTGGTTGTATTTTTATCACTTTCAGTCACTGTTGTTTTATACGACAGTCTTTGACTAGTTATTCAATTGTATTTCTCTTTATCTGTTATCAAACTAACACTCTGCTTTCTTATCTTGGACTTTTCCCTCTTTTCTATTCTTTTTGATTTAATATTTTTCATCTTTTTAATTTTTGTTGTCTTGTTATCAAATTATTTATGCTCCCTTCCACCAATTTGCTTTTGAATTTGCATCACTTTGTTTGATTCTCCTGTTTAATTTTCCCGTCTGATTTTTCATTTTATTTATTTACTATTAACTTTTTTTTTGTTTGCTTCATTAAATTCTCCTAACTTCCATGAGGGAATCTTTTCTATTGCTCCATTTCATTTAATACTTTGTTTTCATTCTTTGGGCCTTCCCTCTTTCTCTTTCTCTTCCTCCTCCATCAGTGGAGCTCTCCAGTCTCTCTCTCTGTATGACCAACTCCAAGCTGGGCGAACCATGTTTCTATGTGATTGGAAGGACAGAAAATACGCGGTTGGTAGCTGTTCCTGTTAGTTCTCCATTTTACTGTTTCTCTACATCTCTTTCATATTTCTCTGTTGTCTATAAGTCTTTCTGATTCCCGGTCTCCCTGTCATTTGTCGATTATACCCATGTGATGTCAACCTGTTTGTGATGCATAATTACATTAAAGGTAATGGTTTAAAAGTGCTGTTTTTAAGTTGTTGCCTCTTCCAAAGCATAAAAATATCATATTTGCAGATATTTAAGAAACATGCTTAGTGAACAGTCTTGTTTGTAAGAAAAACAATGTGAAAGTCAAATATACGGCTTTGTAAATGTGCTTCCTATGCCATTGTTGTGCCAAGAAATGCATCCCTGCCGCAAAATGCTGCCCCTCATTAGCATTCTCAGTTTAAAATTTAAACATTTAAAAATAAAAATCAAAAGCTATAACTGAATAAAACGTAAAAAGATTGTTTATTTTGATGGATAAAGCAAGGACAAGAAGTGCAGTGCATTTTAAAGTGCTTTAGGTTTACCAATAAATGTAAAATAATACTACTGACTGTAGTGTAGCCAAAAATGAGGCTTTTTGGTGGCTTTTAAACAGACATTTAGGCTACATGGAACATAAATTTGTTGTTGTTGTTGTTTTAAACTAAACCACACATCAAACAATTTACTTAATCTCATTTGTATTGTATTTAATGTAAATTTATGTATGTATTTATCTTCTGTAAAGGAAGGGTTCCATTTATGAAACTCACCTCAGTCACTCTCATTAGTGTAATGACTCAATCAAATTTAGTTAATAGATGGACATTTCAGAGGGGATGCATTTTATGGCAGGGGTGCGCCTCCCGGCATAACACCAGAACGTCTGTCTTTGTTTTGGTTCTTTTAACCCACCCACAGTTTAGCCAATTATATTTCCTTATCCTGGGTTGCCTTCATGGAAAACAGCATACAGTATTTCAATCATTCAGTCAGGAAGGCTCTCAAAGCATGTGCCTGGGACCAAAACTGCTACCTCCGGTGGACAGTAGCAGAATCCAAAATGAGACACAGATTCAGAGTTCCACATGAGGTGGTTATTAGCAAATAATATAAATATTACAGAAGTAAACATAAGGTGAACAGGTTACATTGTAACCTTATGTCCTAACAACACGCTACATGATGAGATTAGCAACGATACAATTTGGCTGTTTCCACCTGACAGAACATGATAGAAATCAATAGCACATAATATGCACTCACTCACGGAATCTTTAGGTTTATAATCTAATTAATACATATTAAACATATTTAACATGATTAAATTTAAATGCTGAATCACTGACATTTGTTGGCATGCACTGAAGTATATTTTCAAAGGGTTTATTTATTTTCAAAATCTGAGGGGAACTATCTGCTGCTGCTTTTAGTTGTATGGCAATAATTGTCTAGTAAATTGGCATTCACATTCATATTATTAGCATTTGACACTGAATAAAGCACTTGATGTGATTGTTGCTTACCTGTGAGAAATAAAAGCCATTTCTAAATTACAAATTTCAGGTGTTGGTTAGGACAAAAACTACTCTTAGTATGGAAAGTATTTCCTCTATCATGTGCCATTGCTTTTAGTTAGAAAACGGTTTAAATCAGCCTTAAATCAGCTTTTAGGCTCAATAGTCAGGCACACTCACATCAATATGGCAACTGCGCTTGCGTTGATTCGTCAGAAGAGGAGCAGAGTGAAAATATGTTTTGATCCAGGAGTTCAACACCAAGTTCAACCACTGGCTGTTATATGTTTCACTTTTAAAATAGTGATGATGTTTGTGGATAATTCCAGATGAAGCTAATTAACTTCCAGTTATGGTTATGTATTAATATTTTAAAGCTGTTGTTCAATTAAAATTATAAGATGACTAAGATTAATAATAAAATAGTTTGAGGTGTCTTTACAAAAACTTAACAAATAAAGCATAATCTGTCTGACATGATGACATTACCTACACAAAATAACTTGTTATAAATCTGTCATGAACATGATTCTTATGAAGCCATTATAACTGTCATGAAAAAATACTTTTGGTCACTTTTTCCTTTTGATACATTTTTTTTGCTATTAAAATTCATTCAATAATTTTCCTTCAGCTTAGACTCTATTTCAGAGGTTGCCTATAACTATTCCAGCATGTGTTTTACACAGCAGATGCCCTTCCAGCTGCAACCCAATACTCGGAAACACCCAAACACACTCATTCACACACACTCATACACTACGGTAAAAATTTTTTTTTATTCAATTCACCTATAGCACGTCGTTGGACTGTGGGGGAAACTAGAGCGTGCAGAGAAAATCCACACCAATTTAGGGAGAGCATAAAAACTCCACACAGAAATGAAAACTGGTCCAACCAGGTCTCGAACCAGCAATCTTTTTGCTGTGAGCCACCATGCCACCTGCTATTAAAATGTATTATTAAAAGTGTCAAAATACTGTAGTGTATAATATTCTGACAATATATAGACAGTATAATGACCTTGTGACAATCATGACAATTTATGTTGTCTTGGTAATGTCAAATTGCCTTGACAAACAGGTTATGATGTATTTGGTTATGTCAAGTTGTCATACCAAAGACATTTCAAACAATGTCATCTTTCCATTTAATGACATAACTGAGTGAATGACACTTAACAACACTTTCCAGAAGTATGCATAAAATCTCATTCATTTTCATGATGTGCCCTTTAAGTAAAGTGTTACCAATCTTTTTTTCATTGTTTGTATATAAAGAGAATTAGAAAAATAGGAAAAAAATAGCAAAGGTATGTTTATAAACCAATTAAATAAATTTAATTATGGAACAAAAAAAAATCAAAACATTCCGAATTCAGAGTCAAGCTTCAGATGTTTCTGTAAGAGAATAGTTTCACCTTTTTAAAATATTTGGGTCAGATGGCAAGTATAAACACATTAATTTTGATTTTAGGAACTGTTTTTTATTCCCCCTTTCAAAATGTTCTCCATTTATTTTAAGTGCATTTATCTCCTTGTCTAATGAGAGAAAATATGTTGCAAGATCTTTTGATATTTGCAGCAATTATTGGCCCTCTCATCATCACTTCACATCAATGGTGTATCTTTTTCTTCTGTTTATCTTGAATGGTAATTAATTTCTCCTCACAATGACTTGACAAAATGGCTGCACTATTCTTACAAATCTAAATGGAAATGATAGTCTCTTAAAACAACAATAGTTAATTATATTAGACAATTAAATTTTTTGTAATCTTGATTTTTTTTTAAACACTTGTTTAAACTGCGTAAAGTGTCCCATTTAATATTTTCGATATATTTATATATCATATATCATCGTCATCATGTAATATTAACTTTGGAAGCCCTAATTATTTCAGTTTATAATATTTGTAAAAAATTTTATCTTTCTTTTTCTTCTCTCTTTACTGTTATGTCATACTTAATGCATACAATTAACTAGTTCATAATTAGCATATCAAACAGGCATTTTTGCATTTCAAAGCTTCTTAGCGCTCAGTTTTAATGAGTCAGTTGCGGCTTTAAATGTGAAGCACGCCGCACATTCAGAATGACCTCAAAGTCCTGACTGAAGAGGCTGACAAAAGACCCCAGCGACACGCTTGAAGTGCTCAGGAACATTCATTGTGATTGATTTTCAGAACTCTAGAAACCATAATTGACTTTTCATTTTACTTGAACTTACTGAATATTTACTTGTTTTGTCTTCTCAAATCTGCACTGAACTTTTTTTAACATTGTTTGTTAGTGTCAAAAAATCGACCAAAAAAAAAGAAGGCTCTGTTATTATTACTTAATCTCATAGTGTTCCAAACATGTTGATATTTTTAAAAGTGAAACACAAATGACTTTATTTCAAATTTCTTTTTATTATTTTCTACATTGGATATCAATTACAACATTCATTTTATAATTATCCTTCCATGTTGTTGCTAACACTCCCCTTAAATAAACACTTCCCTCCCTCAACAGCCTAAAACATACCATTGAAAAAAAACTGAAAAAACATAATTAATAAGTACAGAAACTAAGAAAACAATAATAAATATGTATTCATATTTCGCAGCTTAAGAATCAAAAGAGTTAGCCAGCAAATAATCTTAAAAGGGGCACCACACCTTGTCAAAGGTCTTTAAAGAACTAGTAAGTAAGTCTCTTTTTTTAATTTAATGCAAGTAAACACTTCTTTTTAGCAACTACATGTTTCCACTTTAAAAGGATAGTTGTCTTGCTAGTAAAGTAGTAAAAGCAAAAGCTTTTCAAACCATTCAAATGACTTTAAAATTGAATTTAAAAATGAATTTAAATTAATTGTTACATACCAAGAGTGTGAAATGTAAGTGAGGATCCAAATGCAAGACAGGCTAATAGGACAATCCAAAAACCAGTTGAGGCTCAGGACAGACAGCAAACATTTAGAAATAGTAAAGCATTTAGAAATCTACATACAAACAATACAATAGTCCAGCTAATGTGTATCAGCTGGATGATTAATCAGTGCAGTGGTTTATGGGAAATAGACTCTCTCAGAGTAACAGAATTCAATAATAGAGTGTCCCATAGTGGAGCTTGTGGGCATTTTAGCTGGTAATCCTGACAATAATTCTTTAAAGTCTATATAATACTAAAATATTGTTTATATAACAATGTTATTTTAAAGAGCAGTGAGTGAATCAAATGTAAATCACTGTGCTCTACCAGATAAGTTTGGTGCTGTGACCAAATTTCTTTCAAATGACAAGTACCAAAGAAGGTCTGCACTCAAAATCAGAAGAGAAAAAAGAAAATTCAGTTGTGTGCCTTCATCAGTTAAAGACAGCAGTTAGTGACCATAACCGTCAAGCTCTAAATTAAGCTTTTATTAAAACTATTTTAATAAGGTTCTTTTAATTGCATTTAAAATGTAAGTTAACTATAGTCTGTTAAATAGACTTAAGCATTCATTTAGTTGTTCAAGTGTAAAACTAGATGAAAGGCTGTTTAAACGCAAGCGCTGTCAGGAGCAGCAGGCAAGCACCAAAACTCCATTGAAAATAACAATGGAATTTAATGCAGAGCTGCTTGTTCAGTATGAGACCCACTTTATAATGTATCTAAATCAAGCAGTAAAGATCATTGACTTTAAGCAAACCATTCCTTAAACGTAACAAGTTTATAATGGTATAACAGTTTACCAGAAGTACCTGAGCTGGCTTATTTTAAATTAAAGCATATAGCCCATTATTATAGCAAAGCCCTTGGTTCTCTGAGTTACTGGTTTGTCTTTGTCAATATTTACAATTTATATTCCAAGTTTCCCTAAATTCATCACATTCTGTCCTTGCCGTGTCCTTTTATTTGCTGGCATTGTGCTTCTTTTGTGGAATCTTAAACTAACAACTATTTAATTTGCCAAAAAATGTGCCACCCCCCACACTCCTCTCCTCTGCCATTAAATGTGCAGTTATTGTGCATTTTTGTCAATTTTGGAGCTTGGCGGATATTGTCCTTATCAGGGCTATTATGGCAACACACAAACCCTAAAAATATGATATGAGCAATATACAATATACTCGTAGCAGTGCCTTATGGCTGTATATCGGCACTGGTGGGAGGCATAAGCAGCCTCATGCCTTAGTGTCCCACCAGTCATGATAAGTTGCCATATTGCACTGCTACGAGTGTGATATTGTAAGTATATAACAATTCGACAACATAATAATGTATATAAAAAAGAAAATCAAACACGAGAGTCTAAAAATCCTTTTGTTAGAGGAAGTTGTTACTCACATCTGCAGCTGACAACGTTAGAACAGCAGAAGCTGTTACTTACCAACGTCACTTTTGAGCTAGTATTTTAATGATTCTCTAGCATAATATCTAAAATAATGACAAAACAGGTGATAGTGCTCACATTTTAAGATTATAAGGCTGAACGGCATGAAATGCCATCAGTCTACAGACATTTCCTAGTATTTCTCTGTTGCAATCAGGGAATCACAATAATTATCCCTGAAAAAGCTAAAGCAGCATAAACACTACTATATTACTGTTGTGTTTGCGATAAGGAAAATGCTAAACACATGCAGGCATTTCTTCTCTCTTTCTTTTTACTGAACTAATCTGTAGTAACAAAAACAGGAGACACATTAGAACCAAACATAAGGCTAACCAAAAAAGTAACTCGGAGTTATAAATAGAGTGGCCACCACAAAGTACATAAATTCCTGATATACAGTCCCATTTCACACTCAATAAACTACAATTACTATGGTATAAATACAAGCACTACAACATACAACAGAGCGAGATCAACTTTAAATATAACTTACCAGTTTTATAATGATTTGATTAGCTGTAGTTAAAAATAATGAGTTCCTCTCCTTTAAGGGCTTATTAAGCTGTCTCTGTCACCATCTTGTGGATGGACAACATCAACTGTCTTTTTCACTATCCTTATAAATAAACTGCATAGTTGCAATATAGACAACTGTATTCTCGCCTAAAAAGCAGCAAAAATACATTATGTTGTCCAACAGCAGCAAATATTTGTCAAACTGAGTTTATTGATCTGCTGTCACTCTATGTGGGCAGAGTAATACAGAAGGATGAAGAGACTGTAAGTGCTGTTATTGCTGAATATTGCACAGCTATCAGCCCATCAGATTCGAGAACCAGACAGAACTGTTGTATAAATATATATACATATAGTACATACAGTATATATTGTGTGTTTGGTTAAAAAAAAAACTTTTGCAGTAATGCAGTAATTTACCTAATCACGTGTGTAAATGTTTTCTGTGATCTATCCCATCATTAAAGTTTTTTTCCTCCATTTCTGTTTCTCTCTCTGTCCTCATCTGTCTGACTGTCTTTCTCTGTCAGACCGTGATCACATCACAGCCGTCTCCTCCTCACCCCAGCCCCTTCAGTCGAATTTGGCTGCAGTGAGCCACCACCGGGCTCAACGGGACGCCACATCCAGCCTTCAAAAACCAGAGAAGACCAACCGAGGGTGGAAAGAACCGAGGGAGAGGAGTGACGGAGGAGACCGCGAGAGCCCTGCAAGACTCAAGGGTGACCGTCAGGGCAGAAGGCGAAGGTCAAGAGATGATGAAAGGAGACGAAGGTCATACAGCTTGCCTAGAAACACACCAAGAAGACACAGCGATGAAAGCATGAAGGTTGAAAAGGTTGAAAGAAATGGGAGAGAGATGGAAAAAGGTAACAAGAGGAGGGTGGACAGGCCAAAACGAAGCAAGAGTGAGGAGAGGGTGAGAGAAAGAAAGAGAGAAGGAGATGAGAGTAAGAACACACAAACCATCAATAAACACAGACTTCCTCAGCCCAAACTGCAGTGGGAGGAAAATGAGGAGGAGGAGGAGGAGTGGGATGGAGAGACTGAGCAAGAGTGGACGAGAGAGAGAGAAAGGCTGAAAGACAAAAAACGGGAGAGGGAGGAGAAAGCGTCTCTGTA
The DNA here is from genome assembly GCF_052040795.2 of Danio rerio. Classification (NCBI taxonomy): domain Eukaryota; kingdom Metazoa; phylum Chordata; class Actinopteri; order Cypriniformes; family Danionidae; genus Danio; species Danio rerio. The sequence goes on from NC_141028.1 coordinate 41,429,942, forward strand.
TTCAGAGAGCGACGGGGAATTAGAAAGCGAAAATGAGAGTAAGATGAATGTGGAAGTGCTTGAGTGGGAGACGAACAAAAAAACCCATCAAGACATTTCTGAGGAATTGAACAGAGAGCAAGATACAAGTTTCCATAAGCGCTTGCCTTATTTGGGCATTCGTGTACTTCCTCCAGACACTCAGTCCCACCCTCTTAGACGCATTTCTGGCCACTCATTGGAGGAGCCCGTAGGGAAGAATGAATTCAATAGGACGCCGTTTGCTTTCCTTACAACTGAGCAGTCTGATTACGCAGAGTCGGAGTCAGGAGCCAGTGTGTCTGAGTGTAGCATATCGGCAGCCAGTATCTCTGGTCTATCAGTGTATATGACAGAAAGGTGTAATTTAAATAGCAAACACAATTTCCAGGAGCCCTTACTTCCAGGCCTGTGGTTAAAACCGAGCTTGGAGAGACTCATTAGAGAGGGTAAGGAGATCAGGATGATGGGGAAAAGTGGAGGAACAGAATGTTGATTTATTGTCTTTTGCTTAGGTCTCTTACGCTGGTGAATTTGATCATATTTAGGTTTAACGTTGCAATAAAGCCAAATGCAGCAAGAGATAGTTTATTGTGTATTGTAACACACTTCTAAATCAATTAGATTAATTTAGACTACTTTTAAATTAAATTAAATGAGCTAAAACAACACAATTCTTGAGATTTCATTTGGACAAATACATTTTTTATGTTCAATGCACATACATTCGTTAAACCTGTTAAGCTAATCCATTTGTGTTGGGACAAAATAAGAAAATAAAATGCAAAATGCATTCAATTCAAACAGGGCCGGAGTGGGACTCTTTTTCAGCCCTGGAGTTTCAAGCCTTAGACCGGCCCACCTCAGTTCACGACTGACTATATTAAAATAAGGTCATTTCCAATTCAGTTTCTAATTACACTATCACATCTTTTTTTTTTTTTTTTTTGAGAAAACAGCTGCTTTAGAACTTTAAATGTTCAAAACCCTAACAGTATTATATGTCTTAACAATAAAACTAAAATAAAAAAAAACATACTCAGACGAGAATCAAACCCGGGTCGACAGCTTCGTAATTTAACGTGCTAACCACTGGACCGCAACAGTTGTATATGACAGACTGACCTGTAGGCTGGTTATATATAAAAAGAGCAGAGCTGCGGTAAAATAATGAATAAGAAGACTGTAGTCAAGTAAGTAAATTAATTAATTTAAAAAGTGTGACTGCTGAGAGCAACAGATTCTGGAGCTAGGGACACTGGCCCTCGCGGCCAAAAAACGGACCGGCCCACCGGGAATTCTCCTGGTCCTCCCGATTAGCCAATCCGGGCCTGAATTCAAATGTTACTTTCAAATAAAAAAACAACATTCTAAACTGTAAAGTGAATGTATTTTCATCAAATAAGTCTTTTTAAAGCAAATAGCAATTAAATGTCTTTAGACACCAAACTTTTGAACGGTATTCAATAGTTCATGTTTAAAACATTGAACTCTGAATGATTTTTGCAATATTGTGCTTGTCTCCTTGAAACAGGCCCTATCTCTGCTAAATTCATTTTCGAAGGACTGATCTACTTCTTTTGGAAATAGACACATTTTACAGGTTAAACAGTTGAGTTTAGCCATTTTTTTTACCCATTCAGCTGATCTCTAGTCCTGGTGGGAGCACATTTAGCTTAGCATAAATCATTGAATTGGATTAGACCATTAGCATCTCATTTTACTATTTTTTTTAGTACATGATGTAACTACAGAATAATCACACCTTAAATAGGAAAATACTATAAACTCTTTAAAAAAATTTTAACTAGATGGTAATTGTTTAATATGATACAATGATTTATGCTAAGCTAAGCTAAAATTGCTCAAAATGAATTAATTGTGTGAAACAATGCATTTTTTATTTTGTACAGAGCAAAAAATCCACAATTACACACAAATTGAGTTGGGACAAGATGAATTAATTGAGTTAACATTAGTTTTTAATTAATAAATGAATTATTATTTAAGTAGGTTGAATATTAAACAGTTAAGCTGTCCCCCAAAAAACTCAAAAACTGTGTTGTTTTGGTTCATTTTAAATAAGTAGTTTGACCAAACAACAAAAGCAACTTTTTTATAGGACCACAGAACCAGCCATAGGGGTCTTTTTTCCTAATTTGAGATTACATTATCTATAGGCTGAATTAATAAGCTTTCCATTGATGTGTGGTTTGTTAGGAGTGGTCATCATTTGGCTGAGATACAATACAACTATTTGACAATCTGGAATCTGAAGGTTCAAACAAATTAAATTACTGAGACAATTGGCTTTCAGTTGTATATTGCGATTTAAAACTATCTGTGGTTTTGTGGCTGTCCTACAAAGTCAGTGTGCTGAATCGTTCACATGCTGCATCCTTGTACTCATGACGCAGAGTTCTCGGGTATCAGTCCTGTGAATACTTAAGTGGGTGGCTCTTTTGACTTCAACAGTAAGCAGTTTAAATGCATTTACATTTATACATCAAGCAGGGGCTTATGCAACCAGACTTGCAAAAGAGGAAAATAACAAGCAGTTCGTGCCAACAGTTTCATAGTACACAATGCCAAGATGCCAAGTTTCAAGTAGAAGTCTGTTTAGTGCACAACCATCTAGAACAAGTTACCAACTGCAAAGAATTCACAAAAAGCGTTATAGTTTTGTTTTGCACAAGCAAACACTATTTACAGGAAAGAAGTATATAAATATATTCTCTCCCACTCCAGCTTGCTCTCTCAGGCATACAGTATCTCTCCCCTCTTCCACTTTGTCCACCACAAAGAAAGTCTGCAGTTATCAACACAACATCTTTATTTTTGCACCAGACTGTTTGTACAGAATGTTGAACTCGTATGCAACAAAATGATTGTGTGTGTTGGGTCAATTATTTTCTTTAATGTTATAGCAAAAGTAAGGTTCTTACCTGTAGCCCAGATGTTCTTTTTTTCTATTCAGAACCAAGTTTGGAGTCACTTTAATCTTAAACAATGCTCCATGTCAACCAGAGAAAGTCTATCATTTTATTAGCTACAGATCAAATGCTGAATGATGATTATTAAGTGCTACTGTTCAAAAGTTTGAGGTCAGAAATAGAATGTATAAAAAACATGAAAAACGGTAGATAACAACAACTGTTACAGCATTTAAACACTGTAAAACCCAACAGTCAACATTTGTATATGAAATGAGTGTAGTTCATTCAAAATTGACTTAATTCTACACATTTAAGAACTCAGTGTTGAAGGTAATGAGTTAATTAAATACCTTATTACTTTAACTCAAATGGAGTAAGTTCACAGTACTCATATAGATTTTTTTTAACTCTAATGGTTTAAGTTGCCTTAACTTATTGGGTTTTACAGTACTCGATTGGTTTGAGGTTTGTTCTTCAAGTTCAAGTTCAAGTCAACTTTATTGTCAATCAAACCATGCAACAGTACATTACACAGAAGACTGAAATTGTGTTTCTTCCATACTCCAATGTGCAATTTAAAACAAAAAATATGACACACACTAGACATAAACTAAACATTTAACTAATACAGTACAAGAGAAATTGAATAAAAAGACAATAATAAACTGTGAACACCAGATTACCAGATATTCTATTGTTCCAGAATATGACCATTTATTGGGTTTAACTGTGCTCAAATTGCTTCATTTACTCAAAAAGATTAAGTTCACAGTACTCATTAGGATTAGTTTTTGATTTTAAATGGTTTGTTGCAATTAGTTTCCTCAAATGGGTTTAGTTACTTTACAGTAATATAAAGTAATATAAACATAAAAAATGTTTCCTGAGCCCAAAATCAGTATATTATGGTAATTTCTGGTGGATTATAGGACACTAAAGACAAAATTAACGGCTGTTGAATTGGTTTTGTCATTACTAAAATTAAAATGTTAATATGTTCAAATTAATAAAACAACATTCATAATTGTAATATATGAGTGTATTTTCATCAAATAAGTATTTTTGAGCAAATAGCAATTAAATGTCTTTAAACAGCAAACTTTTGAACAGTATTCAATAGTTCATGTTTGAAAATTGAACATTGAATGATTTTTGCAATACCTATTGTGCTTGTCCTCTTGAAACAGGCCCTATCTCTGCTACATTAATTTTTAAAGGAACGCTCTACTTCTTTTGGAAATAGGCACATTTTACAGGTCCTCTAGAGTTGAACAGTTGAGTTTAGCCATTTTTAAACCCATTCAGCTGATCTCTAGTCCTAGCGAGAGCACATTTAGCTTAGCGTAGCATAAATCGTTGAATTGGATTAGAGCATTAGACCATCACTTTAAAAAATAAGGAGGTTTTTGAAACTTCTAATATTCTATTGGACTTAGTACATAATGTAAATACAAAATAATCAAACTTTAAATAGGAAAATTCTATAAACCTTTTATTTATTTATTTATTTTTTAAATGAAATGCTAACTTCTTAATTCAATTCAATGAATTATGCTAAGTAAGCTAAAAGTGATTCTGCCAGCCACAAAGATTGGCTAAATGGATTTAAAAATGGTCAAGCTCAGCTATTTAACTCTAATATGAGCCTACTTCTCCCAAAAGTGGAGCATTCCTTTGAGGGGTGATTGCCTAGGTAAACCTTCTTGTGAATGACGTGTCTACATGTTAACTGTTAAAAGGCCATAAACTGTATTTGCCATATTTCTCTAAGAGCATCCCGTAAAAAGTATAGATAAATGATTATTTGTTGTGCCCTCTGGGTCTCTGATATCTCAGGGAACAGATATGTAAATATAATTTTATTTATGTATTTATTTTTGGAGCAAGCCCTATACAGTAAATACCCTCAAAGTAGCTCCTATTGTTGCCTTGCAAACAAAAGTCTTCTCTTGTCTGCTGACCTTGGCCTCTGTGATCTCAATACTTTTTTTGCTATTTACAGTGAAAAGTCTACTGTATTCCCCTTGAATCATTTCCTCCAGCTTTGAATAACACTCGGATTGACTCCAAATAACTGACGGAGATGCAGTATGTATTCATTTCAGATGCAGTATCTGTTAAACTCTGACGTGAATCTCTATGAAATATGAATAGTAATCATTAAAAAAGACAATGACAGCAGTTGTGTCTGTCAACCAAATAAAAAAGAGAGACCATTGTGCAGAATGTTGGTACCGATGAGTTGAAGTTTGCAATATTATGTGGCTTAGCGCCAAGCCTGCAAAACCTCTTTAGTTTAATGCACCCAGGGTTTTTTCTCTTTATCTTTATTGATGAAATAGTAAGAGAGAGGTTGACTGTATTATGCTCTTGTTAACTGTAGCTTAACTAAATATACTGATATTTTAGCATTAACCTCATAAAAAAACTGTGCCTACTACTATATTTATCAGTTGTGTTCCTCGATTCAATTAAGTTCAAGTCATCAAATGCAAAACATCACCTAATAATGTTCATCCTGTGTGTTCTACTCTTGTATGCACATTTAAACTATGCATAAGACGATGCCATTTAGAATAATTGGGAAAGCAGTGTAAACCTGTGCACCCCAGCAGGTCTGGGATCAGCGTGTTGAAGTCAGTCGGGTGTTGGTGGTCCGCATATTTTGAAACATATCGTAATATTCAGAGTATGAGCCAATGCCACATAAGCTTCACTAACATCTCTGTATTAAGTACACGTGCAGTCTGAAGGGCCCATTTTAGAGTCTCTCGATGTCCATACTAATGTCTATGGCCATATGTACCAATTGTAAATACATATAAATATATAATTATAGTTCTATATATACATATGATATTATGTTTCTATTATGATTATATTGTTATAATCCATTGTAACCCAAATGCAGGTAACAAATTATATTAAAGAGTTATATTAAACAGTCATGTATCTACCTGAGATCAGCCTGGAGTGCATTTCCTTGCTTTGTGTGCATGTCTGTGTGTGCATGCAGGACTGAATGTGGGTGTAATTTCTGCCCTGAGCAGTAGATGACACTAAAGCATATTGAAAAAGTACCTGATTCCATTGATATAATAGAAATAACATTTCTATAATATTATTTTTTGAGATATTATTATTATTATTATTATTATTATTATTATTATTATTATTATTATTATTATTATTATTATTATTATTATTATTATTATTTATATGTTAAGAATTGTGGAATTGTATGTTTATGGTATGTTTGTGTTTCATTTAAATGAACAAGCACAGTTCTGTTATAATGGACAGTAATTCATCTGTATTTCTGTAGCACTTTTACAATGTAGATTGTGTCAAAGCTGCTTCACATAGAAGATTATAGTGTGTTGAAACGGTGTCAGTTCAGTGTTCAGAGTTTAAGTTCAGTGCAGTTTAGTTCAGTGTGCTTTAATATTCAGTACTGAAAGTCCAAACACTGAATAGCAAATCCATCGATGCACAGCTCAACAATAGTAATGGTAACAAAAGAGTAATGGTTTAACACAGTTTCTTTAATTTCTGTTTTGTTATTTGTTATTTTTAATAAAATTTCTTCTTGATTAGATGCTTAACAGTCAATTATAAATTAACTAATAACTAATTACTGCATGCTGTGGGCAAGTGACAAACAGCAATATTTAATATAGTTTGTAAATGTGTGTTTATTTAATAATTGCATAATAAACCCACTGAAAAATCTAGCTTAAAGCAGCTTAGGCTGGCTGCCTGCTTTTAGCTGGTCAACCAGCCTGATTTTAGAGAGGTTTTGATCATTGCCAGACTGGTTTCCAGCCATTTTCAGCCTGGTCTGGTCAAGATGGTCAGGCTGGGAGATGACCAGCTAAAACCAGTCTGGATAAGCTGGTTTTAGCTGGTCATTTTCCAGCCTGACTATATGACCACGCTAGAATGACTGGAAACCAAACCAAAACCCTTTAAAACCAGGCTGGTTGACTAGCTAAAACCAGCAGGTCTTTTTAATTTTTTTTTTTTTTTTACATTTGGCAGATTAAGGTTAAATTATTAATATTAAAATGCTGTTTAAGCCAGCAAATCATTTTTTAGTGTTGTCAGGTTATCATTGAATCAGTTAAAAAAGTTAATCCACTTATAAATAAATAGATAAATAAACAAGCAAGCAAACAAGAGAACAGCAATTGAAATCATCATATTGAAAACTACAGAAATTCCAATGGTTTCAACTACAAATACTATTAAAAACTTTACAAAATGATCAACTGTTTTTAAAGAAGTAAAAATGTATACAAATGTAACAAAGTCAAATTTTATGTTTTCTACAGTGTTTTGGTAAATAAAGCAAAGGACGGTAATAAAAAAAGAGAAAAAAACTAAAGAATAAAAATAATAACAGGAGCGACACAGTGGCTCGGTGGTTAGCACAGTCGCCTAACCGCAAGAAGTTGCTGGTTCGAGTCCCGGCTGGGCCAGTTGGCATTTCTGCGTGCAAGTTTGCATGTTCTCTCTGTGTTCGTGTGGGTTTTTTCCAGGTGCTCCGGTTTCCCCCACTGTCCAAAGACATATGCTATAAGTGAATTAAATAAACAAAATTGTCTGTGTAGTGAACGTTTGTGAATGAGTGTGTATGGATGTTTCCTGGTACTGGGTTGCAGCTAAAAAGGCATCCGCTGTGTAAGACATATGCTGGGTAAGTTGGTGGTTCATTCCACTATGGTGAACACTGGTGAATAAAGGGACTAAGCCGGAGGAAAAAAGACCCAAAAGAAACCATTAAAGACCCAAAGAAACCATTAAAATGGACAAATTCTGTTCTGGTTTTCTGTTGTTGTTGTTTTTTTTAGTAAGTAAATCACTCTCTATTTTACTGTAGATATATTGTTACCATGGTGATTTATGTTGGTATATTTACATCATTAATATGCCTAATGTGTTTGCTTGAGCTTCATTTGTTGAAATCTCTCTCTCTCTCTGTTGTGCGATGAAAAGATCTTGCGTGGGTTGCCTGTGTGACGAGCGCTGGAAAGACTAGTTTAACGCATCTCTGCTTGCCAGTTGCTGTTGGATCTGTCAGGTGAAAAAGGCGCGCACGAACCTGAGCATCCACGAGACCAAGAGCATCCGCGCGCAGAGCATTGGTCACTTCGGGAATACAGAGGAGCGCGGAACTTTACAGCAGGTGGTGCATCTCGGTTTACGTCTAGGAAAAGTCCTGATGATGTGTGCAAGAATAGATAAAAGCAGTGACTCTTAAACGACGCTGTCATTTAGACTGACGTCGAGGTTAATAAACAAACAAGACGCGCAATTTTTACGAAGAAAGCGGAGCGCAAGCGATGAACTGAAAGCTACTCGTTAAAAATGGGTTGAAGAAAAGAGAGGTGTAAGTAGGTTCTTTTTAACATGTGGAGCCATATGTGTCAATTTTATTTTAAAAAGCATATTTGACAGATTATTTTGAAGAAGAGGAATAAGAAGGGCGCGCGCTCAGCGCGTGCAATTCTTTCATACTTTTAACGCTTTACTTAAAAATGCCTCCTTTGGTGCTTTATATAATGGCAGTTTATTGAAGTTGGACATTGCATATATGATTCAGCTTTATAGAATTTTACTTTTGTGCTAACGAAGAAAGCATTTTCTTCACTTTAATTTTACAGTATGTTGTCTCTGTCAAGCTATAGTGGATTTCAGGGATTGGATTTGTATCTTTTTGCTGCTGTTCCTCATTTTCCACTGTGCTACCTCAGCATGCGGGAGTTGTGTGTAGCACAGCAAATCTCAAGATGACTGGATTTTGTAAAGACTGGGTTTGTGGAAACAGAAATGAACTTCAGATATCATTTCTTTAGACTTGTGTTTATGGTATAGTGTCAACACATGAACTGAAATGGATTTTTTGGTCAGTGAGCTCAGAACTGTTCAAGCAATTCTTTTTCTTTCTATTACTTTTTCTGCATAGATTTTCTTTACAAACTTGAAGTACAATCACAGCTAATATACAAAAGCTCTTGATCTTTGAACTCTTTTGCTGAAAACTGAAGTTATCCAACATTTTAACAGCTGGAAGGTTCACAGATGAAGATGCACTTGATGCCTATAATAATGCTGCTCTAAATGTTCTTAGCTGGTGTTTTTCAAGTGTTGAGACTGAAGTTGAGATATATAGGATAAAGACAGCTCTATTAAGCTTCAACTTTTAGGCTCAATTGTTTTATCTCCCCCCCACTGAACCTCTCAGGTGGGGGGGGAAGGTAAGACCCAAACTATGGAGTCCAACCCAGACAGCCCAAGTCGGGCTGTGGAGTATCTTCTGGAGCTCAATAACATCATTGAGAACCAGGCCAAACTTCTAGACACCCAACGTAAACGCATTGAGGAGCTCGAGACGCAACTGGACCGGGTCAACCAGGAGAACCAGGACCTGCGGCATGACCGAACACCAACCGAGAACTCCACACAGATCCACAACTACAACCAGAGCTCGAAGCCGATCCAGCCGACATCTCTACCAAACCACAATGCTGGAGGTGTGCATCAAAACAGCAGCGGTAATGTCCCCTCATCCACAGTGCCTGGTCCAGCTCGCCGCACACACACGAGGCTGACCCGAGGCCTGTCATGTGGGTCGGCCCCTGTTGACAAAGATAGAGGCCGACTGGACCGGAATGACAGCTCTGGGACAAACAACACCTCCACCCTTCGGAAACAGTAAGTGCCTCATTCCTTTACTCACACTTTGTGAGGGCTGATGCGGGTTATTGGTTGTTTGGCCTTTTAAGGTAGCTTGCAGTATATGGTATTTGTGCTATCTATTTGTATTTATTTTTTAGGGTATTGACTGATTGGAATCTTGTTTCAAGAATATATCATACTTTGTGAAATCACACTAAACATGCACACGCGCACACACACACACACACACACACACACACACACACACACACACACACACACACACACACACACACACACACTCTTTTGAACTCATAATTTTTTTTCAAATGTTTCTCAATTGCTGTTTAACACAGAGATTTTAACACATTTTTAAACATAATAGTTTAACGAACTAATTTATTTAGTCTTTGACATAAACAGTACATAATATGTACTAGTTTTCTTGCATTACACTTATAGTGCAGTTTAAAGGCTTAACTAGGTCACTTACAGAAAGTTAACTAGTCAAGTTAGTTAAGTTAACAAGTAAGGTAAGTCAACAGTGGTTTGTTCTTTAGCCAATTGAAAAAAAAAATCTTAAGAGTGCTAATATTATTGACCTTAAAACATTTGTTTAATTAAAACTTATTTTATTCCAGCCAAACTAAAAAAAGAAATCTATCTCCAGAAGAAACAAATATAGGTCACACTTTACAATAATGTTCATTAGTTAATGTTAATTAATGCATTTACTACAATAAACAATAAACAATACATTTACTACTGTATTTGTTCATGTTAGTTAACGTTAGTTAATGAAAATACAGTAGTTCATTGTTAATTCATGTTTACTCATGGTGCATTAACCAATGTTAACAAGCATGGACTTGGATGTTAATAATGCATAAGTAAATGTTCAATTATGATTAATAAATGCTGTACAAGTGTTGTTAATGATTAGTTCATGTTAGTAAATGCATTAACTAATAAACCTTAATGTAAAGTGTTACCCAAATATATAATACGGTCAAAATTTCCATGGTCTGTCAAGCATCACTTGTTTGAAAAAGAATAAAAATTTAACATATACAGTACATACTAGGGATGTAACGATTCACAGTGAGCCAGTTAAAAATGTATTCAAATATGTGACTACTAAAACCAGTAGAAATGTTAAACAGATCACATTTTTTAAACAGAGGGGGCGATGTGTTTACAGGTGCTAACTCACCATACCTGCACATCAGCGGCGTGCAAGAGGTGGGGCAGCACACTTTAATACACATTGAAATGTGCACAGCTAATGCCAATTTTTTTTTGAACAATGTCAAATCCCAGCACAGTCACAGTTTTAGAACATATATTTATATGGGGATGTAACGATTCACTGCGAAAATCAATTCAAATATATGATGATAAAAACCGGTAGAAATGTTGAACAAATCGCGATACATCTTTTGAATAGAGGCGCAAACTCGATTTACCTGCACATCAGCGGCAAGCAAAAGCAAACTAAAATGACAGCGGTGAGGTGTGCCAGACAAAACACAAACTGTGTGCAAATACTGCAAAAACATCTTTACTTACACAAACAGAACAATGAATATGATGCACATAAACCGTCAGCACAGTAAAAAACTACTGTCACAGACGTCTATACTCAGAAAAACTATTAATAAACGATGCAACAGTGTCATTCATTCATTCATTTTCTTGTCGGCTTAGTCCCTTTATTAATCCGGGGTCGCCACAGCGGAATGAACCGCCAACTCATTCAGCAAGTCTTCTTCTAGCCGCAACCCAGACACATGTCTTTGGACTGTGGGGGAAACCGGAGCACCCGGAGGGAACCCACGCGAATGCAGGGAGAACATGCAAACTCCACACAGAAACGCCAACAAACCAGCGACCTTCTTGCTGTGAGGCGACAGCACTACCTACTTTGCCACTGCTTCACCCGCGGTGCAACAGTGTTTTCATAGCAAAAGTGTGAAGATGTTTTTCAGACTGAAAGAGAACGTTGTGCTGTTACACAAGCAGCTATTAGATTATTTTTACCCTCTCCTTTTCAAATTAGTTGCATATTTTAATAATTTGCTTATTATTATTGAATATTTTAAAATGTTCAAGGTTAACTCGTCTTTCGTATATCACACTTATGCTCAGGGCCGGCGCGTCCATAGAGGCAACCTAGGCAGCCGCCTAGGGCGGCAGTATAGAGAGGGCGGCATCCGCTACACCTCCCTTACCACCCGTGTCCTCAGTTATGTCCGCGACATCTCCCTCACCACCCACGTCCTCAGATATATTCGCGCATAGACGCAAGAATAGAGAGAGTGGCGTCAGCGACACCTCCATCAGCATCCGCGTGTCCTCAGTTATATCCGCCCATAGGGCGGCAGAATAGAGGTCCGCGACATCCGCGCGTCCTTGGTTATATCCGCGCATATGGTGGCAGAACAGAGAGCGCAGTGTCCCCGACACCTCCCTCCCTCCGTCAGCACCCGCGCATCCTCAGGGTGGCAGAATAGAGGTCCGCAACACCTCACTTCATTTTTATAACCGGTCACTTTCGTTTTCACAATGGGGTTGAGGGTGGCGTGATCGTCCTCTGCCTAAAGCGGCAGTTCAGCTTGCTCCGGCCCTGCTTATGCTTATACTAATTAATTATACAAGTAACATTAGTTATTCACCTTCATGATCATGTTCAACTCTGGTCTCTATCCTACTATAAAGTCATTTTATAATCCAGGCGTGACCAACCCTGTTACTGGAGAGCCACCTTCTTGCAGATTTCAGTTGCAACCCAAATCAAACACACCTGCCTGTAATTATCAAGTGGTGTTAATTAATTGGTTCAGATGTGTTTGATATGGGATGCAACTGAAATCTGCAGGAAGGTGGCTCTCCAGGAACAAGGTTGGCCACCCCTGTTATAATTAGTTTATTTATTTATTTTTTTTAATGCCAGTGGCCAGTCCCCTGGAGCAAAGGGTCTATTGACCACCTCTGTACACACGGCACAGGCTTACCTCTCCACACCAGCCAATCTCAGTCCCCAGTGAATTTTTTTTTTTTTTTCAGCAGGGGACAGATTGTAAATGTGCAAAGACCTCAGCTTATGCCAGAAAACAGATGTGCTGATGTTTCTTCTTGGAAATGTCAAATCCCAGAACAGTCACAGTTTTAGTTTGTTTATATTAATGAGTTTTCTATAGTTTGTATTTTTGTTTTTTATTTTTCTGTAATTTGCTTTTAAAATAGCAATTTAGTTATGGTACAAATATATATATATATATATATATTTGCAAAAATGTGCAGCAAATAAAAAAAGAAAGGGCTCTTCACCCTAAATTTGTTTCAAATAGTTTGATTAAAAAATCATGTCTTAATCATATCATGAGATTAGTATCGAATCATGAGTCAGGTGAATCGTTACACCCCTAACATATACATACAGTTGAAGTCAGAATCATTAGCCCCTCTTTGAATATTTGTTCTTTTTTAAATATTTCCTAAATGATATTAAACAGAGCAAGGAAATTTTCACAGTATATCTGATAATATTTTTTTCTTCTGGAGAAAGTCTTACTTGTTTTATTTTGGCTAGAATAAAAGCAGTTTTTAATTTTTTAAACACCATTTTAAGGGCAAAATTATTAGCCCCTTTAAGCTATATTTTTTTCTGATTGTTTACAGAACAAACCATCATTATACAATAATTTGCCTAATTACCCTAACCTGCCTAGTTAACGTAATTAACCTACTTAAGCCTTTAAATGTCACTTTAAGCTGTATAGAAGTGTCTTGAAAAATATGTAATCACATATTATTTACTGTCATCATGGCAAAGATAAAATAAATCAGTTATTAAAACTATGTTTAGAAACGTGTTGAACAAATCTTCTCTCTGTTAAACAGTAATTGGGGAAAAAATAAACAGGGTGGCGATATACATACATACATATATATATATATATATATATATATATATATATATATATATATATATATATATATATATATATATATATATATATATATATTACTGTATATGTAAATAAATTACTATTCATTTTAACAATATTTTAATATTTTAATAGTAATAATAACAAAAAATTTGTAATGACTTTGTTTGTGGAAATGTAGAAATACTAAAAGCTTCAGTTACTGCCAATCATTTTAATATATATTTGAAAGATTCAGGAATGAACATTAAGATGCAATTCATGCATATAACAGTGGTTTCTTTTTACATTCTTTGCTGGTTTTTGTCAGTTGTTAAGACTATATTTTACTTTTGGATTGATCTGTTGTTTTTGAGGGAGTCTCTGGAATTCAGCTGAACATCTTCCATCATCATTATTTTAATTGCTTGTTTTCCTCGAGATTTACGCTTCCTTGTTTTAACATTTCTAAATAATCAAACACATGGAGTTTGTTGTTGTTGGGTGAAAGGTTAAGTATTCTGCAGATGTGTTTTCCCCCCGCATCCTTGGGTGATCCAGGCGTCAACAAAAGCAGCATCTCCAGAGCGTCAGACCCAGCGTGAGTCTTCCTCTCTGCCTCATTGAGCTCAACATCGCTCCCCGGCTCATATAATTATGTTTGCTCGCTCATCGCCAGCAGCTGTACAACCCCTGTATTCTGTTCTCAAGTGTCTGGAGAGCTCTCAAATCGGTTCATCTTCTGCCTCGCTTTTCCTCGCTTGTCTGAAATGATGGACAATAACAGTCCATCACTCTCCTTTCACAACGTTGAATGGTTGATTTTAGAAAATGGCTAAAAATAAACTACTATAAAGCAGGCTGATTCGGGGACACAGGTTTGGTGTTTCTCGAAAATGTGCAGTGTGAAGTTCAGAGCTCAAATATTTGGACAAATGTTTATTATCCACATTATCGACGTTATATCAAGCAAGACTTTCCCAGCTTATTTTATCTAGATGTAAAGTAAACTCTATTGTATTTTATTGTAGCTATTGTATGGCAGCACTGTTGCCATCAAGTTACTAAAACAGCAACTTTTAAGTAACTTACCTGTACTGTAAGTGTTTTGTACAGTAGCAGGGCCCTAAGTTAACTTTAAGTAAAATAGCCTTGTCGCCCTTGACCACATTTTAATTTGACAGTTTTTACAGTACTTCTACTGTAATTTATTTACATTTTACACTAGCAGTGCAAAACCTTTTATATATAGTATTTAATAATGAATTGAATAAATCCCAAACAAGTGACATGTTCAACAGTGTTTTTATTATTCATTGTCATTGTATGCATTTTAAGTTTTTTACAAAGGTAATTTTCATTCATCAAACTATTAAAAATGCACTTTAATCGTCTTTGTAAATTGATTACTTTGATTACAGTAGAATATCGCAACTTCATAATATGCAGTAAGTTACTGTAAAAGTTTTCAATTTAGTCACTATGCAGTGCATATTACAGTAGTGAACTGTAAATACTGTATGGTATTTTACTGGGCATTTTTGCAGTAAGTAACTGTAAAATTGCGGTAAAGTCTAACAGTGTAATAGAATTCAGACCCCCTCGTTTTTTGCGATCTCGCAATCACTGAATTTAACACAAAATCAACAAAAAGTTCTGCAAAATTCTTATTGTGAATGCAAAATAATCGCAAGAACAATTTTAATAATCTCATAAAACATCCTATTCCAAACCATATAATCAAATTATATTTATTTCAGTTTGCAATTAATTGTTTTACATGACTTACAAATGTTGCATACACAGCGCACGTGATGTATTTGAGGGTCTCTCAAAAAATGACGTCTCACCTGCGTCTTCACAATCATTGGTATTATGCTGTACGTAAAATCGATAAATGTTTTTGTTGAATACTTTCCCAGCAGGTAACAAGAGAAAACTCTTCCCTGCCATTGAAGAGTTTTACAGCAATTTGTTGAGAGAGAGAAAAATCGTGGACAAAAATAAGAGTTATACAACCTTTCTTTGGATTAATCCCTACCATTTTAGATCTGTTTTAAATCTTGTGTGGACAAGAGAGCAAAATAAAGAAGCTTTATTTTTATGATTTGTGTCAGATTGCACATAGTAGTCTGCCCAATATGGTAATTTATATTTATAGAATTATTTTTTTTTTGTTGTTCATCGCAAACTTGTCCGCAAATTTCGGGGAATTACCACCACAACATCAGTCATTTTTAACGCAAGAAATAAAAATAAAAAAAATCACAGAAAATTGTGAAAAACTACAGGGGAGATTTTTTTAAACTTTAAATATTAATATCGCAAATTCCTAATATGCAGTAAAGTTACTGTAAAAGTTTTCAATTTAGCCGGCTAAACAGGAGAACTGGATAAACAAGGCTAAGATCAAAACCCGGGAAAACAAGACCAGGATAACGCGTTGTAATGTCACCTTACAGATAAACAAGACTCGGCAACCAGGGTGAGTGAATGAGTGGTTTATGTATGGTATTTTATCAGTCTCTGACAGGGTTCAGCTGGTGAGTGCAATCAAGCAGATGAATGAGCATGGGTGTCTGGGAGCAGTGCATGTATGAAAATATAAGCTGCGTCCGAAACCGCCTACTACTCAGTAGGTACTGCATTTGAATTTAAGCGTACTACTCGGCCGTTAGAAAAGTTCGTTCTATACAGTATGAACGTGAAAAGTATGAATGGAATTCGGACGTACTACATCCACCATTTTGTCATGGTCACGTGACCTACCTGCGTCAGTTGCGTCGCCTCACTTCCATTCATGAATTCTCTCACAGGGCATTATGGGATAGCGCAGCGTGCATGGGATGCGCACTTCAGAATCTCGCCGGAAGTAGTAAGTCATCCGGGTACTTCTCGCATACTGATTTTCGAATTCAATGAATTCGGACATACTACTCAGCTCGCATACTGATTTTAGCGTACTATATAGTATGGAAGTATGTGGTTTCGGACGCAGCCATAGTTCTGGGAAATGCGGAAGTGTAGTCCTGGTGTTCGTGTGAAAACCAGCGATATCTGGAGAGCGATCGCTGGTTGTGTGACAGCATTCAACTGTAAAGACTGTATATGGTATTTTACTGGGCTTTCTTGCAGTAAATAACTGTAAACTTGTAATAGAATTGATTTAATTTATCTAAATATTTTGTAGATTGATTGATCTTTGTTTGACAGAACAACTTTTTTTTACGCAACAAAATGACAAAGTAATTTAATTGTTCAAACATTTTTTTAATTAAATAGGAGTTATAAAACTGATGTTCATCACTGATGGTGTTGTGGATTGCTTTTAGTTTTGTGTTATTGTTAACATGTGGCCCACCCAGGGCTTTTAAAATTAACACTTGTCATTGCCAAATGCAATATGTACGTGTGTTACTCAACTGGCTGGTAACTGTTTTTAAGTACCACTAATAATGCCTCAGAATGTGACCTGATTTAGCATAATTTAAAAACTGTATTGTAATAATACAAATGTCTAATCTGATGCACCGCAGTGATCTCTTCACTTGAGCAGCTCATGTTTTTAGTATTTAGGATCTCTTGATTCTAAGTAAACATGAACTCCAACATTACTCTAATTCTCTGGGCACAAACAGTTCCTTTGTATAATTAGCACTTCCTAACCAGAATTGAAGTTTCTATGCTTTTGTTTAGGACTGGAATATGTATAACAGTAGTAAATCTAAAAAAAATAAAAAATTAATAAAGATTATATTCAGCATAAACAAGCTCTAAATATAACATTGAAAAGCCAGATTACAAAGAGAAACTATAAAGAACAAACAGTTCTGATGCCAAAAAGAAAGTATTAGATTTTATTATTAGATTGGATTTTTTTGCTTGTCAATAACCTTTTTAAAAAAAGTATTTTTTTTTTATTTGTCTAAGTTGACTTTTATATAAAAAAATATATTTAGAAATTATAATAGAATTACTTTAAGTTTAGAGCCACAGGGGACAAACTTTAAAACATAAACCCCTTTCACACAGTGTTACCAGTAAATATCCGGGAAATTTCCTGAAAGTCTTTACCGGCAAATTTAAAAAACGCTGTTCGTGTTCACACTTCACACAGGCAAGGACATTACGTTTAATATTACTGGAAGAGAGCATTCACACATACAATCTTATCGATAATTATTTATACAGTTGGCATTAAGAAAGAACAGAGAAACATTATCTGACTAACATCTAGCAGCTAAATGTGTCTGGAAAAATATTCAACGGCTCTTATCTTCATAAACAGTGTATATGTGAATGTTTGGCTTAAGTAGACGTCTCACATCAGTGCATTCTAGACGTGGACACGCTCTTTCCAGCAATCTTCCTTCTGCGTTCACACAGAGCAGCAGTCCGGAAAAATACCGGGAATGTTACAACTTCTCTTCCTGGAAAATTGCTGGAACGAATTTACCAGTACTTTCAAAAAAGGGGCTGTTCACACAAACAGACCTTTCTGGAAAATTGCCGGTAATTATCCGGAAAGGTCTGTATGTGTGAAAGGGGCTATGGCTCATTTCATCATTCATTTGCAACATTTTCACTTTCATTCAGATTCCACATTCGCAAAACACAAGCTACGATTGACATACTGTATAATTGTGCTGTCGTCAGTGTCCATGCATCACATTAATGCCACCCTGTTGACATTCTGTAGTGATTCTGAAGGAGTGGCACTGTGCCATGTCTACAATGACTCAAGGTTTCGTTTTGAGAAGCGGCAAGAATTTGAACAGTGGACATTGGACAACAAGTACTGCGCCGTGTTCCACATGTTTAAAATTTTAATTTTGTCCAAACTCAACAAATTCAGCAGCATACAATAATGTACCTGTCAACATTTTTTTTCTGTTCCTAGCTTGTAGCCACATAGGCCTACACTGTTGTGATTTAATTTAAATACAGACTCAATTCAGAATTGCGAGAGAAAGCATTGCAGTTCATTGATAAATCTGTATCTCCCACCCCTAATGTCCTCATAGGTTTCCTCTAGTTTCCCCCACAGTCCAAAGATATGTGGGATTGTTCAATTAGAAAAACTCAATTGGCAGTAGTGTATAAACTCTGTGATGGTGTGTGTGCGTGTTTTAAACACAATCTCAAAGCTATTCGTAACTTTGTATTATTTATTTAGTGGCTAATTCGTATGAATTCATACAAACTTATTCATACAATTTAGTATAATTTGCTCATCCCCCAATGATAGTTGGGATCAGAGGTGGGGTTGGGCCTTCTCTTTAAAATCTACTTATGTACTTATATAGCTCATTTATCATGTATGGCTATACAACCAAAGCGCTTCACAATCATGTGGGTGGTCTCTTCACACCAATACCAGTAAGCAGCATCCACTTGGATGATGTGACGGCAGCCACAGGACAACGGCGCCCGTGCACTCACCACACACCAGCTATTGGTGGAGCGGAGAGCCAGTAGCTATTTTTCCATTCACCTATTTTTATGCGCATTTTGCATATGCACATAAAAACCCGTTGATGGAAATGCTGTGATGCGTATAAATTTAGAAAATGCACATAAAAAACTTATACGCATTACCGAGTGGCATAAACTTTTTATTCGATAAGAAAAGATGCGCATAAACTAATAGGAAAACACTTTTACCGCACAAATTACAGCATGAGCAGTAAAAAAAAGGTCATGTGATTCTGTTATTAGAGATCATGTGATGAAAAAAATGTGTGTAAATGGACAAACCAGCAGGCTGAGCACACTGTAAACCATCTGAAATGTTGTTTTGGTCATTCTAAAATGCTTTACCGTTTAAGTATTAGTGTTATTATAATAAATTAGTATAATATATTATTAATGACCTCCAGAATCAAGAGCGACATTGTGCATTCACTACGTGTCAGGATTGCTTTCTGAGGTGCAAGTTATTTATTAGATAAAGAAAAGATTGACACAGCTTCTCCTACAGGCGCAAATTCTGTTTTTACTGTTGATATTTGGCGCCAGTTAATCAGAAAGTGACAATTTTGTTTGCTTTGATGGAAACGCTGCTTTATTCACACGTCCTTTATGCGATAATCCAGTTTTGCGCATAAAGTTCATTCGCATTTTGGATGGAAACATAGTGATAGAGCCAATTCGGTGGATGACTCGTATGAATTTGTATGAATTAGCCAGTTAACTTACAAAACAAAATATACAGTAGTTACGTTTCCATCACTGGGGGTCGCATGGGTTAGTGGCTGGGTTCTGGGCAGGAAGAGCATCTGCCAGTAAAACATATGCCAGATTAATTAGCAGTTCATTCTGCTGTGGCAACCTCTGATAAAAGGGAACAAGACAGGACACAGCAACAATACTGGAAATCAGGATATTTGCGCTCATATGACTCAGAAATCTCAAATGATTTAAATGGCTCAGATGAGTCAGATGGGCTGGAGAGGACTAGCAGAAATTCAGGAGAAGGAGAGTTAGATGGAACCAGTGGAGACCCAGTAGATGAAGAACATGTGTGGGAGGGTTGGGCAGAATCTGTAGCAACAGAGCCAATATTCAATGTCAAAATAAGGCCTTATTTTCTCAGAGTCCAAGGAATAGTTCACACACAAATGAAAATTCTGCCATCATTTACTCACCTTTCACTTGTTCCAAACCCATTTAAGTTTCTTTCTTCTGTTCAACACAGAAGTTATGGAAACATGTAACCACTGACTTCCATATGTTACCTGGTCAGCAAAATGAGTCTCAGAGACCCACATTTCAAAACTGAGATATTTTGTTATCAGTGTAAAGAGGAGAGGAGCTCTAAAAAGAAATTCATACCTTAAAAGGTTTTGAAGATATGCTCATTTGAAATATAGTTGTGTGCCCTTTTGATTTGATTTATTTATTTTCAAACAGAAATATCATACATAAAATATCTTCAACAACAAAAAATAAACTTTAAAATAGTCGAAAATGGAGCGGGATGAAGCACAAGCTGCCATCTTTTTACAATTGAAAACCTGAGATGTTTTTTTGCTGATATCCTTCAAAATCCATTGCATTTAAAGGGATAAACTATTTATTTTAAAGATTAATTTGAAAAGTTCAAATGCAAAAGCCTTAAAGTGCCACCTGAAATTTTATTCTAATATTAGCATTTTTTTCAGGCTCCTATACAGTATCTTGATTCAGTAATTTCACTTTTATGGCAAACAACATGTTATTTTCATCTCTTTTAACATGAAATAACTGAACATAAATGTAAGATGCTAAGAAAAAAATGCTCATTGTAGAAGACAATTCCTGATGGCACTGGTTCCAGATGGTTTTTGCATCTGAACTTTTCACCTGTACATTTATATAAACGCTATAAACTATTAAGTCAACTTTAAAAGTCATTTAAATGCTTTTACTCAATGATCTGGACTACAAGACACTGTGATATCATTTTCAATGTCTGTTTTGTGAAATTAGCTATTGTAATTGTTTTCTCACATTTTCAGCCTGTATCTTAAAATAGAACGATGTGACTTCTGACTCATTTCGCCAGATCGAGTCACATACAGTATGTGTTTTCCTACTACAGAAGTCAGTGATTACAGGATTTAGCATTCTTCAAAATGTTTTCTTTTGTGTTCAACAGAAGAAAGAACTCAAAGGTTTAAAGTGAGTAAATAGTGAGTAAAACTAAATTTCGGATGAACTATCCCTTTAATGTCCAGTCCACCTGATGCTCTGGGGTGTTGTCTCAAGGTCTGGAGTGTGGAGTTTGTGGGCATCATCATCCGCTGGTCTGATGGTAAGGGGGATCTGTTGTTCACCAGCAGCCACTCCACAAATCCAGAAACATTCTTCCCAGGAACATCTCTAAATGACTGCGCTTTGTATTCGTTGTTAAGGCTGCTATTGTAGAATGTGCAGAGTGTGTCCTCCGGGTAGTTGGCGTAATAAGCAACTTCCAGGAATAGTCTAGTATGGTCTCTAAGAGATTGCTCCCTCTTCTCCAGCAGGAGGGGGTGAGCTGCTGTTTTTCATATAACAAGGAAAGAAAAAAAAGCTCATTTGCCCTTAATTATTATATCAATAAGATTATATTCTATCCAGAGATGGCAAAAGTACACAAATCCTTTACTTAAGTAGCCTACAGATACTCGTGTTTAAAATGACTCTAGTAAAAGTTGAAGTACTGACTACACTTTTGTACTTTTAGTTTTACTAGGTGTGTAAATACCCCCCTCCTAATACCCCCAATGTAAGACATTGTTTATATATATATATATATATATATATATATATATATATATATATATATATATATATATATATATATATATATATATATATATATATATATACACACATACATACATACATACATACACACACACACACACATATATATATATATATATGTACATATTATATATTTATATTAATATATTTATATTTATAATACTTTTTATTGAATATATTGAAAATAAATTGTTTATTGTTTTGGCAGCTCTCATACATTAGCCGTTATATTAGTTTGTTTCCTCAGGGTATTGTAAATTGTTAATACTTTTATTCTACGCTAAAAGCTACATACAGGCGTGACTACAACCTCCAAAACTTGGATGATCTTTTATTCATATGATAAATTCAGAATCTTTTGCATAATATTTTTATTCATTATTGCCCATATAGATAGTTTAGTTGTTGTAAAACATTTGTTAAAAATAAATGAAAGATTAATATGTAAAATCATAGTCAATAAAAAAAAAAAAGTTAAACAATATAAATTCTCTATTAGGAAATAGGGGAATCATCTAAATGCATAAAACTTTAATTAAGTATTTGATTGTTTTAGTGCTAAATGTACAAATCTTTAAAAAAAAAAAGCACTTTTTTGTGGTAATAGATTAAAAGACCAGAGAAATCCCATGCAGTATCAGAAGTGGATGAAAGACTAACCTTAAACATTTGTGTGGCATATTTTTTTAACTGGAATGGATCTCTCTTGTTCACCTGTGATCTGATCGAGCAAAATGTGTCTTATTAACATGTAAACAGGGCAGCACCAGCCATGTTAAATTCGCCATCTTCCTTTGTCTCATCTGCATAGCCATCCTTCTCATAGTAATCATAAACTAGCCCATGTACGGTGCATGATAGCTTTGGTTGAAATAGTCGTGCACTGCAGTACACAGATGCACAGTGAAGAAAATAGACTAACTCCATCAAAGAGGCGCTCAAACTGAGCAATGACAAGAAATAATATCAATCGCAGCACCAACTTCATGAAGACCAAAATAACGAGCCTAATTTAAAAGTGTAAGGAGTAGAAAGTACAGATATTTGTGTAAAAATGTAAGGAGTAAAAGTAAAAAGTAGTCAAAAAAATAAGTAGTAAAGTATTTATAACAGAAAAACCTACTTAAGTATAACAAAGTATTTCTACTTAGCTTCTTCCCATATTTGATTCTACCAATATTCTTAAAATCAGAGAGCCTTTAATAGTAAAACAGCAACAAGAATGAGAATCAATACATATGTAAACATGAATACGTTTTTTTTCCTGTTTATCCAACTATATATATCAATTCTTTAACAACTATTGATCTTATTCTTCCCGTATAAGTGGGTGTGCAGCCATCAGAATCTTTTTGGCTCCAGACTTCTGCTCTCATTCACTTCCATTGATTTTTAAAGGTTGAAAACAGCTCTTTATGCTGATGTTGCAAACTGATACCTTCTTATTATATTATTCAAATTTTTATCTATAGTCATAAATACACTTGTTTATAGAGCAAGCAATTTGTACGTTTTTTTTTTTTTCATTAATTTTTTTCAAGTCACTTCACCCATAGGCAAATGAATAGGTTCGAAAGCAGTTGTAAAAACAAGCGCACTTCCATTTTGCATCAGGTCAATAGTAGGAAGACTTTTGTTATGAGAGTATAAAATGTAACATAAGAGAGTGTACAATGTAGTATAAAATGTCTTTTCTGTGAGCATCTCTGTGGGATTTTAGTGTTGTCAACAAAGAAAAGCATTTCAAAAGAGAAGTTTAACAGTGGTTTCCTTTTTAAAGTAAAAGCCACCAAATGATTAAATGATGAAACTGTTTCAAAAGGAAATGTGCTTGCAAATCAGATATGCCAGAGGAATGATATTACATGTGGGTTATGAGGCAAAATGCAATAAGAAGTTATTGACTGGGTGATGTTTATGCCACTTCTTTGTGCTACACTGTAAAAAATGCAGGGTTGAACTCAATAAAAAAAAGACTTTTGCTGATTGTTCAAACTAGTTATTTAACTCTATTTAACTTCTTCAACTTTAGAGTTAAAACAACACAATTCTTACATTTTTGGGGGGCAACTTAATTGTTTCATGTTAAAAGGCACACACGTACAGTTGAAGTAAAAATTATTTATCCCCCTGAATTATTAGCCCCTTTTTATTTTATCTCCCAATTTCTGTTTAATGGACATTTCTTATCATAGATAAATAGTTTTAATAACTCATTTCTAATAACTGATTTATTTTATCTTTGCCATGATGATGACAGTAAATAATATTTGACTAGATATTTTTCAAGACCCTTCTATACAGCTTTAAGTGGAATTTAAAGGCATAACTAAGTTAATTAGGTTAACTAGGCAGGTTAGGGTAATAAGGCAAGTTATTTTATAATGATGGTTTGTTCTCTAGACTATCGAAAAAAATATTGCTTAAGGAGCTAATAATTTTGACCTTAAAATTGTGTTTAAAAAATTAAAAACTGCTTTTATTCTAGACGAAATAAAACAAATAAGCCTTTCTCCAGAAGAAAAAAATATTATCAGACACACTGTGAAAATTTCCTTGCTCTGTTAAACATCATTTGGGAAATATTTAAAAAAGGAAAAAAAAATATATATAGGGGGGCTAATAATTCCGATTCAACTGTATTTTACCCTTTTGTCTAGATTTAAGATTTTAAAGTCTTTAAGATTTAAGTCATTTGTGTCTCAAGAAAGTGTCTGTAAAGTTTCAGCTCAAATCACCCATCACATTGTTTATTATACCTTTTAGAATATTGGAATTTTCTGCTCTGAACACAAGCTGTTTTTGTTGCATGTGCTTGTTTACTTTACTTTACATTCTTTATTGTCCACAAGTGGAAATTTATCTTTGGCTTCACCACACAACCACATCAGCGTTTACATTACACACATCACAGAAAAAACATTCAACACAAATACATACAACGTCGTCACATATATCAAATTAAAAAACACAATTTAAAACCCTACACATAATTAAAACCCAGTATTTAAAATTCTAATGGCACTTGGCACAAAGGACATTTGATACACATTTTTCTTTACTTGAGGTTGCCTAAAACGTCTTTTTGATGGCAAGAGCTGAAATTTGATATTTAAGGGATGGGAACAATCTTCAACAATGATGTGTGCTTTCTGTCTAATTCTCATTGAATAAATTTCATTTGGTTGTTTTTGCGCTTTACCTACAATTGTACTGCCAATTTTTACTACTCTACACAGTTTTTGCTTTTCCTTCATTGGCAACAGTCCATACCATGCTATCATGTTAAAACTCACAACAAACTTGTTGCCCACCGTTCTTACATGCCTGTCAGAGTGTGCCTCAATCTCCGCCTTGGCTGCTTCAGATAAACAGCACAGTGAAAGACATGAAGAAAGCAGATCTCATGTAACGTTTGTGAGAGATACTACAGTAAGAACTTTTCCAAGGATTATTTGATGTATTTGTTGTGGAGTTAATTCAAGCCTTTTTGCAACGATGAGTCACACAATATTGCAAATTTTACGCACACAACACACACACAGCGGACACATGCATTTAACTCTGCACTTCGTTTTTCTCGACAAATGTGACAGGATACACGCTAATATCCACAGTTGTATAGACATCCATTATGTTAATGTACAAAATAAGCCTGATTTAACCTCCACAAACCGGGATTCAAGTGACTTCTTTTATACTTGTACTGACATGCGGCTGTGGTGATGAATTACAGCGATTTTACTTTAATACAAACATGCACTGTTTTATAAATGTTTTAACCTTGTAAAACTCATTCTTGATCACATTTGATGATGATTGATGATCACAGAGAGCTGAACAGATCTTTAAATCCCAGTTGCTCTGCACATGTCCTGTCTTGTTGAGAAAATTACATGTGTTACTACAGTGACATGTTAATATGCGTCTGTTAATCAATTCACTGGGCAGGAAAAGCTGCACTCCTCATGTTGCTGTCAGCCTTGAACTGGGAAAGATTTGGATCCTATTTTAACATCTATCACTCCAATATGACTGTGGACACACTATACATACACACAGTTCTGTCCAAACAGCTTACAAAAGATGACTTTCATCATAGGCGCTCTTTAAATCAACCTAAATTTGTAAAAACAATTAAGTTAACTTGATTGATTTGCTTGGGACAACATGAAGGAATTATGTGGAACCCAGCATTTTTTAAAGCACATAATTCATTCATGTTGTCCCAACACAAATCATTAGGTTAACTTAAATTTAAAACAATTTAAATTGTTTTAATTTTAAATTTACTTAAAATTAAAACAATTAAGTTGTCCCCAAAAATCCCAAGAATTTTGCTGTTACTTTTTATCAGCAAACTATCTTTTTTGAGTGTAGTTACCAGCCTTAAACATATTTATTATTAAATATGTATTACAGTTATGAAAAAGAGAGAAGAATTTTTTAGCAGAATTAATTTGGTTGCAGTTACAGGCAAATGGCTTTAACTGACTCTCTCTCTCTCTCTCTCTCTCTCTCTCTCTCTCTGCATCCTCCTCCTCCTCTTTTCCTCCCTCCCATGGGGCTGTTAGTCATTAGTAAGGAACACATATTAGTTATTTATGTGGGTGCAGGACTGTGCTGATTGGCTGGGCAGTTTGTTCCAGTACTGCTGAGATCATAGCGGAGGCAGCAAATGAAAACGCTTCCATTTCTATCTTGATTTCTTGGAGATCCTCTAATTAGCTCCTTCACTGTGCTTTTAATTATACTTGTGCGCCGCCGTTTAGCACAATGACCTCCGATTTATGACTCTATGAGCACTTTTAAACCTTTTATAATAGCTCTGCTCACTAAAGCTATCCATGATATGGGATGTAACTGCACAGTATTACATTTTTACTAGATTTTTATTTCTATTCTACTCTGTTTTTTTTTTCAGTTAAAGACTTGAATAAGAATTGTTTTATAAATATAAATCTGATATTATAATACTGGGTAGACTATCTATTGTAAGAACAGATCCAGATAATTGTGTATTATCCATCTAGATTTCTGCAGGTTGCCATTAGACTTTATAGGGTTGATAGGGAGCAGTTATTTGTGAGTCAATTATAAAAAGTCATAACGTTGCATTCACTGCATGAATAATATGAATATTGATTTCCATTAGTAATGTTTTTATGTCCTATTGACTTTTTTCTTGTTTGTTTTTGAATGTATTCTTTTATTTTTAGGTCTAGCCCTTGTAATATTTCAGAATAAATGTATTTTAATAAGTTATTTACCTTAAATGGGCTACAATTATGTACGCAAATTATTCAAAAACATTGATGTAAACTATACATCCCAATGATCTCCATGATCTGATCCAGAAGGCTCTGGAACACATTCGCTGTGCAGTGTTGACATGCATTAGTCTGCACATATTTTAATAAATGCATGATTCAATCATTCAGTCATTCATTTTCTTTTCAGCTTAGACCCTTTATTAATCAGGGGTCACCACAGCGAAATAAACCACCATCTTATCTAGCAAATGTTTTACGTAGCAGATGCCCTTCCAGCTGCAACCCAACCATGAGAAACACCCATACACTCCTGCATTCACACACATACACTACGACCAATTTAGCTTACTCAATTCACCTATACCACATGTCTTTGGACTGTGAAGGGAACCGGAGCACCCAGAGGAAATCCACACGAACACGAGGAGAACATGCAAACTCCACACAGAAATGCCAACTGACTCAGGGCTCGAACTGGCCACCTTCTTACTGTGAGGCTATCGTACTACTACGCCACCCTAAATGGATGATAAAGCATGTAAAATATATTTTGATTAGGCTGCTTAATAAGGCTATTTGTTTTAGAAATGCATTGTAAAATAAATATAAGTTTAGATTATCTATATAAAGAACATTAAGAAATAATAATAATAATAATAATAATATTAAAAGGTTGTCAAAAACAACATACACATACAACAACATGCACATACACACACATACACAAAATATATGGGAATGGACTTTCAAAATTTAAACAAATGTTTCTGTTTTAGAGACTATTGCCTGCTTAAAAATCTTAAATCTATGTTGAACCTAATCTTTCCTGAACACTAAGGGCTCTATTTTAATGGTCTAGATGCAAAGTCTAAAGTGTAAGTTGCGAAAGCATTAAAGGCGTGTCCGAATACACTTTCGCTATTTTAATGACGCATGGTCTAACAGTGTTGTGCTTGTTCTCTTAATGAGTTATGGATTTGTTTTAAGTATAAAATGCACTAAACCAATCAGAGTCTCATCTTACATTCTCTTTAAGAGTCAGTTGCATCACGCCATGGTGCATTTGTTATCAACATGGTGGACTTTGTAAGTGGAAAATCTGAATGCTTCACTAGCAAGAAAATAGTTAAAAAGACCACATACAGTGAAAGGATAAAGAACACTGTACTTTACTTTTACTCTTTACTCCTTTACTTTTGTGGATGAGGAAACGTTGTTGTACGCACTCCACTTAAGACATCCATAATCCTACATATTTAATTTTGTTTGTTAAGTGTAAAGATTTTTTTTAACTATTTCTAAATTCAGTTCTAATTTCCAGCAAACGAATAAATGAACAATAATAACTAAGTGTGGTCAAAAAAACAATCCAAACATGCATCCTATTCTTATGCCCCATATGGTGATGCGACAGATGGACAAATCTAAGCTTGTTTTTAATAAAACAAATATACATTTGCATATAATAAAACTTGTCTACTACAAATAATAAAATTAATAAAATGCAAATTGTCATGAATAAACTGAAAAAAGTCCTCCAAGATGAGGCATGGAGGTAGTGTTTTTCTATATGTAGTAAATAATAATTTTTGTAATATATTAATCCTTTATTTTTTTCATATGTAAAGATATTTGTGTATTGGTGTACATCCTGTGTGTATTAATGTATGTGTAAGCTTTATGACCTGCATTTAGGTGGTCAATTGCGCAGTCTATTTCAGTTTCTCAAAATAACAACACACCAACAATGTGCCCTAACACACCTCCTTTATAGACCGGCACAACCATGAGTCCACAAAGTGGCACGAATGGATTTGTTATTAACCAACATGGCGCAAAATGTGAAAATTACTGTTGCGTGTGTCTGAAAATAGCAACAAATCCCTCCAAACATGTCTTGCGCCTTATTCTGCCGGGTGTATGACAGGGCCCTAAAGTTTTAGTCCGAATGTACAGTGCTCAGCATAAATGAGTACACCCCCTTTTTTGAAAAAAATTTTTTTTAAACATATTCTTTTAAAAAAATAATTATTTTTTTTTAAATTTATTTTTATATTTTGGTGCATTTAAACAAAACTTTTTATTATTATTAGTAAGCAGTCCATTCCATTAAAATAGTGTATGGTCACCTAACATAGCACAAATACATTATGGCAAAGGATCCTTTAGCAAATACAAATTTAAAAGATCTGTGAAAGATGTGCGCATTTATGCTGAGCACTGCGTATAAAACAAAAGTACATTTAATTAGATCTGCAATTGGATTCAATTAATTCAGATCGGTGCATGTACACATACAGTAGCCATTGCTAATTTCTGGTTTGAATTTCATATTAACATTTGAAATCAGTTTAGTTAAATGATTAAACAATTAAATGATTTAAAAAAATTAAACATAAGTAATGATGATAAAGAAATTCAAACTGTACATGCATATGAGGATGCAAAACCATCAAATAAAATCATTTTATTTTGAGTATTTTTCCCAAGTCCTAGACAAGATAACTGTTTGTGACAAACAGACTGACATTTAAGTAATTTATTCACACAGCCATCCGCTCCAGTGTGCTGTTAACCCCTGCCACTTGTTTTTTTTACAAGCTTGATGGCCTCAATTTTCATTCACTTCCTTTTACTAAAAGGAAATCTGCTTTTTGTTCTGCATAAGAAGGTCATGCAGATTTGAAGGGTGAGCAAATGATGACTGAACAGACATTTTTAGGTGAACTGTCCCTTTGCATTCATCCTTAACTCCAGTCCAGTCTATTAAGTTATTTTTACCAGCACTTTTCCTCCATTAAGGAGCCTTTATTTTCTTCTTCACAGCACAAAGCACGTTATTCTTGACATCATTCTGCTTTCTGTATCTTGTCTCGTCCTCTTTTCACACTCATCTCTCGCAATCCCAGCATCCACTTTTCACGGCTTCAGGTCAGAGGTCATTCCTTATTCATATCCTATCTCCACTTTTTACCCTCCAACTCTCAGTCTCTCTTTTTTCGTGTGCCTCGTTCTCTCCATTTACTTTTTTTAACCTCTCTCTCCTAATGTTTTTAGGTGTCCCTCTCTTTCTCTTTTTTTTTTTCATATGTGCCGCCCTCTCTGTGGCCAACAGATGGAGAATCAGTGTGTGTGTTCCAGTGTTTGTGTTCAGAGTCGAACACGCTGAGAGAAGGTCTTTCTCTCTCACACTGATCTCTCCTTCCTCCTACTTCTCCTCCATTTTAGCTCGCTCTGTCTTACTGTAAATGCCATATGTGATCCGTCTTTCCATTTTTATCCCGCTCTATACTGTACTGTGTGTGTGTGTGTGTGTGTGTGTTTGTGGAATACATGGCATTAGGTCAGGGTTATCCAGCGGGTGTTAATTACTGACCCATGTTGTGCTAGTAGATTGTTTGCGATGGCGCGGACTGTGTGCCAGCAGTCTGAACTCTGCTATTTCTGCCCTTTGAAAAACAATTTTAAACAACATGGGAATAGATTTGACCCTGTTTACTTCATGAAGGTCTGGGGTTTTATTGTGCTGTAGATGTTTTATGATCTTTGTTTTCATAATTATTACATTTCTCAACCCCTGAAATGTCATTTCTGCTGACATTATCGTGGCAAGTGTAAAATTAGAGGTATTGTTAGGGATTGGTCACAATATCATTGCGGCTTTAAAGATGCAGTATGTCATTTTTGCAGCTAGAGGGCGTGTATTCACAACAAACAAAATATATTACACTGATCTAATGGTTTTGGATGTTTAATCAAACAAATGATTTCATATTATGAATTTAAAGCATTCTTTAGATTAAGATGCATTATCATTTGACTTTTTATGTATGGTATTATTATCAGATTGGTTGATGTAACTCAGTGTGCTGTAATACAAAAATCTTTCAATATTTTACTTTGGGGATTTCTAGATTTTTTTGTCAGATGAGATGAATTCTTTAGAGGTAAAATGTTTACTTGAAGTACCTATTATAATATTTACAATTTATGTTTCAATAATTTATTTACAGCAAGTTTGCATAATGTAAATTGTGCAACCAAAAAAACCTGTAGTAAGTACAGTTGAAGTCAGAATTAATAGCCCCCCTTTGAATTTTTTTATTTTTCAAATGTTTCCCAAACGGTGTTTAACAGAGCAAAGATTTTTTTTTTTTTTTTACAGTATGTCTGATAATGTTTTTTCATCTAGAGAAAGTCTTATTTGTTTTATTTCAGCAAGAATAAAAGCGGTTTTAATTTTTTTAAAATCCATTTTAAAGTCAAACTTATCAGCCACTTTAAGCTATATATTTTTTTCGATAGTCTACAGAACAAACCATCATTATACAATAACTTGCCTTATTACCCTAACCTGCCTAGTTAACCTAATTAACCTAGTTAAGCCTTTAAATGTCACTTTAAGTTGTTTAGAAGTGTCTTGAAAAATATCTAGTCAAATATTATTTACTGTCATCATGGCAAAAATAAAATAAAACAGTTGATGAGTTACTAATAAAATGAGTTACTAAAACTATTATGGTTAGAAATGTGTTGAAAAAATCTCTCCAATAAACAGAAATTGGGGAAAAAAATAAAAAGGGGGGCTAATTATTCTGTTTTCAACTGTATATATTTATATTTTTTATTTATAAACTTTTTATTTATATTTTTGTATTACATAAATATATCTGTTTCCAAAGTAACGCTTAACAGAACAAGAAAATGTTCACTCTTTTCTTTTTTTTTTTTTTTAGGTTGGCTGGAACAAAAACAGTTTTTACATTAAAAAAGTATGATTTTCAAACCCAATATTATTCATACCTCTGGTGTTAACTAAAATAGTAACTAAATGACCTAGTTAAGCCTTTAAATTGTACTTTAAGCTAAACACTAGTATCTAGTAAAATATCATGTCAGTAACATGGGAGGTACATCGGGGCACAAAAGAGTTGAGAGTCCAAACACTGCTTTGTCAGGCAGGTCAAAAGGTCAAACAGGATCAAATGCTATCAGGAGGGTAATCCAAAAACATACTGTATAGTCGTGGTCACAGGCAGAGGTCGCGCAGGGAGCAAACAGGATAAACAAGAAACAAGACAGAAATCAAAAAACAGTGATGTGACGTTGTGCACAGAGGCTTAAAGCGAATAACAAAAAAAGATACATCTCGTAGTGAAGCAGTGCACAGAGCTTGAGTCATTTTGCCATAATCACGAGATCAGTGACATCTAAAGCTTCATTTTCGCCTATACCATGTGACTGCTTCGAATTTTGATTCAAAGGTTTAAAACCCTCATGAGTTCTTAAAGTATATAGAGAGACAAAGAAGGTCACTGCATATTGTAGTACAGTGTGTAACGGAGGTTAACATGTATTACTACATGAATTGAGTTGGCCGGTTGTGAACGTTTGACATTTTTACAACGGTGCTTTCCCACACTTTTACCAGCAGAGATCCTCATCGAACTCAGATTTGGAAAGCTTTGAGTAACAAACCTTTCTCTGATACAACTGAGTAGAACAGTTCACTGATTCAGAAAGCTTTACTTCACCATCATTATTAAAAGGTAACAGTTAATAATTTTACAGACAGTGTTGGGAAAAAAAAAGTAATATATTACAATTTTACGTCTATCTTATCTTTTTAAAAAAGTAAAAAATGCAAATTACAATAAAAAAACAAAGCACATTTATATTCACATTGTGTCCTTAAAAAGTAACTAACACATTTAGTTACGTTTTGTTTACTTTTTAAGTGACTACTACAGCTTGTAATATTACTTTTTTCCCAACACTGTCTGTAAAATTATTAACTGTTACCTTTTAATAATGATGGTGAAGTAGACCCAGCAATGTGAGTGCAGATGAAAGCAGTAGTCAATGTAATCAGTCTATGATTAGCTTCCAGCTGTGTATGTGCAATCAAAAAAAACAAAAACAAAAAAAACTGGAACTGTTGTGTATGTGAGGTGCATGATGGGATTTGTGGTTCATGTCAGTGGCAGATTTACATTTATTTTTTTTTCTTTGACATGATGACATTGTCACGGTCACCAGCAATCTAACTGTTGCAGATCGCTGGTGACCGTGACAATATCATCATGGCAAAGAAAATATTAATTTGTTATTGGATTTTTTTTATTATGTTTAAAAATGTGTTGTTATCTTAGTTTAAACAGCCCTTGAGAAAATATTGGAAAATGAATTACAATTTTAAAGAAAGGCCAATATTTAGCCTTCAACTGTAATTATTACAGGGTTTTGGTAATACAATTTGTTACTAGCACTATAAAACATGTAACTTGTAATTACATCACCTAAAATAATTAATTCATACATACGTAGGTGCTGAACCATTTCTGATTTTGCTTGTGTGTGAAAAGAACTCATTATGTGCAGAGTTGGACCTGTCATTGCAAAACCAGACATTGCATACATAATGGCAATTGTTCCTTAATCACTGACTCAGCTTGGAAAGGTCAGCGGATAACAAGGCCAGTGTAACGTTTAAAAACATGAACTTTAAGTGCATTGTTACAACATTGCTACTATTCCAAACAGAATGTCTGATGTTACCCCGATAAATCACTTGCACTATTTGAAAAAAAATACTAGCAGTTCATTAACATTGTAATTTAGCATTATTCAATTGAACATGAACATGATTTGAACATGATTACATAATAAATTGATCCTGTAATGTGAAATGGGCACGTTCACGTAATTATGTCTGTCGCTGTGCTTAAGGTGTATAAATAGCTGATTATCTCACATCAACTGCCAGTTCCTAATGCCAGCTTCCTATTCAGTCCAGCCTCTCAATACCTGTTTATTATTCAGCAACAAACCACCTTGATTAACGGTTTGCAGGACTCATGGGTAATCATGACAGAGCATGTTTACTCAGGGTCACACTTTATTTTAATGTGTCCTTAAAGGGATAGTTCCCCCCAAAATTGAAATGTCCTTTAATGATTAAGCATTTGAAATGCAGTGTTATATTTATATGTATAGATTTTTTTAATCAGAACATTCTAAATTGCAACTTCATTATATAGCCTAAGAATATATTAAACAAACGTATTTCAGTATTATTAAATGAATGACAGTCAGTTTTAATGCATGTCAATATGTTTAAATAGAAATTATAACATAATATTCTGGATATCACAAATCTTTGGCATTTTACAGTTAAACATATTTGAAAGACAGCACAGAAACTTATGAAATGACATATAATGTACTTAATAAGTATTATGTCCTACTTAAGTGAGTCACCCACCTAATCCAATTAATTGAATGTATCTAAATATACTAAAACACTGTTATGGGACATGATGAGCAGTATCCCAGAATGCAACGTACAGTATGGAGCATTTGCGTTTGACATTTTAAATGCTCTATATATCTACTCTCAGGAGGGGTTTCTCAACACAGGTAACTCATCACAGCTGGTGTGGATATTTAGTTTTACTCTACATTTAAGCTCACATTATTTCATTTAATACCACGGGAACACTAGTGTGACCAATTATCATCTCTTTTTTCCACTTGCACATGCTATTATTGGCAACCAATTTTCCACAGTCACATTTATATTGTACTATGTAATTCTGCCTGATTCTGTTCAGTATGTGGGTTGTAATAATGTGTCCATGTATTTTATTTTTAGATGCAATTATCTTGCATTATCACAATTTCTTTTAATCTTTTAACTTTTTTCTTTTCGTCGACTCATTTGAAAAGGGTTAAACAGTGTCTCAATTTCATTTTCAAAAGAATTAATATTTAATTTGTCCTCTCAATATGAATTCATGAAAGATGCATGTATGCTAGTTATAAAAAAATGTGAAAAATAAATGCTGTTTAAAAGTATCTGTCACATCACTGCCGGGTTGGGTAGAAATGTGCAGTGTTGGGCAAGCTACTTGAAAAATGTAATGAGTTAAACTATTAGCTACTCTACTTAAAATGTAGCTTCACTACACTAAAAGCTACCCCCTGGGAAATCTAGTAAGCTAAGCTAAAAGCTACATGGCAAAAGTAGCTTATAGCTACATCTAAGATATTTAAAACAAATAAATAAATAATTAAATCGAAGCAACTTAAATCCAAGTCAATCATGTCTTAGTGATTAATAAAACTGTCAATGAAACATATGAGGCATAATAGTTCAGTTCAGTTATTTACTCTAAATAATATGCTGTACTAAACAGAAACACATTACACATTTTAAATACTATAGTAATTTATAGTAAAGGGAAATATTTTGTAATAAGCATATATATATAGTATATACTAAAGTATTTTTTGAGTAAGTAAAGTTTATTTATAAAGAACATTTAACTTCAGTTTGGCACTGACCAAAGTGCTAAACAAAACCATAGCACACATTCTAAAACAGTAAAATAACTATAAAAGTAATAATAAGAATAATAGTTTTACAGCAACAAAGCACAATAAAGATTAAAAGCCTGGCAATAGAATTAAAATGTGTCTTAAGTCTAGACTCAAAAATAGAGAGAGAAGAAGAACTCCTGATGTCCGGTGGCAGCTTCCACAAACGTTGAGCAGTGGCTGCAAAGGCTTTATCTCCTTTCAGTTTAAGTCGTGACCGAGGAATTTGCAGTAACAATTTATTTGACGACCTACGAGACTGAGGAGTTGACTGTAGGTTAATAAGTTCTCGTATATAAGAAGGTGCTTGCCCATTCAGTGCTTTAAAAACAATGAGTAAAATCTTGAACTGAATTCTAAAATTGACAGCAAGCCAATGAAGAGATGCTAAAACTGTTGAGATATGAGCATTTTTTTTTGTACCTGTTAAAAGTCTAGCTGCCACATTTTGATACAACTGCAACCGTGCAGCAAACATGTGATCAAGATTTGATTGAAGCAAATTCTGCACATTCGCAACAATCATAGTGCGCATTCTGTTTTGTTTGCATATTAGAACATTGATAATCCACCTCTTTTCTCACATTTGCATTGACTTGTAAGTAGGGATGTAACGGTATTGTAAATACCGTCATACCGCAATATAAATTTTTTTCGATATTACCGTAGTCGCATGACTCGGTAAAACTATAGGTCTTCTGAGAAAATTTGCTCAGGCGAATGAAGCGAACGGGAGGTAGCGGAAAATACAATTCCCATCAGCCCTTGCGGTCTGTTGTCGCTACAGATACAGTAATGCGGAAATGGAGTGTGCTGCTAGAAGCGGGCATCAAAAAGAACTGGAAATGATCGAATCTGAAGCCGGTGTTGTCGCCGCACGCGTACTGAATAGCGGTGTTGTCGCACCCGTTCTGATCAGCTGTGTTGTCGCGTGCGTTCTGATCAGCTGTGTTGTCGCGCGCGTACTGAATAGCGGTGATGTTGCGCGCGGTCTGATCAGCTGTGTTGTTGCGCGCGTACTGTAAAGCGGGGAGTGGGGGTTGAGCGCGCATACTCAAGAGCGGTGTTGTCGCGCGCCTACTGAAGGGCGGGTTGGAGGGTGTGACACAGCACACTGTTCAGATTGATACAGACATGAGATCTCTATCTCACTCATGGCTTGTCCTCTCAAATGGGGGAAAGACAATGCACAACGTTACCCACTGCTGTCAACCTGGGCCAAGTCATATCTCTCTGTCCCAGAAACCTCAGTCCCAAATGTGAGGGTTTTTTTCTGTTGCAGGGGACATTGTAAATGCCCAGAGATACCAGCTTTTACCAGGTTATATTTATATGATAATTTTACTTAAAACCCATCTCTATCTAAGTGAGTGAGAGAGTGATTAAATGTTGAATGTGATGAGTTTTCAACAATACTAAATTGAAACTTTATTTTTTTACATGGTTTAATAATTTTTTGTTAATAAAATTGAAGTTCCTGTTTGAAAGCTTACAGATAGAGTGCTAATTTGTATGTCATTGACACTTTTGGCACTTTTTTGGAGTATTTTCATAAGTTTTGTTTTTTCCTGTAAATGGTTCAATAAATACCGTACCGTGACATTCATACTGAGGTATTACCGTACCGTGAAATTCTGATACCGTTACATCCCTACTTGTAAGCAATGTACACAAATACTTAATTACGCGTTTGGAGTGAACCCAGCATAAAATGCTTCTATCACCGGCTGTTGGTTTAGAGTGGTTTATTAAAAAAAAAACTATGTTGTGGACATGGCCTTGGCCTTTTCTTGCATGACTGTAAATGTACTGAACTTTTTAAAATTCATGAATCAAATATTGTCTTTAATTCT
Organism: Danio rerio; assembly: GCF_052040795.2. Taxonomy (NCBI): domain Eukaryota; kingdom Metazoa; phylum Chordata; class Actinopteri; order Cypriniformes; family Danionidae; genus Danio; species Danio rerio. The sequence continues at coordinate 41,467,300 of NC_141028.1, forward strand.
TATCTGACTTGGTCTGTACTTTAGAAAGATTATTCTAAGCTTTCTGTCTATTGATTCAATAGCTCATTATATACCTCGAATCTCTTAGAATGTTGTGCTGGCCAAGTAAACATGCTCACGCAACCTCGCCAGTCTGAGTCTTAGTCAGAGGATATAACCGTAAACTCGTTTTCTTTAAGTAGGCCACTCAATGCTTGCTCATGCCTAAAGAATAGTTGATTTAGTCATAGTGTTATAACTTGCTAAGTCAGTGATGGCCAGAAATTAGCAGGTTCCAGACATTGTGCTCTATACTCCATCCATTCACAGGCATCTGTGCCATTGTATTAAGTTGCTGTAAAGATGAATTCATCATCTACTAGAGTTAATTAAGAATTTTACATTGATTTGTCAGGTGGTATTTAATAAACATCTTAAATTTAGAACAAATAACAGAAAGAAAAAAATTACACAACATGTTTAGCATCAAAAATAAAAATTTCAATAAAACAATTAATAAAAACATGATTAAAGTATCTACATACCTAGGAACAAAGAGACATAGAGACTGTGTGGGATGTTGCATTCGTTTAAAGTCTCCTTTAATATACGCTACTAGTTTTAAGCAATGACGAATTCTAAATAATAAAAGATTCACATTCAGCCATAAATAGACATCATCCCAAATACAACCTAGAGTAAAAAGACAATACTTGATAACAATCCTAACAAGGACCATTTTCATATCAGTAGGACAGAATTTACCCCCAAACCTGGGATGTTTATTTTGTTATCTCATCAACTGAGATCATATTTTCACTCACACCATGACCTTAAAATGACGCCAAACATCACCATCACCGGACTTCTAACCATTATGTCATGCTTATACACTGATTGATACACACACCTGCAGCACATCACACTGATGATCCATGCAAACACTTATAAGCAGCTCACACACTCAGTGCGAAGTCTTGTTCTGCCCTGTCTGACATTACTGAGCGTTATCTCCTTGCTTGATCTCCTGTGTATTACCTGGACTGTATATTGACCTTGCCTTGCCTGCCTCGAACCTTGCTTGTACCCTTGACTTTGATCCACGCTGCCTGCCCTGAACCCAGCCTGATATCTCGCCTCTGAACCACGCCGCCAGCCTCTGACCCATGCCTGCCATCACACTCTTTGACAGCCAGCCGCCTGCCCATAGACCCATACTAACTACGTTTGATGTGAGTTCGCACGCTAATGCATATTTTGTGATTAAACTGTGTTAAATAAATATACTACAAATAGATCCCTCCATGTCAGACTACTCTTTACACCTTTTACTCAGAAGTTACTGCAGTTGAATTTAAACGTACTACTCGGCCGTTAAAAAAGTATGTTACATACAGTATGAATGTGAGTTGTATAAATAGAGTTCGGATGTACTACATCTGCCATTTTGTCATGGTCACATGCCCTAGACATCAGTTATGTCGCTTCACTCCCATTCATGAATTCTCTTGCGGGGCATAATGGGATAGCACAGCATGCATGGGATGCGCACTTCAGAATCTCGCCGGAAGTAGTAGGTCATCCCTTCTCGCATACTGATTTTCAAATTCTATGAATTTGGACATACTACTTGGTATGGAAGTATACGGTTTCAGACGCAGCCTAATACTCATCAGACCTCATAATGTAGTTGTAATGAATAAAAATGATTAGGAAATATGGCAATAGAAATGAAGTATACTTTTTACATACTCTTTACAATACATAAGTATTAAAATAAGGTTAACAAAACACACAAGATGGCTAAAGTGTTTCTACTGTGTATTCCTTGCATTGTGTGCACCAATTGTCTCCACAGGTATAGCAGAACCAGTAAAATTTGATTTTATGTGGACAGTTTTTGGTCCCCATAAGAAAAAAAACCCATAAATCATACAATTTAGGGTTTCGTTAAGGGGTAGGGTTGGATAGAATATGCAATCTGTACTCTATAAACATCATTACAGCTATAGGAACCTCATAAAGAAAACTCTACAAATGTGTGTAAGTGTGTGCACTTAATGTAGTTTACAAAAATTTAAATTGTACAATGACAAAGGTATGATGACCTAGTTATTATGCTGGTTAGCTGAATAGAAGTATTCAAAACATTTTCAACTTAAAATCATATTTATTGGAGTCTTTTGGCATTCAAAATTTACCATATTTTACCAACATTACTTTTAAAGAGAGTCCTCATAAAGCATACATGTATGTTAGTGCTATTGAAACTTGCAGTGTATTTTAACATGTGTCTATACAAAACTATGCTTAAAAAACAAAGTGTACTTTAAACTTTAGCTGTTAATAACTGTTAGTTGAGGATAATAAAATTATATATATTACTTTTGAAAGACATAACACAGGAAATAAGTGTTAAGAATGATTTCTGAGTAAAAACCACAGGTGCAAGACAACTTCTCAAGTTTGTCAAGACAACTTGGTACAGTAAATGGAAAGAATAAGGAAGGAAGCATTAGTGTGTTTGACTCACCTGTTTGTCAGACAGCCTGTCAGGGAGTCCCGCACACACAGTATGAGAGTGTTTAATTAGTGTGACCTTAGTGTAATTACAATGGACCAAAGGTGTCGAATACTGCTGTGATCTTTATTTAATGTCAGTCTTGTCTGCTCAAAATTAAATTCAACTAAATGTCCCTTTGACCTGTCATGAGAGGACAGACAATACTCTAATACACCATGCTGGATTTACATCAATATATTTACTAAAGCAATAATCGACCAGTCAGTTTATTAGACTGGAGGTTTTTAGAAAAAAAAAAATGTTTTGGTGTTTCTGAAAGCTCAATTATTAGCTATTTTTCCATCCAAAGATGCAAATTAAACTTATGCACAAAACTGGAATATTGCATCAAACATTTGCCAAAGAAAAAAAATAATAATAATAAACATCCAATCCATCCAATTAGTTAAAGAGAACAAACTCCTCACTACCTGATAAACTGATTCAAATATCAAAAAGAAAGTTGAAAGCCAAAACACAATGAATGATTTTGTGTGACTTTTGAAGGTGCAAGACCGCTATTGTTATGATCAACCTCAGTGTTACGCTTGCAAGCTGCTGAAGAACACTCGCATTCAACTGCACTACAGATCCCATCATGCACTTTATTCACACACCTGGCCTAGATCCCCCTTGATTGCAAACACACACAGCTGAAGCTGTTCAGGACTAATCAGATGAACTATAATAATAATAATAATAATAATAATAATAATAATAATAATAATTCCTTTAATTTATATAGTGCTTTTATTGACACTCAAAGGGCTTTACATATTGGGGGGAATCTCCTCATCTACCACCGGTGTGCAGCATCCACCTGGATGATGCGACGGCAGCCAATCTGTGTCAGACCACAAACCACACATCAGTTGATTGGTGGAGAGGAGACAGAGTAATGAAGCCACTTATGATATGGGGATGATTAGGAGGCCATGATGGACAGATGCCAGTTTGCAAATTTGTCCAGGATGCCAGGGTTAAACCCCTACTCTTTTCAAATGACATCCTGGAATTTTCAATGACCACAAAGAGTCAGGGCCTCGATTTAACATCTCATTCGAAAGACGACGCTAACTGATTAGTATAGAGTCCCCTTCATTATACTGGGGTCTTAGGACCCACACAGACCGCAGGTTGGTCACCCCCTGCTGGTCTCACTAACACCACTTCAGGCAGCAATCTAGCTTTCCCATGTGGTCTGCCATCCAGGAAGCACAGCACACACACACATCTTTGCTGAATCTTGTGATCTGTAAGTGAGCATTACCAGAAATGTTATCCTAGGTCTTCCTTTTGTGTTTTTGACCTTTGCTTTGTTTATTGCTTAGATTGTTTAGCCACCTGTATTCTGACTACGCTTATGGGTAACCTTTATGCTTCAGCCTGACTATTCTGTTTAATAAACCGCACATGGATCCTCACCTCTGTTGCTGACTTAACTTATTACAGCTATTTAGGAACTTATCCTTTCAAGACAGTTATGGGAGGTAATAATACTGAACCAATTCAATGACGGACTGTGGCTTAGGCATTTTAGAAAGACCCAAATAACATTTCAGGTGTTGTGCAATAATATTTATCACATGATCTGTTAAATCAAAATCACATGATTTATTTTTATGCACATGCTGATTTTTATTTCATAATACTTTCCTTCATAGTTTATGCACATTTTCCTTAGCTACTTAGCTGTGTGCATACAATTTTGAAGCACATTTCCCAAAATTGTTTTTTGGTGTTTACAAGTGTGTTTTTTATTCTTTTAGTTGAAATTCCTCATGCCTCGTGGTGTTGCTAGGTAGTAGAGCTGCAAGATATTGCAATATTTTATTTTTCTGCAATAGATATTGCAATATGAATACAGTTTCACCTTTTTTTGTTTGAGTAGCTCTATTTGACATTTTTATTTGGGCAGTTTAACAGTATTCAGGTACAGAAATTGAATAATTCAGCCTGATCTTACAAGGAAACGTAAGTATTTTATGTGCATGGCACCGAACCTAACTGTCGATGGGGGATAAGCAAATCGTACCAAATTGAACGAATGGGTTGTACAAATTAATATGAATTAGAAACTAAATCAAAAAGTTACAAATTGCCATAAAATTGTGTTGAATAATCACACGGCAAAAAAAATATTTTCTGACTCTTATTTTTAGTCTAAATGTCTAAAGATTAAATCAAATAAATGATTGTTTTGATTTCACTTTCAGAAGTAATAAGTCAAATGAAGTCAGTTCAAGACAAGCAAAATTTGCCGAAAGAGGAAGTAAAATAATCATTGTTTTTCGTTTGACATTTTTATATTTGGACAAGAAACAAGATAAAAATTAACAATTTTTGCAATTTCTTGCGCTCAAATGTTTTAAACTCTCTTGAAATGCTCACAGTCACACGCTGTAAAAAATGCTGGATTCCACACAATGGGTTTGTGTTGGAACAATATAAAGGAATTAAGTTAGCTTATTAGTTTTCGCAAATTTAAATGGATTGAACATATAACAATTAAGGTGTCCTACCCAAAGAATCAGCTCGTTTTAAGTAGTTTAAACAAATAGCAAAAATTTATTTTGAGCACATGTTTTAAAAACACATGCAAATGATAAACTTTCACTCTATATTTGGTAAACTATACCAGTGACTCTACAAATCGCATGTGTTCTGTGGCTCCTGGTTGATTATAATTAAGACTCAACATTGCACATCCAGCGATGTGACTATTGTGGATGTGCAAAGCGATAACAATGCTAAAACAATATATTGTGCAGCCCTAGGTAGTTAGTAGTTCTTAGTAAATATTTGGTGTTTTTTCCCAAGTAAAAGGATGCCAACTAGGTCTCTTTGCTTCTTTTATCGATCGCTAGGCAAAATAAATAAATTTATAGCATGTTTTACAATTGGCACATCACTGATGTTGCAGTACAAACATTGTGGGAGGAATCATGTTTAACACTGTTTAAGGTTAATGAGAATAACAGACAAACCAGGTAACAGTATAAACATTAATCTGAGCTAAGGGCATAGCGCTATTGTTTCCGACTCTCAGTGACTAAAGAAGCCTAATTACCCAACACCGATTTCTGTTCATACATTTGCATAATTACGCTTTATTTTCATTTTGCCATTACTGTTTCCTAATGTCACGCTCACAGCAGGTCACTTACGCAAGATCTTAACATGGAGCTAACAATCACCAGCAGAAACTCTTACAATCCGGCAGGGAGAACAAGTTGACAGCATTTGCTCTTGCTTGAGCCGATGTTTCCAATTTTGCTATTTTAGGATATTTCTCCTCCTCCCTCTCAGTGTCTGTCCCTCTCACACATACACAAACACACACCTGTCCTTTCCTTTTTTGGATTATTGAATATGTGTGGGCAATTTAATCATTAAATTTATGCTTTAACATCGGATAGAAAACGATTTATAGCAGTATGACAAAATATATATATTTTTTTCCATCAGTCTTGTACTTTGTGTGTGTGTGTGTGTGTGTGTGCTATGACTCAGAGTTAAAAATTAAATCATGTTTTTGTAGACCTTCCTTTATCTATGCCTTATATTTCTCTACTCACACAGTTGACAATCTACATAACTAGTTTGCTATATTTTGTGAAGAAAGTGTAAGTTGTGTGTGCCTGTGTAAAAGTCAACTGCCAAAATGATGCTTCTAAGTGATTTTTAACATGTTGTAAGTTGGTTGTTTTCTCATGGCCTGTTTTCACTGAGTGGTATGGTACGGGTTGCCTTTATCAGGCTTGGTAAATGGTACCAATGGGACCCGATTGGAGGGTGTGGTGTAAAACAGAAAGTTTCAGTCAACATCATTCTGGCTTGAGGAAATGTCTACAGTAAAGCTGTACGGGTTGTTCACATATCATACGATGCTTTATCCACATCAATATTTGTGTATAAATGTTTATTACTAACCTTTCTATGAACATGATATAGCCTACAGCAATGTCCGCAATTATATATATATATATATATATATATATATATATATATATATATATATATATATATATATATAAAATATATATATATAAAATATATATATATATATATATATATATATATAAATATATATATATATATATATTAGGGATGTAACGGTATTGTAAATACCGTCATACCGCAATATTAATTTTTTTCGATATTACCGAAGTCGCATGACTCGGTAAAACTATAGGTCTTCTGAGAAAATTTGCTCAGGCGAATGAAGCGAACGGGAGGTAACGAAAACTACAATTGCCATCAGCCCATGCTTGACCATCATCCCTTGCGGTCTGTTGTTGCTACAGATCCAGTAATGCGGAAATGGAGTGTGCTGCTAGAAGCGGGGATGAAAAGAGCTGGAAAACTCTAAAGCAGGTCGCACACCAGAAGCGCCGCTCGGCGCCGCGACACGGCGCGTACATGACAGATTAAAGTATCGCACACCAGACGCGCACATTCGAATGATATTTAACATGAAACTAATCAGATGGCGCTCTGTGGCGCGGCTGAAAAATGAACTGCGTCCTGAGCCGTCGCCGGGCGCCGCCGACAGCCGCCGACTTGCGGCGCCGGTGTGTGTATCCTGATAGAAACCTATGATTAGAATTCTAAAATACGGTTCAGTCCTGCATTATCTCCGTGTAAGTTCAGACTTCGCAAGTTTGATTAAGGCTGCAGTCTCTTCTTCTCAGTTTGATATGGAAAAGCAGATTATACCGAGGACACGGGTAAATCTTCAAAGGGAACAGTGTACTTTATAACTTCATTCACATCACCCTGGCTTCGTTGTTTCACTTTCTCAACAATAAAATGTATACATGATTTAAGGAACTGCCTATTTTCATTTTAATATTAGCAACTTAACAGACAGCAGAAATGCTGAGGCGTCGTGCTGCATGAGCGTCATCTTCACTGTGTGCATATTTATAACAAAACGGAGCCGATAACAACTGCCTCCTTTCAATTTCAGTGAAAATACGAAACACAGCCTCTCTTTTGCTGAGTATCAGTTTTAATAATCGATAATGGCCATTTTAAAAGTATAACATACAATAAGTTTATACATTATAGGAAATAAAGGCAAGCGATCAGTCAATATACAGAATGTACGTGGTTACATTAATCATTAACTTATCTTTGCTCTCAGCCAAAACACCTTACCTGAGAACAAGTAATAGATTCCAATGACCAAAGTCAGGGAATATGTCGTTAGATAAAGACAACAAGATAAATGAAATATCCCGTTTAATAAATATAGTGAGATTAGATCCAGCGGGAGATGCTTGATGAGAAGTCCGACTAGCAGAGCTCTCATCTGGGTAGATGGGCTGAGTGTGATTAAATGTTGAATGTGATGAGTTTTCAACAATACTAAATTGAAACTTTATTTTTTTACATGGTTTAATAATTTTTTGTTATTAAAATTGAAGTTCCTGTTTCAAAGCTAACAGATAGATGGCTAATTTGTATGTCATTGACACTTTTGGCACTTTTTTGGAGTATTTTCATAAGTTTTGTTTTTTCCTGTAAATGATTCAATAAATACCGTACCGTGACATTCATACCGAGGTATTACCGTACCGTGAAATTCTGATACCGTTACATCCCTATATATATATATATATATATATATATATATATATATATATATATATATATATATATATATATATATATATATATAATAAATCCAACATATATGAACACATACAGCCCCTTACAGTCTCCGATATGTTATTAATTACAGAAAAACTACAAACAGCATAAATTTAGTCTTTATTTGGGTTCAAAAACAACACCCAACATATGACTCACAGTCAGAGCAAACCTCTCATCTGTATCTTTAATCTTCAGCAGCACATGTAACCTCTGCTGGAGAGTAATTCTGTCATTCTGAGTTCATAATAGTGATAGTAGATGATATTAATTAAACAATGCAGTTTTTTTCATGTTTTAGGTTGCTGAAAGAATCATTTGCTCACTTTCGCGTTAGTTCGTTTCTGAAAGAATCGGATGTCAGACGCACTTCAATAACTAGCACGTCATTTTCATCAGCTCAAGAAGTTAGTTAATTTAAATATAGATGCTCATTCTTTGTTTTGCTTTGTTTTGGTTCCGCCTTTTAGTACCCTTTTGTTGTGCTAGGTACCTTTTGACGGTGGAAATGGACATAAAAGCATACCGAACCGTACAGTACCACTCAGTGGAAACAGGCCAATATGCTTGCTATTTACTGATCATTTGCTGACTGTGGTTATGTATTATAGGCTATATGCCGAGTTAGTGTTGTTCTGATACTGATAAACTTCCGGTGAACTGTTATTGTGGATTTTCTTTCATTTTATACGGTTCCTTTTACAGCATCGATGTTGTAATGTAATTAGAATACATTCAGTTAAATAATCTTTGGCATTAATATTGTTGTTCAAGCGTAAAACGTGACATAAGGCCTTTTACTCGCACTCGCCCGTCAGAATCGGCAGGCTAGCGCAGAAGCTCCACTGAATATCCTGGGGTAAAATAAATGCTCATATTATAAAGACATGGCAGGGAAAAATGTAATTTAATGCAGTGCTTCTTGTACAATATGAGACCCACTTTATATCGGATATCACTCAGCCAGTGAAAATTTTTAAAGAAAACTGATCTTAAACGGGCAGATTTTTTGCAATGGCATACAGTTCGCCGGAAGCGCTTAACCCAGGTTACTGGAAAATTAAAAGTCCCATTAACATGCTTCAGCATATACCCTATTCTCCACGCATGGTTGATTAAAAAATGTTGTTCGCTTATTATGGAGAGAATAGCATTCAGCATTATTATGGAACAAAATCAATGCCAAAAGTCTTGAATTAAAAAGCTTGTTGAATATCACAAACTGAAAAAAATAATACACCGTATTAACAAGTTCTTGCATTTTAATGACTTGAATTCCAGGGTTTGTATTTTTAGGTCCTGAAATTTAACATATCTGTTTATTTAAGCTTTGAATATTTCAATGAAAAATATTTCAAACATGTTTTCATACTTAAAAATTCAATAATTCATATTCAATTTTCAGATTTCACTTACAAAATATTCAATACCCTTTAAAAATACGATGTATAATATTCAAAAGGTAATTTTCAGTTCATTTTATTTCAGTTCAAATATTCGCTTCCATAAATTCAGTGGATCAAATTCGACTGTTAAAATTCAACATTACATCCGGGAACTGCAGGAGAAGCAATAGATTGCAGATTGAAGATCGCCAGCTGCTCTAGCTTTTACCAGCAGGTGGAGATGGAATAATGTAAGATTTTTAACCCAGTAAACAGGCGAGAAAAAGGCTATTAAAGGCACAAAAGTAGCATTTAATATTAATATAAATGTTTTGGACATTATAAATGATAAAAAGTATGAGTAAAATGAGTAAATGAGGTTTTAGTCATCTATATTTGTCCTTATGTAACGGAAGCCAGCTGGTGATCGCGTAAATCTCAGTTCTCGGATCCAGGGACAGACGTTGTTCTGCAATCTTATCGGAGCTTGTCCCCCATGCCGGCTCGCTCCCTGCTCGGACCGGTGCAGTTACTTGCACATAAACCGTCTTTTGATGAATATGATGTTACACATTTTCTATCTTTATTGACTCTTTCTTCCATAGACGCGAAGTATTATATTGACAGCTAAAGAATATAAACGTAAGAGAAACAGGAGAGGAAATATTATAATAATACAAAATAGATAAACATTGACAGGGCTAAGAACAATTACGAACAAAGATATTCAAAAGCAGAGAGATTTTAAGAGAATGTCACACAAAACAGTTTACTTGGAACTGTTAAACAGTGTTCAGGTATGATTTAAGGTTGGTTATGGATGGGGCGTGTAATTTAAAATAATTTAACAAAACGTGCGAATGCATTAAAGGAGCGTCTTCAGTTATTATTTAAACGCAGCTATGTCAGGATTGGGATAGGTTATATAATTCCATTATTTAAATTATGATTGTTAATATTAATATTTTATGACATGTATTTGGGCTATTGCGCTTAAATAAGTCATCCTTCTAAATTAATATTTCTATTTATCCTTTTTATCACTCTGCCTGTCTTTCTCTTCTTTTTTTCTAATTATTGGGGTTCTGCCACGGTCAACGTTTGCAAAATGTCTTAGTTTGTCCAGAATATTGTTTTATTGTTATGTAGCCTATAGGCGAGAAAAATGTAACGCAAATGTGGCAATGTCGCAGCCAATTATAAGTAATAAAATGAGTCGCCTGTGGTTTGATAATAGGCAGTTATAACTGACTTTAATTTAACAAGCTTTTTAATTCAAGACTTTAGGCATTGATTTTGTTCCATACATTATGCTCTAAAAAAAAGACACAAAAGTATCAAAAACAGCAACACATTTAATTAAATTGAATCTATTACCTTGACCATGTGCTTCCACGTTAACAACCCTCTATTATAAGCAGAGTCCATTCTAATTCTCCCATAAAAAGCACCCAAGTTGAATATCTCCTAACTGGAACCGAAGGTTAGAATAACAGTTGAATAATCAGTTATCACAATGAGTTGTATTTTGTGTTCCTCTTGTATCCTAATTTCTCACAACTTAATTTTCAGTGAGCTGTGAATAACAGAGTCTCATTAATGCACAGCCTTGTAGAGACGCTACGGCCAGGCAGAGGATTTTGATTTAATTAAATTTCTGTTTGTTTTAGGGTTTTACAAACCCAATTGTACATTCCATTTGGAATATATAGCACGAGTCATGTGGGACATTCTTTTTGATGCTCTTAAAAGCTTAACGCTGGTCTCTTTTCACATTCAATGTATAGTTTTTAGACCCATTGTGGTCTCAAAAAGACTAGAATACATAATTAGAATGACATGTAAATGAGTAAATAGGTCCTGCGAATTTAAAATATGTTTTTTTGGTGTTAGTATCAGTATGTTAATTTTGGGAATATCTATAATCTTGTGTGCTCCAAAACAGTGAGAAAATTCAAGTTTAGAAGATACAAACCTGATATAAACATCCAAAGCTTGTAGTTTGTCACTTCCACCTAAATAGATCAACATTTTTTGACGTCACCTTTTCAGTTTTTCATTAAATCTTCTGACCAATCAAATGCTTTCTATTGTCTGACATGACTCAGACCATAAAGACAGTTCTCATTTGCTTTTCATTTAAATAAACAAAACACTATTGGTGGTTTTTTAAAAGAGGGAGAGGCTACTCTGTGTCCCACCCTCTCTTGATGTTTTAGTTGAGATTACATCAAACATTGAATAAAATTGCACATTTAAAAGCCCTTCATGGAACCTTTAAAGCAGAGGTTCCATAGAGAAAGCTAAAATGCCCTTCAAACGCTGCTATTTCCACAGAGCTTCTTCTGTTTCTATATACAGTATATATATATATATATATATATATATATATATATATATATATATATATATATATATATATATATATATATATATATATATATATATATATAGCTCTAGCATTTGACAAAGGACAGCTTCCATAATCTCTCCCATTTTAGTGCTGGATTCGGCTAAAAACTCCTCCAACCATAATAGATGAAGCTGTGGATTGTGGATTGTGAGCCACAACCTGTATGTATTTTTGTACATAGTGTCTAGCATTAACGGTTTGTTGTAGCAAGAACATAAACAAGTAACAATGTAAACAACAGAAAATGCTGTTTGGCACTGTTAATAATTTAGCTACAAATTCAGATTTACCCATAAAACCCCTGCAAATACCCACAATCTTCACCAGCGCTGCAGTGTCTCTCTATGCGGCTACTTTCCTTGCATTCTAGATCTCAAATAACAAACTCACAAAGGATATGTGAATGTTTCATATTACTTACACATGCTTGTAACCTAAATATATATGAAAGACACTTGTCAGATTTTATTTTAGAGAGCAGGCGTGAGGTTCAGCTGTGTTTTCTTCATTTTTTGTCTAATTCAGGCTCACGCTGACATGGCTAACACAGCTACTCTGACTGTAACACAGGTAAGCTGACCAATCAGAGCCTCTTGAGGGCGGACCTTCAGAGAAACTAGGAGATATGGCCATTTTTATGTTAGCTGGGTAGCTGTATATAATAAAAGATATATAAATTATATTATACGATTTTGTACAAGTGAAGCATGAGCACACATTGCTTTGGATCTTATAAACACAACCAAGCATTAAAAATACACTCTGGACCACCCCTTTAAATAAACTCGATGATCTACCTAATTGTACTCATGCTGGGATAACCAGTATGTACAACAATTACAATATTTATTAAGATCACCATTTATTTTAAAATTATGTATTGAATGCATGATTCTAACAAGATACTACATGAACTGCCACTTTTACAGTACTGCACTCAGTACGTATGTGTTCTGCATATTAAATTAGAGCATGAACAGTTGCAAATAAATTCAATTAAATATTTTTTAGGCAAACTTTCTTGCTTGGTTAGAACAAAAAAGTGGCCAACTTTGAGCATTGCCATCTTTGTAGGTATCATATATTCAGAAACAGCTGCATAACACTCTAAAGAAAAAAAGACATTATGTAAGTGCATCATGTAACTCCTCAAATTCAACACTAAAGAAAAGTCCCCTTGTTGTTTAGTATTTTCCTCAAAAAATGGCTTTGGTTCCTCCTTCAGTGCAAGTCTGAGAGACGTTTTCGTCTGTCGTTCAGTCTTTTCTCAATAAGCCACACAGTTTGAGGTGTCATTCATGTCAGTAGTGCAAACAGTCTGCCTTCAAAGCTGCTGAGGGCTTTACCGTGGTGCAGAGGGACACAATACAAAGACGAAGACAGCTCACTCTTAGTCATTGTTCAGTAGGGGTTTGCTGCTGGGTTGTTCTGTGTGTGCACTCTAAATGAGAAAAGTTCAAATCAAGTTTAGTCAGTGTAAGTACAATTGGAGTTAGCAGTCATTTTAGAGCTGCAGTTTAAGCAGCTATTGGTTGTGCTTTTTTTTTGTCTATAGGCTTCAGTGCAAAACTGTTTGCAATGATACTCATGATTTAGTGGGAACACATCGGGTACCTTTTGTCATTCTCCCCAGCTGAGGCACAGAAGTACAATACATTGTGTACTGCAACTATTTTTTTGTCATGTTGAAAATGTTTGATTCTGTATTTTGGAATGATTTATTAATTTTTGTTCAGCTTAGTCCCTTATTTATCAGAGGTCGCCACAGTGGACCGATTCGCCAACTTATCCAGCATATGTTTTATGCAGTGGATGCCCTTCCAGCTACAACCCAGTACTGGGAAACACCCATGCACTGTCAAATTCCCACACACTCATACACTATGACTACTTTCAGGCCACTCAAACAAGGGGAGGACATGCAAACTCCACAGAGAAATGCCAACTGGCCCAGCAGATACTCGAAACAGCGACCTTCTTGCTGTGAGGTGACAGTGCTAACCACTGAGCCACTGTGCTGCCCCATTTTGGAATCATAATTCTAAATGAATCCAATGATCTATAAATATCCACAATACATTTGTTTATTACAATTACCCATAAGTTTTGGGTTGCCAACTTAACTTTTTTTATTTAAAAAATCAATAATCTGCAAGACTGTCTTTATTTGTTGAAAATGTTCACTAAAACAACATTATTTAAAGGAATAGTTCACCCAAAACTTACAATTCTGTCATGACTGTTCTCTGATCACAAACTAGTTTTAGTTTCTTTCTTCTTTTGAACACAAAATATGATATTTTGAAAAAGGCGAAAAACTGGAAGCTCTTTTTGGGTTTTCCTACTATAGATATCAGTGTGTCTAACAGCTTCAAGCTTTCTTCCAAAATTGTGTGTTTGTGTTCAATAAAAGACTAACTATCAAAGGTTTGACATCACATGAGACTTAGTAAATAGTGAGTAAATTGTCATTTCAGGGTAAACTATCTCCCTTTAAACAGAAATAATCAAATAAACATTACTTTTTTCTTAAGGAACTTGGATAGTTATCAACTTATACTGCAACACTGCATATGTATAGTTATTATAATATACTGTATCATATCATAAATTAACTATATAATATTATTATAGAATTATTATTTGTATCACTGTGCATATAAAAGCTCCGTTATAAAGATATATTAATGAGCATTTCAATTTCAACATTCTGTAAGCAGAAGATTCACAACAGGTTGAAGCATCTAACCAATTAGAGAAGAGCAGAGTAAAGCTATGGTATATCATAGAATAGCCACAGCCATATCACCCGGCAGCCCAAGACCAATTACTTACTGAAGCTAAGCAAGGCTGAGCCAGGTCATTTCCTGGATGGGACACAACATGTCAAAACTGTTAGTGGGTGGTCTGTGGTCAGCAGTGGTCTGTGTGAGTCCTAGTGGTTGTCATCTACCGCCCACCAGGTAAATTAGGTCACTTCCTAGATGAACTGGATGTTCTTCTCTCATCTTTTTCTAATTTTGCCACTCCCTTATTGGTGCTAGGTGACTTCAACATTTACGTTGACAAACCGCAAGCTGCAGACTTTCAGACTTTGCTTGCCTCTTTTGACCTAAAAAGAGCACCTACTTCTGCTACCCACAAATCAGGTAATCAGCTAGACCTTATTTACACACGACACTGCTTCACTGATCAAACAATAGTAACTCCACTACAAATATCTGATCATTTCCTTCTGTCTCTCAACATCCACATTACTCCTGAGCCGCCACACACTCCAACACTGGTTACCTTTCGCAGAAACCTACGATCTCTCTCACCCAATAGACTATCCACCATTGTTTCAGACTCTCTTCCTCCATCTCGCAAACTCACTGCACTTGATTCGAACAGTGCCACTAATACACTCTGCTCCACACTAGCATCATGTCTAGACCGATTATGTCCTCTTGCATCCAGGCCAGCCCGTGCCAGTCCTCCTGCACCCTGGCTCTCGGATGCTCTCCGTGAGCATCGCTCAAAACTTCGGGCTGCAGAGAGAATTTGGCGGAAAACTAAAAATCCTGCACATCTCTTAACATACCAAACTCTTCTGTCCTCTTTCTCAGCTGAGGTTACTTCTGCAAAGCAGACGTATTACCGTCTGAAAATCAACAATGCCACTAATCCTCGCCTACTTTTTAAAACATTTTCCTCCCTCCTCTATCCTCCTCCTCCACCCGCATCCTCCACACTTACTACTGATGACTTTGCTACATTCTTCTGCACCAAAACTGCAAAAATCAGTCCTCAATTTGCTGCACCTACAACAAACACGCAAGATACAACACCAACACCACACACACTCACCTCTTTTTCTCAGCTCTCTGAGTCTGAGGTGTCCAAACTTGTGCTATCTAGCCATGCAACCACCTGTCCACTCGATCCCATTCCCTCTCATCTCTTGCAAGCCATCTCTCCTGCAGTCATACCAACACTGACTCACATAATTAACACATCTCTTGACTCTGGTTTATTCCCCACTACATTTAAGCAGGCTAGGGTAACCCCACTGCTAAAGAAACCCAACCTGGACCATACGCTACTTGAAAACTACAGACCAGTATCCCTGCTTCCATTCATGGCCAAGATTCTGGAGAAAGTAGTGTTCAATCAAGTCCTGGACTTTCTTACTCAAAACAATCTCATGGACAACAAGCAATCCGGCTTTAAGAAAGGCCACTCAACTGAGACTGCCCTGCTCTCGGTCGTGGAGGATCTCAGACTGGCTAAAGCAGACTCTAAATCATCAGTCCTCATTTTGCTGGACTTGTCAGCTGCTTTTGACACTGTCAACCACCAGATCCTGCTATCTACGCTTGAGTCACTGGGCGTTGCGGGCACTGTTATACAATGGTTCAGATCTTACCTCTCTGACAGGTCATTCAGGGTGTCTTGGAGGGGAGAGGTGTCCAACCTACAGCATCTAAACACTGGGGTACCTCAAGGCTCTGTTCTTGGGCCACTTCTCTTCTCCATCTACACATCATCTCTAGGACCAGTCATCCAGAGACATGGATTCTCCTACCACTGCTATGCTGATGACACCCAGCTATACCTCTCTTTTCATCCTGATGATCCCTCGGTTCCAGCTCGTATCTCAGCCTGCCTGTTGGATATTTCACACTGGATGAAAGATCATCATCTTCAGCTGAACCTCGCAAAAACGGAAATGCTTGTAGTTTCTGCCAACCCGACTCTACACCATAACTTTTCAATCCAGATGGATGGGGCAACCATTACTGCATCCAAAATGGTGAAAAGCCTTGGAGTAACGATTGATGACCAACTAAACTTCTCTGACCACATTTCTAGAACTGCTCGATCGTGCAGATTTGCACTCTATAACATCAGAAAGATCCGACCCTTCTTATCTGAACATGCAGCTCAACTCCTTGTTCAAGCTCTTGTTCTCTCCAAACTGGATTACTGCAACTCTCTACTAGCTGGGCTTCCAGCTAACTCTATCAAGCCTCTTCAACTGCTCCAGAATGCAGCAGCACGAGTTGTCTTCAATGAACCTAAACGAGCACATGTCACTCCGCTGCTAGTCCGTTTGCACTGGCTGCCAGTTGCTGCTCGCATCAAATTCAAAACTCTGATGTTTGCCTACAAAGTGACTTCTGGCCTAGCACCTTCTTATCTGCACTCACTTCTGCAGATCTATGTGCCCTCCAGAAACTTGCGTTCTGTGAATGAACGTCGCCTCGTGGTTCCATCCCAAAGAGGGAAAAAATCACTTTCGCGAACGCTCACGCTCAATCTGCCCAGTTGGTGGAATGAACTCCCTAACTGCATCAGAACAGCAGAGTCACTCGCTATTTTCAAGAAACGACTAAAAACTCAACTATTTAGTCTCCACTACACTTCCTAATCTGCAATTGCCTCTTTGAATATCACACTAATTGTACAAAAAAAAAAAAAAAAAAAAAAAAAACTACTAACACTTCCCTTCTTAGACTTTACAGACCTGAAACTTGCCTTTAGTACTTATTCATTGTTGCTCTTAGTTGTGTAAATTGCTTCCTTGTCCTCACTTGTAAGTCGCTTTGGATAAAAGCGTCTGCTAAATGACTAAATGTAAATGTAAATGTACTGTCTGTGAGCACCATCTTTCAGGTTGAGATGGTAAACCGAGATCCTGACTCTCTGTGGTCATTAAAAACCCATGGTACTTCTCGTAAAAGTGTTGAGGTGTAACCCCGGTGTCCTGGCCCAATTCCCTTCATCGGCTCATAGATCTCCAAAACAAGTTTAGAAACCTCACTCCCAGTGCTGTTTATATCGAAGTTGATATTTAGGGGCCGGTGTTTCGTAACATCTATTTTAGGTTGGTCGAGGTGGGTCGTTAGCCCAACATTCAAGCCCTAATCTGAAGAACCATGACATACACTCATACACTACAGACAATGTTGCTTACCCAATTCACCTATGGCACATATCTTTGGACTTTGTGGGGGAAACCGGAGCATCTGGAGGAAATCTATGCGAACACGGGGAGAATGTGCAAACTCCACACAGAAATGCCAACTGACCGTGCTGAGACTCAAACCAGTAACCTTTTTGCTGTGAGGTGACTGTGTCACCCATTGCACCACCCTAAGATTGGAAACCTAGAATCAACAAAGTTATGTACAGTCAACTCTAACTGTACTAGTTGTTTAAGAAAATGGTCCTAAACCTTTTTATCACCACTGACCGGTCAACGCTTTGACAATTTTACCATGGAAAGAGGGATGGGCCGGTGGTTCATAGGTTGCTAGGCGACCATCAACATTACTGTCACTTGCACACAAGTTTTATTTATAGAGAAAATTACAAAGCACTGCAGTGTTTGGGTGTTATGTGTTTGTCTGAGATAATTAGTCTACCGAAATGTATATTCCATACAATCTAAAGCTGATTGGTCAGTTCTTGTCACGCGACTTGCAGTGTGCCTGTGGCATTCATTTAACTGTGTGCGTCTGGAAGACGTGAGCAAAGCCAACTTGCACGCACAGGAAACTTGCACGCTCCATTGGAAATAACAAATTTGCGTGAACTTTAGAAAAGACACGATATGTGAATGGACCCTAAAAGGCTGCCATCATCTGCAATCTCTAGCAATTGATCTTCTTGCACAGACATGCTGGATGCACCTGATTTGTTGACAAATGGGTTGTGAATCCATTCTTAGGCAGTTTGCGGGTCCTTCACAGAGAAAAGAAACTTTCCAAAAATGTCTGTTTCTTACTTATTATGCTGCTTGTGGGCTAAATATAAGTACACAAGTGACTGAGACGTAAATAAGAGAATATGGTCATTTTTCAAAACAAAAGATTTTTCAAAATAAAGGATTTTTCAGACTCAGATAACAAATAAAACAAAAATATTTAATGATTTCTTGTGTGGCTCGGTACTAATTGATCCACGAATGGCCCGGAGGTGGAGGACCACTGGTTTAAGGGATAGTTCACTCGAAAATGCTAATTCTGCAACTGTTTACTCATCATCCAATTGTCAAAAAAACAGTTTCTTTCTTGTGTTGAACACAAAAGATGTTATTTTGAAGAATGTTGGAAAACTTTAACCATGAACTTGGATAGTATTAGTTTTTTTTCCTACTATAGAAGCAGATTTCTTTTTCTAAATACCTTCTTTTGTGTTGAACAGAAAAAAGGAAACTCATAAAAGTTTGGAACCACTAGCGGGCGAGTAAATAGTCCATTATAATAGAGTCCATTAAACATTAAACTGTGCCTCTGGCTTGAACTTTTCACTTTTTATTCATTTATTTATTTCTTTATGTTCTTGATGAGTATCTTTCGCCCGCTTCCCTGAAGAGCGACCCAGCTGTGGGGTCAGGTTTTTTTGTGATGGCTGTGATGATGTAATCTCGTGCTACAAGCAATGCAATCGTGCCAGGCCTGTGTGACTCCTTTATACCTCATGGCAAATAAACAGGAGAATTTATCAAGGACTCAACCAATGGAGAGAGTGAGGGTGAACTGGCCTGCCTCACAATAGTCCTTCAGTAACCAACATGAGAGAGAGAAAGACAGAGAGGGGGGAGTATTAGACCTGATACCATCCCTCCTGGTTATTTGAGTGCTCTCTCACCTTGCATATTATATAAGCCCTGCATTTATTTATTAATATATTTCTCTATTTTTGCAAACTGCCTTTTGCTCACATGCGCTCACACACATACACACACAGGGCTCTGCGCATTACACAAATAGCCCAAAGTGGCATTTCTTCCCAGAGATGTCCAACTAAAACCAAGTTTCTGCTCGTATGCATTTATTTGTGTGGGTGTGTGATCCGCTCCATGCGTTCTGTGCTGTTTATTTATATACAGCAGGGGTATTCATTTAAACGTACGCGAGGAGTCCTTCCCGCCAGAGGTTACAGCAATCAGCGCTCTCAAAATAACATGCACACTTTCCGGAGTTTATATTTTATGCGCTGGGAAGTTGAAGTGCCTCAATTACGCTTTTATGCGGCTGTTTTTTGTAGATACCTTTTATGTAGCTGTTTGTGATTGTACAGTAAAAGCTCTGTAAAGCTGCAGAGACCAAAGTGCCCAGTAAATAGAGTTATTGTCTCCCAAAAGTCAAGTCAAATCACCTTTATTTGTTTAGCGCTTTATAGAACACAGATACAATTCTGTGTTGGAAATGCTTAATAGTTATGGACAAAACTGTTGAATCATTGATGTGCTGTTTTAAAAAAAAGCTCTAAAAGACTGTAGTGTTATTGTTCCGGTCTAGTCATTGTAGTGTTGACAACAAATTAATCAAATTTTATATCAATTCAGTTCAAGCTAAGCTCTGCAAAATTTAGAAATGCCATTATTCATCTTGAATCAGTTGACTGGTTTCATTATTGATTCAGTGTTGGTTCTATTCAGTTCACATGGTCATTGTTTAGCTTCACTCTCCTAATGTAAACATAATATTTTGATATCTTAAGCTCAATATATTAGTAGCCATTGATTTAAACTGTAATAAACAGACATAAACATCTTGAAGGTGCTGTAGATTTCCTTGACACAATGCAAATTGTTTCCTGATAGTAGAAGCTACACTGAAAAAATACCTCTTAAGATTTACGTAAAAAAAATCCTTGTAACAATTTGCACAAACACATTTCAAGTACATTTTACAATCTTATATCAGGTACCATTAACTTCATTAACTTTATCATGTAAAATTTACTTTATTTAGGAGTGTTAGGTTAAAAATTTAAGTAAAAGTTAATTGATTATCTTTACTTTTGAGTCTCTAGTTTTTAAATAGTAATGTCATTTTCTTGTTTTAGCAGAAGGAGCATTGCTTTTATCAATTTAAATAAATCTTATTAGTTAAAAATTTGTACATTTTGAGCAACTTGGTTTAATTAAGACACACATTTACACGTAAAGTGTGTTATTTCACTTTATTTTAAGCTAATTTATTTAGCTTGAGCTAATTTATTTTATAAATGCTTACTGATGTCAGCGCTAGTGTTAGCACAGCTAAGATTTTCTGAGTGAAGCGTCAAACATTAATGCTGATAATAAAAATGCCAAGACCCAACGCATGAGTGCTGCTCTTCTTCAAGGTGGTAACCTTAAAACTAAAACACATATTCAAAACTCTTCTTAATCTACTAACTGATTATCAATCTCTAAAAAATCTTTATCTCAAATTTAAACATCTAAGATTGCTTTTATTTTCAAAATACTTTTCTTTTAATTGCGACATATCCATTATTAAAACTTACTTAATATTACTAGGCTTGCAACAATTAGAAAATATAAAAATATTAAGATCAAATGAATATAAATATTCAACTCTTTACACTCATTTTCATTTATTACATCAAGTAAATGTGTAAATATTAAATATGTACTTAAAAAATTATAGTTATTTTAGACACTTATTTTAATTTAAAACTTAATTTAAAAATTATGACAGTCAATTTATTAGATTACATTAAAAAGTAATTTTTTTTAGTGTGTGTGGTCTTCAGAAACTAAGAGTTTTTGCAGTCACATGAGCTGAGTGACATGACACGATGCATAAACATGCAATGAACGTATATTCAGCCATTTACATGTGTTTGTTGCCTCATTACAAACATACAAGACACGTTTCACAATATACATGATAAACTAGCCATATACTTACAAATACCTCATGCCTCTTTGGGGTGGCATTGAATACAGTTATAATTGGTATATGCCACATTTTGTGTTCTGAAACACTCCACGGTCATGCATCGCTGCCTGGTTCACAAAACTGCTTATATCCTATTCGCATGGGGCATCAGCGTCAATGATTTCCATTTACTTTAAATAGGTAACATCAAGCACTGGAGAACTGATTTGTGGATCAGCCAATCAGATCCCTTTATGCAAATACCCCAGCTCAGACAGTAGCCAATTTCACACTTATTTCATTAGGTGGCGCAGTAATGACGATAGCGTCAAACCCAACTTCAGACCCACACTCCGTCAAGGGTTGACACTAAAGCCCCATGTAAAACAGGCATTACTCTTCCTAAAAGCCTGTCCCATTTTTACAATAAGAGTCCCACAATACAAGCTTAGATAAACTCAAAAATAAAAGAAAACAGAATCATTGTTGTAATATCTTTAGGAAATATTGTGTTGACCAAATTCTGCCTGGGATTAATAACCCCATCTGGATCGTCAGAGTTAGTCAGAACAAGAAAACTAGGGTGTTTAAGGCTCATTGTATGTCATTTCCATGTACTTAACTTTTATTATTAAGCTATGGCAAGGTATATACAGATTTGGTAGCTATGGTATGGTACCTTTAATACTTTCCAATTTTACATGTTTTTTTCCCACTCTTAATCACTGCACTGTCAACAGAACTCACTACGCACTTTCTGATCTCTATCTTCATATAGAGTCAGCAAAAATGAACGGCGTTTAATGTGATATTAATCAAGCCAATATGCAAAGGAGTGCTTAAGTAGATTAAAACAGTTGCCAATTAAGAGAGATTATATGATAAATGTCCATAAAATTTACCACACTTCTTAAGCAAATAATTAGAACAGTCACATTTGTGGAAGTAGGAGTGAAGATTTCTGCTTGTGTCATGAAAACATTTTAAGTTCTTATTCTGATCATTGGAAATCATCATGATTTACTGGTGCACATGTACAGTAAGTCAGTTACAGTGTTGAAACGATTTAGCTGTAGAGCAGCACTGCAGAACACAATCATTCAGCTGGCTTCTGTTCAAGTGCTTGTTCTCTTGAACCAGTGGTGTTTGTGCGATCATGCTGATATACTTTCTAAAGGTTGAGACTTTCAGTCGCCAACTAGGCAAAATGTGACAATGGCAATGGCACAGAATGGAGCATGAACCGAAATGGTGTGCTATTGAGGTATGCCTGGGATGCCTGTCGCAAATCCTCGAGATTGTGCAGCAGCGTTTGATCAAATCCAATGATTGTGAATAGATGATGCCAACTTCAAGGATAACACATACACTTAATACAGAAATGCACTTCATTGAACATGTACACATCAGACTTTTTTGGAAGTACACTGTATACTATATAACTGCAGGTAAGGTATGTTTATATATAACATACGCCATATACACAACTATAATTGTTGGTTATTAGTTAAATAATTATTAGTTCATCCAATTCACTTATACAGCATGTGTTTGGACTATGGGGGAAACCGGAGCAGCCGAAGGAAACCCACACAAACACGGGGAGAACACGCCACCTGGCTCAGCTGGGATTCGAACCATATCTAGTGCTAACCACTGAGCCAAAAAAAATAAAGAAAGAAAAATCAATTCCACTTCCTGTCTACCTGAAGCATCGGCATTCACAAAGTCAAGCCAGAGTTTGCGTGCTCACAAAAACTTGTGTGAGTGTTTTCCCATAAACACGGTTGCTTTCAAAAGCAAAGCAGTTTTCAATTTAGTCTATTCTAATTCCATAAAAGCATTTTTCACACATGAAAAGCAGATCGTTGTATGAATAATATTGTTGCTGTGGAAACTGAAGATTCCTGCAGGCTGTTCATAGGGTTCGAGCCACCCTTCCGCCCCTGCCTCCTACCCACAGACGCTTCTCAGAGAGAGAGTGTGTGTGCATTTATGTGTGTGTGTTATGAGAGCATCCTCTTCACCTCCGCGCAGAGATGGATTACTCATTCACATCTTTCAAACGGTTCTTGTGTAAGCGCTGATGACAACCTTGCTTTACAGAATGACTTGCAAAACAGTGAGCGTTTCCAAAGCCAGATGTTCCTCTGTATCAAAAAAAAAATATGCTCCGCTTTGAAGTGCCATCCAGCAGATTGATGGTAACTCTGATATTAAAAAGTATATATTTTGAGTCTTCATACTTCTTTGAAGAAACCGGAAATAAAAGTTAAGCACTTAGAAGATCTTATCAAAGGTTGATTAGGCATCAAAGAACAATATGAATTTGTATCCTTTTTTAAAATATTATTTGACTGAAATAGTGTTAAAGTGTTAAATACAGGGGCGCTACTGAGCAGGCGATGGAGTAAGGTAAAAGTTGGGTGAGCTCTGCAAAAAACGTAATATAACTTATAAATTTAAGGTGCTTTAATCGAAAATATGAGATGCTACAACTATCTAAGACTTTACTACTTCACATAAAGCAGCTGGGTTCTCTATAAATCCAAATGGCGGGCAAACTACGTAAATATAAGTACACGGGGAAAACCGCTGCTAATCAAGAGGATGCTAATACACCTAGCATGATGTCCGAGCCAGCCGAACACACTGACATTTTGGAGATTAAAGCTGAGCTGATCTCATCGATCAAAACGGAAATAACCTCGCTCTTTCAAAAAGAACTGAAAACTGCACTGTCAAACGAATTTGAAATGGTCAAAGCTGAATTACAAGCAGTTAAATCCGAGATAGCAAGCAACGCTTCGGCTGTTCGCTCAGATCTTGAGGCAATTAAAACGACAGTGTCAGACATGGAACGAGGCTTATCCAGCTGCTCAGACAATGTTACAGAACTGCAAAACACCGTGCGCAAACTGGAGAAAAATGTAGTAACCCTACAAGAGAAATGCTTGGACATGGAAGGGCGAATGAGGAGGTCAAACATTAGAATACTGAATGTAGCCGAAGATCCTGGCGCATGTACTCCAGCCTCAGTGTCGAAGCTGCTCAAAGACACCCTCAAAATGGATAAAGATATACTGATCGATAGATCTCATCGCACTCTCCAGGCAAAACGTGCAGATGGTAAACCCAGGGCCATTGTTGCAAAATTGCATTACTACCAGGACTGTGTGGAAATTCTACGCCGAGTTCGTGAAACCGGACCCCTTCATCATAACGGCGCAACCATATTCATCTTCCCCGACTACCCACCGAGCGTGGCCCGTGCAAGATCGGCTTTTAACGAAGTCCGAAAACTACTACGAGGAAAAGATGGTGTTCGTTATGGCATTCTTCACCCGGCCAGGCTCCGAATCACACACAACGGGACGGAAAAGCAGTTCCAAGATGCAGCAGAAGCCCTGACTTATGTGAAAAATAATATT
The DNA here is from genome assembly GCF_052040795.2 of Danio rerio. NCBI lineage: Eukaryota > Metazoa > Chordata > Actinopteri > Cypriniformes > Danionidae > Danio > Danio rerio. The sequence continues at coordinate 41,492,391 of NC_141028.1, forward strand.
CTTTAAGACGGCTCGACCATCTCTGATTGAGTAGTACCAAGCCACTTCAGTGACTTTGTTTTTTTTTTTCATACACTCACACTCCCATCTAAATGACCATATTTGAGTGAGTATATGAACATTACATCTATGCAGAGACTGACTGAATTCCTATTTCATGGATGAGGAGTGAAAAACAATATTACTGATACAAAATCACTTACTATTTTCAGTTAAACTTAAAAGCAGGAAATATAATTGGGACAGTACAATTACTGAGTTTATTATTATCATTACTATGCTGTTATGTAACTGTCACACTTGTTTTAATAGGTGATTGTTAATAATATGCGCCAATTTAATTTATTATTTTTTAATTTCATTTTTTTTTTCTTTCTTTAATAATGTGCAGAGCAACTTGTGAGGTTAAAACTCCCCAAGTAAGCACTTTATGTGTGGATATTGTTGCGAGGGGTTAAAGTTGCACCATGTTCTATTTGGTGTTTGGGAATGGGTAAATGTCGCACTTCATTTTATACTTCTACTTCTTGTTTTGTTTTCTACAATCTTATTGGAAGGGTCTTTTCTGTTATATTTAAACGAAGCGTTTGTATGTAAGCTTACATTTTTAAAGACGTATGGTTAAACCACACAATGTTAACGCATCAGGCGTTTGCCAGGTGAATCTTATAAGTTGGAATGTTAAATCTTTGAATCATCCAGTGAAACGTGGAAAGGTTCTCTCACACTTAAAACAGTTAAATACAGATATCGCTTTCCTACAAGAAACCCACCTGAAAACTTTTGATCACTTTAGACTAAGAGGAGGATGGGTGGGACAACTCTTTCACTCGACTTTTCACTCCAAATCTAGAGGAACAGCAATTCTCATTAGTAAAACGGTTTCATTTGAGGCATCAAAAATCGAAGCTGATCCAGCAGGCCGTTATATAATGGTAGTGGGTAGACTAAATAATACTCCGGTAGTTATGGTAAATGTATATGCACCCAATTGGGATGACAGTGCATTCTTTACGGGTCTCTTCTCACGAATACCTAATATAGATACTCATCATCTTATATTAGGAGGAGATATTAATTGCGTACTATCACCCTCACTGGATCGCAGCTCTCTCAAACCAATGATACCAAGTCGTACAACTCAAGTGATTAACCAACTTCTTAAAACCTATGGAATGATTGATGTTTGGAGATTCCAAAATCCTGGGTGTAGAGGTTATTCATTTTATTCACCAGTTCATAAGACATATTCACGTATAGATTATTTTTTTCTGGACAGTGAACTACTTCCTCTAGTTAGTGAATGCAAATATAATGCAATAGTGATATCAGATCATGCGCCATTATTAATCACTCTAGATATGCCAATTACATCAAACAACTATCGGCCATGGCGATTTAATACACTACTTCTCTCTGATGTGGAGTTTGTTAAATTTATATCATCAGAAATTAGAGAATATTTAGTGCACAATCAGACTCCAGGAATATCTTCTAGTCTTATTTGGGAATCTCTTAAAGCCTATCTTCGAGGCCAAATTATATCATATAGTGCCAGATTAAAGAAAAAACAACATGAGCGGCTTAAAAAAATTGAAAATGATATTTTAAAACTTGATGAAATTTTGGCACACTCATCTACACCTGACATGTTTAGACAGCGTTTAGCTCTTCAGTCTGAATTTAATTTATTATGTACAAAACAAACAGAAAATCTTTTAATTAAGTCCAGGCATAAGATGTATGAACATGGTGAAAAGATAGGGAAGATCTTAGCTCACCAACTTCGACAACAAAATGCAGCACATTCCATTATGTCAGTTAATGATAACACTGGCACTAAATTGACGAATCCCTTAGAGATCAACCATCGGTTTAGAGAATACTATTCACAATTATATACTTCGGAGTCTTGTAAAGATGAGTCATTATTTGATTCTTTTTTTAAGAAAATTAGTCTACCCACTATTGATCAAGAGTTCGCTCTAGACATGGAGAATCCATTTTCAAAAGACGAATTTATTAGAGCAGTGTCATCTATGCAAAACGGAAAATCACCAGGCCCAGACGGTTTTCCAAGTGAATTCTTTAAAAAGTTCTCTGGCGATCTTGCCCCTATTCTACTTTCCCTATATGAAGAATCCTCAGTCACGGGCTCCTTGCCAGAGACTATGAATCAAGCAATTATTTCTCTAATCTATAAAAAAGATAAAAATCCATCAGAATGCAGCTCTTATCGACCAATTTCATTGCTGAATGTTGACAGTAAGATATTCGCCAAAATATTAGCTCATCGGCTGGAAATAGTGCTACCTACAATAGTTTCTGGTGACCAGACAGGCTTTATTAAAAACCGATATTCATTCTATAATATACGCAGACTTCTAAATATCCTCCACCATCCCACTCCATCTGATGTCCCGGAAGTCCTTCTCTCACTTGATGCTGAGAAGGCTTTTGATCGGGTGGAGTGGGACTACCTCTTTTACACTCTTAAAAAATTTGGATTTGGCACAAAGTTCATTTCATGGATTAAAATCTTATACTCATCACCTATGGCAGCAATACGTACAAATTGTCACATTTCTCCTTTCTTTTCGTTAGAAAGGGGAACCAGACAAGGCTGCCCTCTGTCCCCTTTATTATTTGCATTGGTAATTGAACCTCTGTCCATTGCGATACGAAATGATATCAATATCAAGGGTATACAGAGGGACAACTTTGAACATAAAATTTCTCTCTATGCAGATGACACCCTCCTATATATATCTGAACCACTAACAACTCTACCACAAATTATGACATTACTGACTGCCTTTGGGAAAATATCAGGTTATAAAATAAATATGCAAAAAAGTGAGCTTATGCCCATTAATAATGCTGGTAGAAAGATTATTTTTACCTCACTACCATTTAAAATAACTAAAGACAAATTCAAATATTTAGGTATATGGATCACTAATAAATACAAACATTTGTACAAAGTTAATTTCCCTCCACTGATAGATTCCATAAAAAAAGACCTTGAACGTTGGAATCCGTTACCATTGTCACTGGGAGGTAGAATAAACACTATAAAAATGAATATATTACCCAGATGTTTATATCTTTTTCAGTGCATACCCGTATTCTTAACAAAATCATTTTTCTTACTTTTAGATAAATTAATATCATCTTTTATATGGAATGGAAAAAATGCACGTATCCGTAAAAATATTTTACAACGACACCGAGACCATGGAGGATTGTCATTACCCAACATTCAGCAGTATTACTGGGCAGCTAATATTCGAGCAATGCTACACTGGTCAAATCCATCATATGACAGTGGCCCTAATTGGTTATCTTTAGAAAACACAAATTGTTCAACCTCACTCCATGCTCTGCTATGCTCAAATTTTCCGACACCTGAACCTTTATCTAAATACTCTTTAAACCCAGTTGTCAAACACTCACTCAAAATATGGGCACAATTTAGAAGAAGTTTTGCACTTAAAGGACTATCAGCCTATGCCCCCATAGCAAGAAATCATATGTTCACCCCCTCTACTATAGACAAAACTTTTGACATCTGGTCTATGAAAGGTCTTAAGATATTAAAAGATATGTTTATTGATGGGCAATTTGCTTCATTCCAACAAGTAAAAGTTAAGTTTCAAATTCCAAATTCCCACTTCTTTAGATACCTCCAGCTGCGAAGTTTTGTGTCCTCCTCAATTAGTCACTATCCCTCACTGCCTCCCCCCTCCCTGCTTGACTCTATTATGGAGCTAAGCCCATACTCAAAAGGACTTATTGGCAAAATATATTCTATAATTAATTCCCACAATCTGGAACCCCTAGTAAAATTAAAAAGAAAATGGGAGGTGGAGCTAGAGATAGAACTATCAGAAGATATGTGGCAATCCGTTTTAGACAATATCCACTCATCTTCAATTTGTTTAAAACATAGAGTTATACAATTTAAAGTAGTACATAGATTACATTGGTCCAAAGTGAAACTAGCCAAATTTAAACCAAATATAGACCCTAACTGTGACCGGTGTGGCATTGAGCCAGCTACTTTATCTCATATGTTTTGGGCTTGTTCAAAATTAAAGAAATTCTGGCAGCTAATATTTAAATTCCTCTCGGACGCATTAAATACCTATGTAGAACCTGAGGCCATAATTTCAATTTTTGGAATCACACCAAAGTCCTTATGTTTTAACAAAAGCAAGATAAATGTGATTGCCTTTGCTACGCTTTTAGCTAGAAGATTAATATTGCTGAAATGGAAGGAAAAACTTCCTCCAACCTTTAAGCAATGGCTTATGGAACTTCTACACCACCTGACCTTAGAAAAAATACGATACACTTTAGGAGGCTGTACTGATATGTTTTTTCTCACCTGGCAACCTGTTCTAGATCACGTAAAAAAGATGGACCCCTCAGTCATTTTAGAAGAGTAGAACCTTTCCTTGTTTGTTTGTTTGTTTGTTTGTTGTTGTTTTTTTTTTTTCTCTTTTCTCTTCAATTTTTTGTATTTTCTTTTTTCTCCCCTTATTAATGAGAGTAACATATGTTTTACTTATTATAACTATTTATTTGTATTTTTTCTTAATATAATTTATTTATTTTTTTTTCTAGAACCTAAATGTATGTGCGGCAGGTTTTGTTTGTTTGTTGTGTAAAAAAAAAAAAATTGAAAAGCTATTTTGTAATGTATGTTTCATATCTAATATGTTCAATAAAAATACTTTTGAAAAAAAAAAAGTGTTAAATACAAGTTAAAGTTCCTTAGTTTAGCTCCAGCTTGTTGAAAGCACATACAGTGCTTAGCATATATAAGTACACCATTCAAAAATATAACTTTTAAATTAATGTTTTAATTAGGAAGCTATACATTATCATATTTGTACATACATACATAATTAGATTAGTCAGTACTGAAGCCAAATCATGTCAAGGTGACGCAGGGGGTAGCATGATCGCCTCACAGCAAGAAGGTCTCTGGTTTGAGCCCCGGCTGAGTCAGTTATCATTTCTGTGTGGAGTTTGCATGTTCTCCCCATGTTTGCGTGGGTTTCCTTCGCGTCCTCCGGTTTCCCCTCTCTAGTCCAAAGACATGTGGTATAGTTGAATTGAATAAACTAAATTGGCCGTAGCGTATGTATGTAAAGGAGTGTGTATTTGTGTTTCCCAGTGATGGGTTGCAGCTGGAAGGGCATCAGCTGTGTTAAACATGCTGGACAAATTGGCGTATCATTCCACTGTGATGACTTTAAATTAATAAAGGAACTAAGCCGAAAAGAAAATTGATGAATGAATGAAGCCAAATCTGGATCTTATCTAACAAAATAACTTACGATAATGGTTTGAAAACTAGTACACCCAAATTTATGTTGAAGAAAAATATTAAATAATAAAAACAAATGTAAAAAAAGAGTAAAAAAAAAGAGAAGCAACATTTTTTTAAATATAGTTGAAATTTTGTAGGTTGTAATTTTTCAGCATAATTTTTGTACTCGAATATGCTGAGCACTGTAAAGTACAAATTTAAAGTAGACTGGCATAAAATTTACTATTGTCATGGCTTTACCATTTTTTCATCTATTTTTGTTTTTCAATTACACATAAAAACAACAAAAACTCATAAATATTCTGTACAGTAAGTGCTTGTGGTGAAATTTTATTGATTTGTTTATGTTTTGGAAAAAGTCTAGGACAGCGGTGTCCAAACTCTGTCCTGGAGGGCCGGTGTCCTGGAGAGTTTTGCTCCAACTCTAATCAAACACACCTGAACCAGCTAATCAAGCTCCTACTAGATATACTCGAGACTGTGTTGAAGCAGGTTGGAGCTAAACTTAAACTTCCCTGGGGGAAGTACCTTTGTTTACTTTTCAGGAAAAATATCACTTTTTCTTAGAGGGAGATGCTATTTACACAAAGGCTTATTTTACTAGTAGTCCTGCACAATCAACCTATTTACTTTTAAAGGTGCAGAAGGTGATCTGCCAAAATGCTAACTGTTAAAGGGTCACAAACACCAAAACACATTTTTTGAGCTGATTTTGGTCGTATATGTGTCCCACACTGCTAAAAACACTATTAGGACACCTATATTTCACTAAAAAGTGTAAATTGGTTGTTTTTGCGTTATTTCAAGCAAATTCGTACTTCCTGTTTGAAACAAATTTTTGAAGCTGCGTCACGGTCATGACATAATAGCGTGTATTACAGCGTGCAGACTGGATATCAGTGCCAGAGTGTGTCTTATTACGTCTTACAGTGTGATGCATTAATGCATGAGTAAGGCTTGGTTCAAACCAATCAGCGCGCTCTATTGTGCAACTTATTGTGAAACAAGCGTGAAGTGTTGCTTTTATAGTTTGCTGCTGTTAAGTTTTGTTTTCATTTTCTCTCTGTGAGAGCTCATCTGGAGTCACCTGTGGATTACAGTGTACGTGACGCGCGACAACAATAACTTACGTGTCTATGGAGAATTATTGTTTACCTTAGAGCTGTTCTCATCTGCAAACGCTGAGATACGTATTCGCTTGTAGTCTTCTCTTAATAAAGACGCGGCTCTAGTTGCTGGTGATTGTCCTGTCTCTACAGATTTGGTAAGTGAGCGACCAGTGCTCTTTGTTTATTCAGTTTGTTCGTATCGAACTAAGTTAACTATAGATAAAACCGAGATAAAAACACGCGACTTTCTGACACTACCTGCCGTGTGCATCTAAGTTTCTGGGAAATGCAGAGGTTTTTTTTTCTCTCATTCGCCGTGCAGTATCAAACATTGCATAAAAATTACACGCTTACAGCAGTTCCTCGAATCAAATATCTCGTTTGTCGCGAGGGGCATGAATAAATTTTCTAAATGAAAGAGCCAAACTGCTGTTAAAGTCCACCATTTAATAATTTGGCAAATAATTCGACTACAGATGTCCATGTAGGTTAAACACCATCACTTTCTCTTGTGTGTTTGTGTGTGTATTTTGACTCTGAAACTCGCGCGTGCCCAAATAGACACTCCCACACCCTCCCACTTTAGTTCCTCCAACACTACCCCCTAAACAGAGCTGGACACGCCCACTTTTCTGACTTTTTCCAAAGTAGAGGTGTGAAAACACCCTGCTGAAACAAGGGGGTTTCATGGCCCTTTAACATAATGGGCTCTATTTTGACGGTCCATGCGCAGCGCAAACGCTTTCAGGGCGTGTCAGACGCATTTTTGCTAATTTACGGACGGGAAAATGCATTTGAGTTGAGTTTATTTTCTTAATGAGTTATAGGTGTCTTTTGAGAATAAACCAATTAGAGTCTCATCTCCCATTCCCTTTAAGACCCAGCTGCGTCACGCCAAGAGCGCATTCGCTATTTACAGGATGCAAAGTAAGTCTAAGTGGAAAAAATGAGCATTTCACAAGCAAACAGTTAACAGTTGACAGTTTTTTAACAGAAAACTGTTAAACAGAGCATCTACTGCGTGAGAATGAGAGATAATGGATCACTTTCACATTCGCTCTTGGATAGGGAAACCTTTACGCACAGACATCAATTAGCCTATAAATAATTAATTTCGTTTGTTAAGCGCAAAGATTTGTTTCAAAACTATTTCTAAATTCAGTTCTAATTTCTAGCAAACGAATAAATGAACATTAGTGACCAAGTGTGGTCAAAATACTGAGTTATTTCCAAATACACCTGCTATGCCCCATATGGTCTTAAACCTGACAGGTGGGCAAATCTAAGCTTGTTTTTAATAAAAAAAATATAAATATGGATATAATAAATAATACTGCTAATAATAATAACATTATACAAAAGCAAATTGTTATGAATGAACTGAAAAAGCCTCCCGAGGTGAAGAAGACATAAAAGCAGTGATTTTTCATATTTATGTAGGCTAGAAAATAATATGTTTTGTAATATTTTATCCTTTATATTTATATCCTATATCTATTCATATTATATCCTATATATTTATCCTTAATATTTAAATTTTTTCATATGTAACGATATTTGCCTATTGCTCTCTTGTGCGTATTAAGCAGTGCGTAAGCGAGGCGCAACTCTGCACCGGAGTTTAGACCGGGTTAGTTTTGGTCTAATGAAAAATTTATTATAGTTTCTCAAAATAGCGACGCGCCAGCAGTCTTCCTTTTTAGACCAGAACGCCTATGGGCGCACATATGAGCGCTAATGCATTTGCTATTTAAACAGCGTAGCGCAACGCCTCAAAACGACTCTTGCGCCAAGCTGAAACTACAAAAAGACTATTGCGCCGGGTCTTGCGCAACACTGCGCCGGGTGTATGATAGGGCCCAATAGCTTTGAAAACACAGTCCCTCCCCTGTCGTCTAAAGCCACACCTTCTGAAATCACGAACGCGCACCATGAAGATGACAGCAGATAACCCACTAGATCATGTCATTTGCCAGTAAGAAAACTAGTAAAAGTACTTAATAATACTACAACTCCTAATGCAAAACTATATTACATCTAGCATGTTTTCAGTTGTGTAGCAAGTAAAACTTGTCATAATGTGCAATATTTCTTTCATGCAAGCATCGCTGGTCTCACTCTCTCACATGCTTTGTCCTAAAGCGACTATAGTGGGTGGCCAATGACGTGCAGCCATACTTACATGCTATTCCAGACCGAATATTCAGAGTAGCATGGTGAACAATACAGGGAGAGGATCACAAGTTGTCATTGTTCAAAAATGAACCAATGTGATGTGAATATAAAGACTAATTTGACCTCAGTAAAGCATGCTAGGTGAAATAAGGCTATTTACCTATGTTTTGTTGTTCAACTGAATAAAAATTAACATTATCGATTCTGTAAAAGACCTTATGAAATTGAAAATAGTCACATCAATCTTTCACTGGGAGATTTCAGTGGCTGAACAACACTTCGGTGGATCTGTCTGAATAAGGCTACGCAGATGTACAAATCTACATTTGTTGACAGTCAGTTTGGGCTACTTATCAGAATTTTGGGAATTATCTGCCTGACAAATTTTATTTGGATAAACATTTTTGTTGTTTAATGCGTTAATGTATTAACTTTAATATTTATATTCACACTTGATAAAAACAGTGCCTTAATTGACATTCTTGCTTTGTTTGTGTCATCAGAGGGGAAAAGCCCCGCCCATTAGTGACAATCTCTCTGTCATTAGCATATGAAAGTAGTCTTGTTCTTGAATCTGCCACTATGCTGACACACAAGCATTTTTAGCTCTGCCCACTTTTGAAAAGAGCATAATCTCACTTGAATTTAAAGCAACAGTCACCAAAATAGCACGATTAGGATCAAGGCCTACCACACGCACTCTCTCTCTCTCTCTCTCTCTCTCTCTCTCTCTCTCTAGGGAGATTGAAGACTTATATTTCATCTTGTAAAAAGTGGCATATTAAGTCCCCTTTAAAGCACATATATAATGTAAGGGTCTACTGATGAATGCCTTTAATCACTTCAGTTTCTAGTAATAACTGGTAAGAAATGAAAGGACCTTTCTGAAAGTTTCAAAAACACTAAAAGCTGTTAATGAGGTGGATTAATGACCACTCTTTTTACTTTTATAAAAGTTAATCCATATGGCAGTTACATGTGTGTTAGCAGATCACAGTATTGATGAATATGACTCTAGCAGTAACTACTGTAATAACTGTCATAACTGTAGCTGTGGCTTATGGGGTTTTGTAAGGGTCTATCCATCAGTCCAACAACAGAATCCAACAGTGTGGTTAAAGGTTAAATGTGTGTCAGTATTTTGAATAATTACATTTATTACAATGTATTTGCAATGTGTTTCTAATTTTGTTCTCACTCTGAGTTTAATTCAATTCAATTTTAATTCAGCTTTATTTGTATAGCGCTTTTACAATGTATATTGTGTCAAAGCAGCTTAACATAAATGGTCATAGTAACTGGATCAGGGTAGCTCAGTTTTAGTGTTTAAGTTCAGTTTAGTTTAGCTTAGTTCAGTGTGGTTTAAAGTCATTACTGAGAGTCCAAGCACTGAAGAGCAAATCCGTCGATGTGTAGCTCTACAGATCCTGAACCATGCAACCCAGTGGCGACAGCGGAGAGGAAAAATAAACTTCATCAATAGGTGAATTAATAGATTAGCTAGATTAATCTAGCTAAGAGTTATTTTTGAAATTTTTGTCTTTATTGGACAGGACAGTGAAGTTGACAGGAAATAAAGTGGGAGATGTGTGCATAAAATTGAAGGGGGGACCACGAAAGGTCCATAAGCTAGGGTTTAAACTCGGGACTTCCAGAGCGCTGCCCCACCATATTCAGTGCAATAACTACTAGGCTATTGTGCCGACTGGTATAGATATTTGATTATTTCAGACACCCTAATTTCAGGTATTCGTTCACGCAGACCAATTGTCAAATGAAGTCAAATCATAGATGTGCCATCTTGGGCTTACCAGCTTGATTCTTATTCAGAGGATGCAGGTATCTGGTACATTTAATCGGCTTCCTGCTGCTTGCTCTTGACAAAAGCGAGGTTCGCATAGTCTTTCATTATACAACTTGCTAGATCAATAATAATGGTGAGAAATCAAGAGGTCTGATGTGCCTACTGCTCCATCCATTCATAACCCTCCAGTTTGATCCACACTGGCCATAATACTCCCAAGAGCTAACAAAAACATCCTCACAGTTTACCAGACATAATGATTTCAGTAGACTCCAAAATAAATCAAATATAATGTTATTTGTCAGTTAAAATGTCTTTTGCCAATTGCATAATTAAACCATAATAAGCCAATTTATAAATGATAAAACCACAACATCCTTTGATTAAAGGTAAATCTAAGAGTTAGAGGTGGATAGTTGAAGCATGTAGAACTTTTTCTTCCTTTCTACATGGAGGACCTCATAGTAACTTCCAGTAGGATGCTTCGAACTTCCATTTAGATATGTAATCAGTTAGAGCAGCATTTCTACTTTGTTGGGTTGTGATCTACATGTGGGTGGCAATACTATTTTGAGTGGGTTTGAGTGTTTTGTGATGCACAGCTTTAATTTAAAAGAAGTTTGTCAAAGCTGTTGACATTTATATCAGATGCAGTTCAATTGTGTAAAACTTCATAATTGAAAATCAGCCATCAGAGCCATCAGATATGTTAAAATGCTGTGTCATTATAACATTAATTCTAATGTTATTTTTCTTACTTGGTACAAAATAAAATGTCTCTCACCTAAGGAAAAGTGAACTTTCCCGACATACTGTGCACACAGCGTGCTCTTCAATTTCATGCACACATGCAGCGGTGCATGCTGTACATCACCTCATTATAAAGAGCAAAGGTATTACCGGCATGCAGCTTCACAGGTATGCTGTAAGCCATGCCATTTCCAAAATAATTATGAATAAATGTACGTTACTGACACACGCTGGTAATTATTTGCATGTTGATTCAATTATTCGGCAGCAGTTTCCACATGTTTCAAATGCATACACAGTTCACAGTACATATAGTTCATGTATGTATGGTTTACCATGGTATGTTTTTTTTTTTTTAATGCTGATTTATTTTCACTTTTTAGCAGTCTTTAAATTAGTGTACGCTAGTAAACTGGGGTATTTCATGTGTGTTTGTGAAACATTTTTGTGCGTTATATTTGCTTGGGATATATATATATATATATATATGGAAAATAAAGAGAAAAAATATTGTTCAAATTAATATGCATTTAATTTAAAAGACAATGGGAATATTTTAACAATCTAAGGGTGCTTTCACATCTGTAGTTTGCTTTATTTGGTCCGGACCAAGGACAATAAATGATACATCGTTGCATTTTCTGCTGTCTTAGAGACGAGCTTGCGCAACGCAGTATTTGTATATATTTAAATTTTTTGAGAGGTGCGTGTCAGTGACGTCGGCGGCCACGGCGTATAGGGCTATGCGTCAATGCGTAGGCTGCGCCGTAGCATACGCGTGCGCTTGACGCAGAAGTATAAATCTGTCATGACTGTCAGTGACCACCTGAGGGCGCTGTAGTTCAATGGACACTGAGTGAAACTACAGCGCCCAAAAAGACTACATTTCCATACATTCTTTCGTGCAAACACCCGGTCTGTCATCTACACTGATTTCAACCACAGCTGTCTCCAATCTCCGTTGATTACCTGGACTATATATTCAGCCATTCCACCTCTGTTTGTGACTGCGTCGTTTGTCTATCTTGTCAGCTCTGGTATGTTGTTCTTGATCTCGCTCTTGTATCTTGCTTAAGTCTAGTTCGTGTTTAATCTGTTTTAGTTTCTTGTTTTGTTGTTTGTATGTTATTTTGTTACTTTGCATTTTGGATTTTGTACACTGTTACCGCACTATTTAATATTAAATTTGCATTTGGATCCACATCCTTTTTGTTCCTGTTTTTGTTTTGTTTTTATCACGCTTAACGTGACAAAATCGGCCTTAAGTTGTCCAAATTTGACATTTTAAATGCATCAAGCTGCCAACTGGAAGGTCCTTATGTAAAGCATAGTAGGTAAGGTTGCGTGCTACTCACACACTGCAATGGGGTATACTGGATGCACAGTAAAAGCTTCATAAAACTTAATGGGCATGAGAACATAATGGAACGATTTTTACCCTGGAGTAGAAAAGCAGCAGCTGCATCAAGGCCACATCCAAACCAACAGATTGGAATTATCATAAAACAAGTGATTAATGTGTAATCGAGACCATTTTACCAATCACACTGAGACATTTAAAATGACATCAAACATTAAAGGGGGAAATTATAGATCTACAAGCTACATCATAAAGTCCATACACATTCTGTGTGGGCAGAGGAGGTGAAAGGGGGGTAGGGGGGCTCAGGATGGGTGATAAAGAAAGCTGAACAATTCTTTCCAGATTTAGAACTATGGCATCTATTTCTGAAAAAGGGAGAAAGAAGGAAGACCATAAAGCTCCATACATCCCAAATTTCAGCTCCGCGAGGAAATCAGGAGATTAAAGCAAGCTTACAGTGTATTGCGTAAGTTGCATGTAATAGCAGTGGAGATTTAAATAGGCGATAGTGTGTCTAAGCCAACAGTTAATGATGTTTACTAAGCAATACTGACGCTTTATTCTAAATAGTGACCACCCTTTAAAATATACAAACACTGTGGAAAAATCCCCACTTTACTTGCAGCAATTAACTATGACAGAATTTGTATTCATGGATGAGAAAAGGCTAACATTTTTACATGTTGTTGACATGTTTTTCTAAACAGCAGTTCAAACTGTGATAAATAAGAAATCTTAGTTTCTTCAGCACTGCAGAAACACAGAGACAAACACAGTCACACACAGAGCGAAGAAAACAGCTATGCACATTGCTATATAGAGCTGAAAGCTTTATAATTTTCATCCATGCAGTGTCAACAGCTCACCTAATAAATGACATGCTTTTACACTGAAAAATCTCATAAGAGCCCTTGACTCTCTCTCTTTATCACTTTTCTAGACGCTCTAGACTGGGGATCTGCATTGCAGTAATGCATGATAATGACATTCTCTAAGCTGTTTTTGTCATATACCACTTGATGGATTGCACCATGTTTAATGTACACCCAAATCAAGCCGTCACAGTTTTCATTTTCAACAGCTTCTAGTTGCCTTCCATTTCTGTTTATGTATCTATCCAATATTGCATTTGGCATGAAATACAATTCCACATCTCATTTCTAAACGCAGGTTATCAGTCCTATTTTGGATGATTCATCCATGCATACATTCAAAAGGAGGTCACAAACCGGACGCAATGCACCACTCATTGTTGCGCACACAGCAGTGGTGCCATTCTGCATCTGTTCACATTGTTCATCAACAGCACTCATGTTTTCAGTAAATCACATTATTTTTGTCCTGAATAATTGTCACTACAGTGGTGGCTAAAAATATTAGAACTAATGTTTTTCATCAGCTAAAAAATGGTTTAAAGCAAATGTTTCTATCTTTTGTGCATTTCCAAATATTAATTATGTAATTAATTGTAATAATCCAGAGATTTTCGTTTGCACAAGGAGTCTGGCAGCAGCCAGTGCTCCACACCGAGATCTGATCACACCATTATCCAGTCCATCTGGAAAGAACTTGCTTATTTTATTTTTTTACTTTTCTTAATAATTTTAACCAGTATGTGCTGGTGGGGATGTTTTCATCCCCACTGGGGGGATTTTGAGTCTTAGGTCAAAACTTTCTCTGTGTTTCAGCTAGCAGAATCATTTTTGGTGGCAAATCTTATTTTGACACATAATTTGAGAAAATACTTTGAATTTTTTTAAGAACCTCTACCTCAGTCCCAATCAAACTTATTAAATTACTTAGAAAATGACATGATTTAAACTCTTTTATCGCCAAGTTCACAAATGATCAGTGATTTGGTGAAAAAACAAATACACACAAAATGACATTTTCAATATAAAAAGTAATTGTGGACTCTATTTATTATTATTATTTTTTTTATCTTTTAATTTTTTATCTTTAATTTTAGTTTTAAAATGGCATTTTAGAATGAAAATGATATAAAAAAAATCTAAATGAAAATAGGCAGTTTCTTAAATCATGTTTTCATTTTATTGTTAAGAAAGTGAAACAGCGTAGTCAAGGTGATGTGAATGAGGTTATAAAGTACTCTGTTCCCTTTTGAAGATTTGCCCGACTTGTCCTTGAGAGTTTGTTTTTTCAACTCTGTACTTGCAAGGAGAAGATGCAAGACTGAACTGTAGGTAGGCTACTTAATATTGAGAAAAAAGCCCTATTCAGATGTCAGCAGCCACGTCTCCGTTTTCCTCCATCCACACTGACACGGAGCAGCAGAGTTTTAAAATGAAAACGGCCTCTTCAGCGTTTTTAAAAAGCTCAGTTTTCGGTGCTCAAAAACTCAGGTGTAGTGTGGACAAATGGCGTAAACAGAGCAAAACTTATGTGTTTTAAAAATTAAACGCATTAGTGGAAACGGGGCCTAAGAAAATCAAAATATCAGCTCCCAGAACTACAAGGAGTAGATAAAAACAAAGACAGTGTATTTATGCACAATCAAATGTGGTGATAATGGCAGACAATGGGGCAAAAACAGCCACCAACAATTAATTAAAGAGAAAAAATTTAAGTCTAACAATGCATCAAAGCCAATGTTGTTACTAACCGTGCCAAGACTGTGATAAAAGGTAAAAAAAATCCAGTCCACAATTACTTTTATATTGAAAATACATCACTTTGAGTGTTTTCTCACCAAATCAGTGACATCATTTGTAAACTTGGCAATTAAAGAGTTAAAACCCTGTTATGTTTTTAAACATTTAGTAATTTTGATCAGGACTGAGATAGATAAACATATTTATGCAAAAAAATGAAAAAAAAATTTTATCCGATGCATTTTTACAGCAGTTTAATTTAGTAGATGTTTTCATCCCTTACATAACAAAAGGGTAGTTTAGTTGAACAGTGCAGGGTTAATTTGATAATTTTGTATTGTTCATATCTCTTGTGTACGTGACCCTGGAATATATTTATGGCAATAGCAAAAATACATTGTATGGGTTAAAATGATTGATTTTTTAGAACATTAAGTAAAAATGATGCTCCATAAAGATAATTAAGGAATTTGCTACTTTAAAAATATCAAACTCAATTCTTAATTAGTAACAGCACTTCATTTAGACAAATTTAAACTTGATTTTACCTTTTTTTTAAAAATGTTTTTAATACTCAGATTCAAGATTTTAAATAGTTTACTGTAATAACAAAATAAATATCAACAGAAACTTATTTATTTAGATGAGATAAAAATCTAAAAGAAATTACACTTATGACTGATGAGGGTTTTTGTGGTTCAGGGTCACATATCATTAATTAAATTATTAATGATTTTCTCTGAACATTTTCCAGACCCTCCCTTGCGAACCACTGGGTGTCCCGGGACCTCAGCTTGAAAACTCCTGCTTTTTCAGATCTTATCGTCCTCTGGGTGATGTGGTGTTAAATGCTTTGTGCCTTTGCCTACACTTGTGAGCTTTACACCAGCAGACTTTAGCTCATTCAGCATGATCAACTGCCAGATTTTCTGAGTACTTTCTACATCTATTAAAGTTTTTTTATTTTTTTTATTCCCTGTGTGCTGCAGCTTCATCAGCTGTTAATAAGAAACAATGTTAGTATATGTAAAAAAAAAAAAAAAAAAAACGGTGGACATAATTTTATGTATAATTAAATAACAAGCAATAAATAATAAATTGCTAATATGCATTCACGATTTGATTTTGCAAATTGGTATTCTGAATACATGGTCGTCAACAGGTCAAATGCTGCAGTTCTCTGTCAGCTTGTACTAACAAGGATGTATTATTTAAGGCTCCGGTATACTTTAAGTTCTTTTCCTTTCTCCATTTGAAGACAAAAGTGATTTTGAAAAGGCAGAGTGACAGTATACTGTTTTTGAACACGCACTGCAGGAGGCGGGGTTTAAATGTGTTGTGCTGCCAGAGTGTATTGTCAAACACAACAATAATGGCAGCTGAGAGAGAAGAACAAACGGACCCTTTTCACAAGCCTGTTATGACGCGTCACCAGCATCTTAAATCCTTCAAAGTTTTAAATATTTTTATTTTAAAAAAATTGATTATTTATATGTATTTATGTATGTAGTATATAATCTTTGCTTTAAATTGCAAAAAACAAATTACCGCTTGTGTGAGGGGTTTCGAATGCAGCGTCTATTGGACAGGACAGCAAATTTGATGTTATTTTCTCCTCTGGCTGCCGTCATCAGCCTTATACTATTTTTTTTATTATTACCTTTTTCTGAAAGTCATTATAACATCATTCTGGAGTTTTTATTTTATTAATTTCACAAATAAAGTTGTAAAAAAATATTTGTTGTATTCTCCCATTCACTACGCTATAAGTTTTCTCAACTATGACGACTTCGGCTACTGAGAAACCCGGAAGTGTGAAAAGAGTCTATATCTGACAAACCAACGCTATTTCACAGCAATTCGTAACTTTTTCATTTAGTGGCTAATTCGTAAAAATCAACAATCTCATTCGTACAATTTAGTAATATTTGTTTATCCACCGATAACAGTTGGGGTTAGGGGTGGGGTTGGGTGCCATACCTCCTTTTTTAAAATTGTATATTTTCATACAACTGAACATGAACAAATTAGTCAAAATTTGCCAAAACATAAAATAGTTACGTTTCCTTGTGTGATCAGGCTGAACAAACAACCTTCTCTGTGAGAAACAGCAAGTGGAACATTGATTAGATCTTCATCAGATGTGGCGTGATGCTGTTGTGTTTTTCAAATGGTTTGTGAAACCCTTTGAGTCTTTCACGAGTGATAGTACAGGTGCGAATATATCTGTATCAACTCTACTACTGGACCATCCAGTGATACATGTTGCTACCTTAGTGGTAGCTGTGCTGCATCTTTTTCTTTCATCTGATTCAAAACTTTGTTGGATACGAAGCACATCTAAGAAGTATGAGTTCCAGAACTCACCCAGTGATTGTGTAGTCTACACGGACCAACGGCAAGTCAAATGTGTTTAAGACCAAATAAAAATCCCTCAAAATGTTTGCTTTGGTGGGCTGTTTTGAACTACCAAAATGAACACAAAAATTACTTATTTTTATATCACATTTGTATTTAATCAAATGTCACCAAAAACCTTTGTATTATAAAGTATTTCGGAACCTGTAATGTGCAGGTCTACTCAGAACCTGCTCTTCCTGTTACATGGAAGATGCATTTAAGATTAATTCGATGAATCTGCTGCATAAGCATCACACATTCCTTGTCATTTGCATGTTTCATTAACTTTGTATGAACTCTACTTGCACAAATGATGCAAATGAAATGATGCAAATAAGCAAGATCTGGGCTTGATGACCTGTTTTGTAGTTTTTGTGCCAATTCATTGGCAGTTTTTTTCAATAAAGACAATCTTGCTAAGCATACTAAGATACCAATACATGACAAAAATTGGGTTGATTTCAAATTTGCAGTAGGCCGCAGAAACATACAGTGGGAGAAATAAGTATTGAACACGTAACCATTTATTCACCATATGAGAGGCGTCGTTAAGCTGCCATCACCAACATTATAATGTAAAGTTTATGTAAAGTATTAAATACATTTCAGTCGTTCATTCCATTGTTGTTACACATAACAGGTTTTTCAATTGTTTTTGTTTTAATTTGATTTTTGTATTGTTTGGGTTTTAATAGTGGTGGCTGTTATCGAGCTGCGTTTATGCAAGACTCTTATCGGGCGATAAAAAATATATATATATCGCTGTTAATCTATTTTCAAAATTGGGTTGGGAGCTAGGTCTATTCTACGCAAGCTGTGATGACTTTCACCTTGATATTTTAGCGTGGATGTATACCTTGCCAAATTGCACTGTAGGGGGCAAGAACAAGTCCTCGAACCTGTGTGTATTCCTACTGTGAAATTACCACATCAAACGTGATGTGCTAACATGGATGCAGTTCACTAGAGTGAATCTGATTAAAATTAGCTACACATCTAACTATCAGGCACCTGTAGAGTTTATGCGTTCAAGTAAAACATATACAAATAAAATAGACGGGATGCTTTTTTTTTTTAAAAATGAATCTGGATCTTTCAATTACTTCGAAGACACAACTGACTACGCTTACATGGATATCTATAATGTAGTCATTTGCTTTAATAGAGAATAATACAATTAAGATGTCATGGAGACATGAAGTGCTTTCATGTAAGAGTTTCATGTAAATTTGGGTGACTTTAACTGCAGTTTGAAAGTTTTACATTCACTCATGAATATTTCATTTATGCACCTGGGACAAACTGGGGTATTAGACGCAAATAAGGAGTAAGGACTGGTGAGTGTGTTTTGGAATTTAATAACGCACACCGAATGGAACAAAAAAACCTCTGAATTTCGCGATGTGTTTGTGTGTGCGGTCCTTTACCGCATGTGTAGATCTTGTCGGAAAATATGTCGAAAAGTCCTACATGACAGTAATAATTTGATTGCAGTGCTTACTTCAATAATGCCATTTAATTCCACTTCGGTTTCGTTCAGTTCTGACTTTAGTCCATTTAAGATGATTAAAAATTGCTGCTTGGAGCTTTTATAGGCGTACAGTTCAAAATTTGTGTTTAACTGAATAAACAGTTAGTAAACACAAGAATATCTTATTGAACATCATTTATTTTCATCACCAATTATCATAGTAGAACAGTTTCTCAAGCAGTTTGTGATGCATTTTGGAAACAGGAGATGGTCACCTGATCTAATGTGCCACCTGGCTTGAGAAACCCATTCTCAAAGACCTACTTTTAGTCTTTATTTGGGTAGCACACATATGTTAAATGCCAGAATTCAAGTAAGCCATTTTAATCTACTTTAATCTAGATTAATTACAATATTACAGTGAGATTATACTAGATTTAAAAAATTACTCTATGCCCACCTATAGTTTTTACCAAAATCTGGTGTAATTCCATGTCAACAGCTCAAATATCAACAAATATCATTCCCAGGAAAAACATGACGTGTTCAATACTTATTTCCCCCACTGTATCTAATTGGTTGTGGGGCCACGAGATAAAAAATTGTTCTATAAGACCTTTCATATAACTTTTATGAGAATGCTCTATAAGAAAGGGTATCTGTATTTAGCATACAGAAATCATCTCACTGTATGTCAATTACAGTATCTGAAACCACTAATTACAGTATGCGGGCTCTGTTCATTATTGACGGTCACAATGACGATAACAGCAGGATCCTCTCATGTATTGGTGACCGCTGAGTCTTGCAGCTGGTCTAATTGGAAAGAATTGCATGTTGGATTTAATTACACATGTGTCCAGTAAGGCTTGAAGCAGCACTTTGGGAAGATGTTGCATTCCCTCATCGTTGAAATAAACATGCCGACGATGCTCCCTTACAGCCGTGATTTGGGGAAAGCCCTCTTTCAGAGCTGTTGAATATTAAATGCAGTGCTCTCATTTGATTTCTTGAAGTTGATTCATCGGTCTCGTATGAAAACTCACCCGGGTTTCACATCAGGATAATGATAGCTCATAAGCGACAGCGAGTAGATTCTGTGTGTTTGGATTGATGACGCGGGCCAGCCTCAGGAGGTATTGAATATGTAATGTGCGATAAGCCATAACTAGCACTCTCTCGGGTCTCTTTAATAAACATGGCTCTTGAGTGGAGGAGATCTGTTGCCGAGGGAACCGCATGAGCTCAGAGCAACTCAGTGGGCGAAACACAACAGTGAAAGAAACATGGGTGGGAGGAAGAAGAGAGAGAGAGAGATAGAGAGAGATAGGAGAGAGAGATGCACTGTAGATGACTGTAGAGTTGGGGAAAGACTTGTTGGGGAAAGTGTGGGACTTTTTTTTTTTTTGGAAAAAAGTGACAGCATTTGTTTTTGATGAGTCATCAATTACCAATAGCAATCTGCGTCAAACAGGACATTTGATGTTACTGGCTAATTGATTTCTTGCTGTGAAATAGTTCGAGCAGATTGTTTGTGAAAGTACTGTATTTTGGAAATTGGTTCAGTGGTAAATGAATACTTTTTTCCTCAAATCTTAATTTTTTCTGTGTTTATTCATAATTGTGTTGTTGTTCTGTATTTTTAAGTTGATCGCTGTTTTCTACAACACAGGCTCATTTTGAAAACGTAGTCCCGTGGAAGTTTCTGGAGACCACGAATTATGTAGTCTATGGTACGTATGGCAGCATTTAATTTTTTTAAGCAAACGTAGGGGGCGGTGTGATGCCGTTTCTTTTCGTGCTTACCGGCTGACCGCTTACCTCAGTGTGGAGGGCTTTCCCGCTGCAACCAGTTTGTCCAGTTAGCTCGTCATGTACGTCGGCGGACTTGAGGTGCAGAGAGGAGTTGACCACAATGACCGGATTAGAGTCTGGGGAAGATCGGTTCCAGAAATCAGGTAAGACAAAAACAGAATCCACAAAATTAAAACGAACAAGTGAATAACAGGGTGAGAATGTGGTAAAATCTAGAAACGTGGTAAAAATCACACGAGGGCTTTTCTTTTTCTGAACGGCTTTTGTAAATCTTCCGTTGGGTTTAGGGAAGTAAATGGGTGGGCAGGTCAATCGGTAAAATTGGTTGGGTTTAGGGAAGGAGGAAGGTGGGTAAGCCGATTAGCAGGTAGCCCAGTCAATCAATCAGTCATTCCGCCGGACAGACGGTCACTCGACAGCGGCCTTTGTTGGTGTTTATTTGAGAACAGTGTGGGCACAAAGGGCACTCACGAGAGACAATCGAGATATGAAAAAGCGCACACAGCGGCCTCTCATGGATTCACAAAAACAAAAACTGCAAAAATACGTACCTCCCGAGATGTATTTTGCAGTCTCCAAAAACATCCTTGGGACTACGTTTCCAGAATGAGCCTGGGTTTGTTGTCTATTCAATTACAATCGTCATCAAGTCATCAAATTGCAACAATGGGTTCTATTTTAGCTATCTAGGTGCTAAGTCTAAAGTGCAAGGTAGAAAAACATAAAGGGCTTGTCCGAATCCACTTTTGCTATTTTATGGATGGAAAAATACGGTTTGCGCCACGGCGCATGGTCTAACAGAGTTGTGTTTTTTTTTCTTAATGAGTTATAGGTGTGTTTTGAGCATAATGTGCATTAAACAAATCTCATCTGAGAGTCTCATCTCCCATTCCCTTAATGCTATGTTAACACCAGACATGGTATGCATGGATAAATCACGCTGTTTGCACGTAAATAGACACGTGACCACTTTGAATTTACTAGCTTCATTTTCGCGTCAAATTCACTGAGCAATAGACGCAGATTCACGTCATGGGCAGGGCTTCTGTCTGCCCGGTGACTGTAGCTTCGTTGCTAAATGGCTAACATGGATTTTATTGAGAGAATAGCTGTGTTTATGTGCTTTATGAAGGCTGAAAAACAGCGTTGATTCGTTTGGAGCTGTGTTTGCGTCCACTAGATCCTTTCAAAGTTGCACTCAGCTCTGTGAGCTCATCTTTCTGACTGAGCTGAGCCCAGTTTGATGAACTGTTGTCAGTGTCGGCAGGAGAATTTCCCCCGGGACACAACAACAGGCGCTGCGTCATAATCACGCCCTCACAGGAGCAAGCTCCTGATTGGTTAACGCGGCGTGAATGTCTGCTGAAGTTCAGTTTTTTAGAACTCGAGCGTTAAGAAACATGCAAACATCATCCTGTGTGTATTAAGCATTAGAACCTGCATAGGCGCATAACTAACGAGCTTGTTGCTGGATTTTAGACCAGCTTTCAGTTGGTCAGTGGCACGGTCTATTTCAGTTCCTCAGAAGACCAATGCACAAATAATGTGCCATAACATTTTATTACATCTATTTGCTATTACAAATCTACACTGTTGAAATTACAACCTGGTGCAAAATGTGAAAATTATAGTTGCATTGGTCTAAAAATAGCAACAAATCGCATCAAACGGGTCTTACACCTTATTGCGCTAGGTGTATGTTAGACATAAACATAGGCTCATTCTGAAAACTACAGTATATACATTTCTGGAGATTGCAAATTATGTAACCAGACACTTTGGTGGAATTGAGATGCAGAGAGGAGTTGACCACGATAACAGGGTTTAAGTCCAGCGAAGAACAGCTCCAGAAAGCAGGTCAGATAAAAACAGAAGCCAAAAAATTAAATAAGTAAATAACAAGGTAAAAATGTTGTCTGAAAACATGGTAAAAATCAGGCTGCCGCAAGGGTTTTTCTTTTTCTGGATTGCTTTTTAAAACACTGCCAATTGGGTTTGGGGAAGTGTGTGGGTGGGTCAATCTGTGTTTTTGAAAACACTATTGGTTGGGTTTAAGGAAGAAAGAGGGTGGGTCAGTCGATTGGTCAGTCAGTCAGTCGACAGTGGCCTCTGGTGGATTTTACATGAGAAAAGCAGGCACAAATGGCACTCGCAATATAAATCTGACTTCTTAAAAAGTATACACAGTGGCTTCTGGTGGATTCACAAAATTTCTTTTATTTTGCGATCTCCAAAAATGTATATAGGGGTATGTTTTCAGAAAGAGCCTGGTTTGAAGTTTTTACTTATACCAACATATAAATCAATCAATCAATCAATCAATCAATCTTTATCTTTGTCTCACTAAAGTTATTTTATTTCTTGGGCAACTGAGTGGGTAGAGCACATTTAGTGACAACATGGCTATTAATACTATAGCTATTAATACTATAGTATTATTACTATGAATAACAAAGACACAATATAGTACATCCAACAAAAACCAACACCTTCTCAAAAAAAAAAAAAATCCTAATATTCAATATAGTAATTGATAATGGACTTAAAGATCATTTCTACCTATTTAACATGTATCATTAATAGTGTGCTTAAGTTAGGTTTAATAACAGAATTCATGAAATAATTTTTATAAAAACTACATTACGCATTATACTGCACTTACAATTTAACCGTCAGGGACTACAGGTATTATTTATTTATCACTCTTTCAAAACATCACTATCTGTGTTTAAGGGATCATTACATATGCCTTTTTATTAGCCGATTCATTAGATGTGAGGTTTATGGTTTAAACTACAAAGATAAAACATAAATTAAAATGATTGTGA
This sequence comes from Danio rerio, assembly GCF_052040795.2. Taxonomy (NCBI): domain Eukaryota; kingdom Metazoa; phylum Chordata; class Actinopteri; order Cypriniformes; family Danionidae; genus Danio; species Danio rerio. The sequence continues at coordinate 41,516,059 of NC_141028.1, forward strand.
CATGATAAGGGGGAGGACAGTCTATCCATGCATCATGCTTTTCAACAAGGAAGACTTTCACATAGTATACACCTGTTTCCTCACTCATAGCTTCACTGGAAGTGCCCTCATTCCTCGCAGAATCCCATGGTGCAATTATAGAATCGGAATGTCTTTCAAGATGGATAACATTTATTGTTTTCATAGATATGGGTTGGATGGAGGTGTGAGGAAACAGGGAAGGAAGAAATCTTTAGCTCCACTGACTTCTATAAAGCACTGTGAATGATTTATTCGATACACACATTCTTAAAATACATATCCAGTATTTTTCCAAAATTTTTTATAAACTTGAGGCATGTCTTAGCGTCCCACCAGTGCAGACATACAGCCATATCGTACTGCTACTCGAGTGACATTGCATTTATACAAAAGTTTGACGGCACAATCATGTATATAAATTAGAAAAACAAACACAGAGAGTGTCAAAATCCTTTTTTATTAGGAATTACTTTCTTCCGCCATTCATTCATATCTGCAGCTGACATCAAAACAGCAGAAGCTGCTACTAATTCACAAACGTCACTTTAGAGCTATTGTTTGAATGACTCTGTCTAGCCTAATATCTAAAGTGATGAAAAACAGCTGATTTTGCTCACACTTTAAGATTATAAGGCTGAACGTGACATAAAATGCCATCCGTCTACAGAGATATCTTCTTACAGTGTTACAGTCTACCGTTTTTCTCTGTTGCAATCTGGAGATTGAAACAGGAGTGTTGGCAGGTATGCTTACCAGTTTAATGATTTGATCAGCTGCAGTTAGAAATCAGACTGTTATAATATTCTAAGCGTAATGGCTTATTATGCTGTTCTGTGACCATCTTGTGGATAGAAAGTGTCAACATCTTTGGTCTACTCTATGGCAGGCTAATGGTCGCCAACGAGCTCTCTCAGAAATTGTAAATATTTTAAAATAGGCACTATCCTTATAAATAAACTGCATAGTTGCAATCTAAACAACTACATCCTTGACAAAAAAACCCTCAAAAGTACATTATGTTGTCCAACAACAGTAATATTTGTCAAACTGAAGTGTCTCTCTGCTTTTTGCTGACTGCATGTGGGCAAAGTAATACACAAAGGTGTAGTGTGAAGAGGCCTACCTGTGATGTTACTGGCAAAATATTGCATGGCTATCAGCCAATCAGATTTAAGAACCAGAAGTTTCACAACATTGTTGCTTTGAGTCATGACTTATATCACTTTAGCTTATAGTTTTTGAAAAATTATTGTGAAAAATACTTGAGGAACCAGCAATGAATAACAGTGATTAAGCTAAGTATTAATTCATACTTATGGCTCAATATAATTTGGTATAATATGATACAAATGTATTTATTTTTTTCCACTGTCACATGTATATGTTACATGTACCAAAATAGCAAACAGTATCACTCAGTTTTTGTCTTCTTGTGACAAAAAAAGCACATTTCAAGATGCAAGAACAGAATCACTGAATGTCCATTTTTGTTTGCAAGGCCGTTCACATGTCACATCTAAACGTGTGGAAAGCGTGAGGAGTGTTGCTTCCTCTCTCTATTTGCATGTGTTTGTCATGCTGCTATATTTGAAATATTGAATTTGAGTGCGCAAAACAGGCAATATGTGAATGGGCTGTGCAGCTTTCTTCTTTTAGTGAGAATGACGTCAATCACAACTTTGTGTAGTACACCCAGCCTACCATGTAAAGGGACTATTGGCATTGGAAATGCAAGCCTGATCAGAGTGAATCACATTGTACTGTACTGTATTGCACCGAACTCTACAGCTAAGTGGAAACGAGGCATTAGAGAGCAAATTGAAATACCAAATTTATATTGAAAACAAACTATATTTTAGAGAATACAGAGAATAAAAGGCATGATAAAGGGCACAAAAGTGGCAAAAATTAAAACAGTTTAAAATTATTTAATAGACTATCAGATTTGTCAACAAACCATACTTCTGTGTCATCTCATGTAATTTAGCTGGACAATTCGGAATCCAAGTGAATCAGCTCAAAGCTCAATTGATTTAGTAAGAATAGCTAATGGTCAGGTAGAGTTTCCAACAGTCATTATCAGTGAATAATATCTTAAAATGTCAGTGTTTTATCCACAAAGATTTTTGTCACAGACACTATTTGCGCTGTTCTTAGTTTTTGTAGTTAGTTTTCCCACCTTCCTTTTTCAACATAGGCTCATTCTGAAAATGAAGTCCTATATATATTTCTGGAGATTGCAAATAATGTAGCTAGAAGAACGTATGGCTACATTTAATCTTTAAAATGCATGCTACAGAGCATGCTTCCTTTTTGCGCTTACTAGCTGACTGCTTACCTCCATATGGAAGGATATCCCGTTGTTACCAGTAAGTGTCTAGTTAGTTCGCCATGTACGTCAGCGGACTTGAGACGCATAGAAGAGCTGACCACGACAACAGGGTTTGAGTCTGGCGAAGAATTCTGTACTGTTCTGTTAGACAAAACAGAAGACAAAAAATAAAATAAACAAGTAAATAAAAGAAGGAGAATGTGGTAAAATCTGAAAAAAAAAAACATGGTAAAAATCAGGTGAGGGCTTTTCTTTTTGATCAGGTCAATCGGTAATTTTGAAAACACTATTGGTTGGTTTTAAAAAAGGAGGAGTCGATCGCTCAGTCAGTCAGTCATTCATTCAGTGGACAGTGGCCTCTGGTGGATTTACGTGGGAACAGCAGGTGCGACTGGCACTCGCGAGAGAAATTAGAGATCTGAAAAAGCGTACACAGATGCCTCTAGTAGATTTGCGAAAACAAAAACTGAAAAAAAAAAGAAAAAAAAAAAACAGCTCCTGGGATGCATTTGGTATATAGCGGTACATTTTCAGAATGAGTCTGGGTTATCCGTTTTTTAATATTCTCTGTCATGGAATTAAAAAAATGCCCTGTGATGCATTGTCAAGGGCATGGTAAATCAACAGACATAGTATAAAGTAGGGCTGGGCGATATTGCAAAAAAAAAAAAAATAAATCACCATATCATGTTTTATATCATTCAATATTAATAATTGTTGAAAAATTTTTGCCAATGCATTTAGGTATATTAGGATTTTTAAACCACTTTATTTTAAATTGACCAACATTACTAAGGCAAATAGTTTAATAGTTAAAAACAAAACTATTTAAACTAAATATCTGATCTCTTTATAATAAAATAAACAGTGTTAAAGAGACTCTTAAACTTGATAAATGTTACTGTACAAAGTGTGTGAAACTAAGGTAGATCAACATCTGTAAGGTGTCAATAATAATGATACAGTAAACTCAAACTCTGGAAACAAAATAAATTATGATAATCAAATCTGAGATTATAAGTAAAGGAACTAACCATCATCATTCAAATACATATTGCAACATTACAAATTGTGAAGTTGAATGACTACATTACCCCCTCTGCTACAAACTCTTTCAGATGAGGAGCTAGTGGCTGGGATGCACAAGAAAAGAAACCAAAAAGCCACTCTGGCGACATCCTTACATCCTTTTTTATTTACAATCTCCTAACTGCTGTTAGTCACCGCACACTCATTTTTGCATGTGTTGTTATTTTGACCTAAAGTGACAAGCGTGTGCGCTAGATTCCTTGACCAATTACATTGAGCTTCACGCTCCTCTGTCATCTCTTGTAACTAAGCGACGATCAAGCGTTTTCTCAGAGGATGACAAGTTTATGGAGAAGAGTAAAAAAACACTGAAGTGTTTGGGTGTGCTGTGTTTGTCTAAGGTAATTAGTCTGCCGTTGAAATGTGAACACACAAAGTGTGAAGCAGATTGGTTAGTTCTTCTTACATGAATCGCAGTGCACTCTGTACATTCGGGAAATTTGAGATGTTTTTAACTAGGGGTGCCTGGAAAATCCACTTATGCCACATGTGCACTGCTTACACAACATGTGCACGTCACTCACATATGCGCGTCATGCAAATCGCGCTTCCATTGAAAAATGACAAACTTACACCTTAAGCTCATTGGCAGTGCTTCCAGGGCGCGCGCTGAGCAGCCACATTTAAACTACAGCGCCTCATAGCGAAACCACATACCAAATCATTTTTTAATCGATATTGACAGTGATGTTCGGTCAATAAATATTGATAATGATTTTATTGCCCAGCCCTAGTATAAAGCCGTGTTGACCAATAAAAAGGAGAAAACAGAGTGCTTGTTGATGCCATGATGCAAAAACTGCCGTTTAAGTGGCCACATGACCACACTTTTCTAAAAATCTTCACCCTGGCAGAATAAAGCAAACTTTTTTTTTAATTAAGTTTTGGTTTCAGTCACTGAACACAGCATTTTCATTTTGATGAATGGCCACATTTAAATAAAAACTGCTGCTTTGAAAATACCCGTGTTCGTACGGACAGGGCCTTAGTTTTCCTTTGTTCTGTTTACCGACACTCATCTATTGCCATGGACACTAATTCACTTCACCTTTTTGTTTTCAGTTCATCATCATCATCTGTCTGTTTACCGTTAGCTCCTGTTTTTCTTCACTTCACTGTCTTGTCAAGGATTGTCTTCATGTTTTGTGTTCTTTATATAGTGTGTAGATATTTTTATACAGTTCTTTGTGTCATTTTTAATCAATTCTTCATAATTAAATGGAAACAATATTTCTAATTTATCCTTTTGTGTCTATAAAAGAAAATCACACAGGTTTGAAATAAGATGAGTCATTCTAGGTGGAAAAATGCAGTAATTCTCAATTGAATGACTATTTTTAGTCCACATATAAATCGCTTTTCACCTGATAAGTAAAGTTAATATCATATTTAGCCCGAAGTCATCATATTCATATTAACAGCCATTTCTTTTGGTGCTAATTAGACCTCTTAATGCTGTCTGATGGTTCCATCAACCAAAGATTCTGATAAAGTGATTTAGCAGACCCTTTTATGCAAAGGTAGTGATAGTGGACTTATTACAGGGCCAGTCTAGCTGAAGAAACCCTTGGTTAAGGTAATAATGATGAAAGCTCATGAGCTCTCCTCACAAAGCTGCAGCCTTCCAATTACCAGGCAAGACCTTTAGCCTCTACACTTCTGATTTTTAAGCTTCTTTTACTGTTGAACCCACATTATATTTCAAATTAGCTTTAGTTTGTAGTTATGCATATCAGATTTACCATAGTGTGTTTGCATGTTTGATTAAATGTCATTTTACTGAGGTGTCACTAGCCTTTATAGCTCATAAAAAAGGCACAACCCATCATATTCACCTGGTCTTGAACCTGTAACAGCGCACTGCCACTAGTTATTACTGCAGAGCTTAAGTGGATCTCCTAAAAACACTGCAAAGCGAAAAAAGGGTTGCAGGTGCTGGCGGTCAGAATGTAATAATCCTTCATCTCAGTCTCTGAACACTAGAATTCATCTCTTGGCACTCCTCATGCTACACCCACACACACACACACACACACACAGCCGCTGAGTTGCCAGGCAGCAGGAGTGTGTCCTGGTAACCAGGGGACGAAGCAATGCCAATGCAGAGCTGTACCATTTACAGCCAGAAGCCACACATTCAAAGCCATAGGTCTGTGAAAAGTAATTATTATCTCTCGAAAATTTTATGTAACAAATGTGTGTAAATCTATAAGAGTAGAACATGTCTTGTGAGGTTGTATTTATATTATACTTTTTAAAATTAGTTCAATAGTTTAGATTTTTTCCTATATTGTAGGGCTGCACAATATATCGTTTTATCATCGATATCTCAATTTGCAAATCTGCAATAGTCACATTGTGTCAGTTCAGTTAAAGCTTATTCATCCATATAGTTGACCTGTAACCACATCGTGAAGTTTAACCTTAAAATGGTGAACGTTTTTCATTTGCTAGTTTGCTTTATTTTGAAGGTCTATGACTGTGAAATTTCAAGTGTATTTAAAGAGTGTATACGAAATTAGAACATTTTAAGATTAATAGTTTGTTTTTTATACAACAAAGACTATGAAGTGTTATTTTGTTTACATTCATTCATTCATTTTCTTGTCGGCTTAGTCCCTTTATTAATCTGGGGTCACCACAGCGGAATGAACCGCCAACTTATCCAGCAAGTTTTTACGCAGCGGATACCCTTCCAGCCGCAACCCATCTCTGGGAAACATCTACACACTCATTTATACACACACTCATACACTACAGACAATTAGCCTACCAAATTTACCTGTACCGCATGTCTTTAGACTGTAGGGGAAACTGGAGAACCCGGAGGATACCCACGCGAATGCAAGGAGAACATGCAAACTTCACACAGAAACGCCAACTAAGCCGAGGCTCGAACCAGCAACCTTCTTGCTGTGAGGTGAAAGCACTACCTACTGCACCACTGCTTCGCCATTTTTTAACATTTGATTATTTAAATTATGTACCAGCATACTGTTAGAATCATTCCAGAAAATGATAAAAAGCTAGATGTTAAATTTATGAGGATTATTTGTCTTACAAAATCATTAACTCATTTTCTTTTCGGCTCAGTCCCTTTATTGATTTGGGGTCGCCACAATGAACCAACCAACTTATCCAGCATATGTTTTTACGCAGCAGATGCCCTTCCACCGGCAACCCATTACTGAGAAATCTTCCAAAATCATCCCAGCCAATCTAAAATTATGAATTTATTCCAAAAAGAGTGAAGGAACTATCACCTTGTAGGCTAATCGGCTGCTAGCATAAAACTGATTCCCTCGATAAAATCCCCATAGGATTTTCCCATAGACTTTTTAAAGGTTGCAAATAAAAAGCTCTGTGTTCAAACACACAGTTACACTTACACATTTTGTCCAACCAGATAATCCTCACAGGATAATATAATGTTCATCACTTTTGGGTCCTAAATGCAAACGCAAGAACTAAAAAGCTAATATTAGGCTATAAATGGACTACAGCCTTTGGAGCGCTTGCTTGTTACATCAACACCACCCTGCTACCAACAACATTTCAAGCTTATTTTTAGAAATATGGTTCATGACAAATATTTACTCACTTAAATTATTATATTAATATCCACGCATTATAAACATTGCACGCCTGTGTGCTGCATCCCTTACACCTTAGCCCACCCTTAAATTTTCCCATACCACCAAACCTGTCCCTTTGAACACATTAAAGGTTCACGAAACCCTTGAGTACTTTGTTGAGATTTTAACAGCTTTGTGTGTGTTGAGCATCAGTTAAGACAATGTTAGCATCTGTTAATTGTGGGGGGAACTGGATAATTTTGAGCTTTTGTAAGCTAATTTCAGCTGCCGGGTTTAAAATGATTTTTGGGGCGGGATTAAAATCGGCAATGTAGCGCAGATGAAGCGTTGGTTTCTCATTATTATTTATAGCGGAGTTTTCTTATCCTATGAGAAGAGCCAGCTTCTTAATTAATCATGACTGTGCGTGCTTTATCGAAAGCAAGGCAGACCTGTCTGTGCCAAGCTGTGAGATCCTACATTGATGATTGGGTGAGACTGCGTCCACAGATCCACAGCACATAGTAATTAGCTGTTCATGAAGGGTCGTATGTGTTTGTTTCCATGATCCACAGGGTTTGTTGCATGTTTCCCAGTGATGCAGTCAGGGCTGATACAGCAAAGTTTTGTGTGTGTGCAGCAAGCATTTTTGTCGGGAGAGCAGTACAAGAATTGGAGAATGGCGGACGTTGTCTTTTATCAGGAGTTTGTTCCCATTTAGATACATCGCTGTGCTACATTTGTTCGCCTAAATCCTCCAGATTACCAGCAGGGCTAATGGTTAAAGCATGCCCTTTGCTCGCGGAGCTCCATGCCCATTATCATGCATCATTTGAAAAAATTCTGAGGTAGACCTGAACCAAAAGTGGGGGGTGTCATGGCCCTTTATGTACATTGTATTAATATTTTGACGCAAATACCTAGTCCTTAAAGCCACTTTACTGACCACCCTCAAGTCAGTTTAAGAAAGGCACTAAAAGCTGCAAAAATACTTTACATCAGTGTATTTCAAAGGAATAATGGAATTGTCATCATTCATTTGTAGCAAACTACAGGTAATAGAAACATGGTTATAAATACTGTGGGTGAAGTGGTCAAATTTACATCAACAGAGAAGGACCACAACTCAAAATGTGGAAGCAAATGGTCAGACATTGATTAAAGACTATAAACTTTTAAATAAACTTTTTGTTTTTTTCAGTGGACTAACTTTCATGGATTGATTGTTATTCAAATAATAACAATGCACACTTGCAAAATAAACATTGTAAACTTTGGTTTTACTGTGACTTTAATGAAATTCTGGAAAGCATATGCAACTTCTATGGCATACTATACTAATCATACTTGTGTGGGTCATTTACAATTGCTACCCATGTTACTGCAAAACTCATTCTTCTGTTTTACAATCATCATGTTAGTTATTAAAACACAACAACCACTCCATATCCACTATATAGTGCACTATATTGAATGTCAGGGTTTTTGTAGTGTTATACAAATTCTCAAATCCTTTCTGTGTGGAGATTTGTGTTTGTGTGGGTTTTCTCCAGGGTACTGGGTTTCCCCCACAGTCCAAACACCTCGAATAAGCTGAAGGAAAATGAGTGAGATGTATTATTATCTTTAGGCCTTTGTTCTTCTCGTTGCCAAACTAAAATTGTATTTTTTCTATTTATATCCGTCACATAATTACCAACCTCAAGAGGCTCCCCATAATTGTGTTTTGTTAACATCTACACCTACCTAAACCCTAAACATAACCATTTACAGTAATGAAAAAAAACACAATATTTAAAATAAAATAAAAATGTTGTACAGCATCACAAAAATGACACTATATTTATGTGCACATTCTCAGTAGCTGAAGCTGTAACCCTTCTAGCCGTAACCAACCTACTCGTGGCGGAAGTCCTTCCCACTTGTAGGTCTCCAGGCTGCAGTGATATACTGCATACTTCTAATGGCTTGCATAACTTCCATGTATTTTAATCATTATCATTCCCATGGTATAATCAATTGCTTCCATTATCTATAAATAATCTTTGAAAAGAGTGGATAAGATCAAGCAGAGCTTTAAATTGTGGAAATCCTTTATATTTCAAATGATTCTGACTGACTGTCAGTGTTTGTCATTTATCTGCTGGAAAAGATTTATAACTCATTTTAAATCCCTAACTCATCATTGTGTGCTGTATACTTGGGTAGGTTGGTCTGCTTTGTCCATTTGTAGGCTCAAGCATTGGCATTTCCTTGTTCACAAATCTATACTGGGTTTACTCCCATCATATTTACAGAATTACTTTAGTAAAAAGCCTGTTCTTAACTATGGTCTTCGGACACAGGATATTTATTTACTGTCTGTTCCTAAAGTGCGGACTGAGATGGGAAAAAAGGCTTTTAAGTACGCAGCACCCTTTGCTTGGAATAATCTGCAAACACAGTTGCAGTTCAAAGAATTGATTTCACTACATGCTTTTAAAAAGACTATAAAAGATTCAGAAGTTAAACAACACAGGTTTGTAGATGTTTTGAATAGTTTGTCAGTGGGATTTATATTAACTGTAAATTGTTTTTTGTTTGTTGTCTGTTGGACTTATGTGACTTGTGTACTGCCTAATCTTGGCCAGGACACTCTTGTAAAAGAGATTATTAATCTCAATGTGTCTTTAATGTTAAAATAAAGGTTATAATAATAATAATAATTAATAATAATAATAATAATAATAATAATAATAATCACGATCTGTAAATTATGTTGTTTCTGTACATGTTTGTCATTATAGTTATGGTCTGAGACCTCTGCAGTGATTTTTAAACTTGATTAATAAAACTTTATAAAGTGTGTGCAATAGTAAAGTGTAAATACTGAACAATTAAAGCAAACTTTAAGGTGTCAATAATAATAATAATAAACCGAAAATTCTGTCAACAACACAAATCATGATAATCACATCTGAGGTTTTAGGTAAAGGAATTAACCATTATTATTCAAATACATATTGCAAGTTGGATGACTACATTACCACCATGCTAAAACTCTTTCAGATAGCGAGCTAGTGGCTGGGAGGCACACGAAAAGAAACCAAAAAGCCTCTCTGGGGACATCCCTATATCCATTTTTATTTAAAATCTCCTCACTGCTGCTACACCGCACTCATTTTCGCATGTGTTGTTATTCTGACCTGAAGTGGCAAGTGCGAATGTCGCTCCTATTTGCGCGTCGTGTGTCTCCTTTGGAAATGACACACGTACACCCTAAGCTTATTGACATTCCTTCCAATATGCGTGCTCAGCAGCCACATTTTAATAACATTGTAGCTTTCATAGCAAACTTTTTTTTTAATCGATATTGACAATGGTGTCCAGTCATTAAGTACCGATACCGATTTTATCACCCAGCCCTAGCCTGAATGCTTTAATCTGGGTTGAAATGCTTACATATTCACAGGCCTTAAAAACACATGCAAATGATAAACATTTTGACAACTTTATGGTTAAACTTTGCAATTTACTCCAAAAAAACATATGTTTTTCTCCAAGTCAAATTTATTCCCGACTCAATGTTGCAGATTCTGTGATGCGACTACTGCAGATGCATACATTGCGATATTGATGCTGAAACTTTTTATTGTGCAGGCCTAAATTACACTATTGTTCAACTATTGTCATTGCAATACGCTTGCGAAATGCTGACCTATAATGTATTCTTATGGCTTTTTTTCCTTCTAGGCATTCTAAGCTCCAGATGAGCCTCTGTCAGTGTATCAGTATAAATGAGTTCTGATAAAAATCAGTACATTTTGTCAAACTGGCTTCTTTGTTAGGATAAAGAAGACTTATCGCTCTTGCCCTTGCATTTGTATTACAATGTGATGGATGCAAGTTAGACATAAAATCTGGAATGTTGTAACAGCTCAGCTAGGCTGATAACATCAAGGACGTTTCAGAAATGTATTTCTCAGTTTGAAGGAAGGATTGAGTCAGCAGGAGAGGGCAAACTGCAGCTGGAAAACAAGATATCCCCTTTTGTACATTGCATTTTGTACAGCACATTTGCTGAAATACTTTATTACAGAGCCAAGAAGAGCTTTTACCGTAAAACATATTACATAAGCTTAACAAAACTGATTGAAGGGGTCACTTATGTGGGAGTACTTCAGCGGTTCAATGCGTGTATTCTGTATTATCTTGAAATATTGTATTGTACCAGCTCTAACAATATTCAAGCAGTGAATGTGGAGTTGAAAATAACACTTGGATATGCTGTTTGTATACGTTATAGTTGCATATATGAAATGAGAAGACGTATGTTGACTGACTCCGTTTCAAATGCAATAACTCTCTTCCAATAAGACATTTTTCTCATTCTTCAGTCTTTTGTCCCTCTGTTGTTGTTTTTTTCTCTGCTTTTATTTTTGTTCTCGCTCTCATTTCACCCTCCTAATAAGCACAGATGCTCCCACACGTTGACACTGATCTTTAAACATCTATGGTTTTACGAGTCAGGAGAAATATATCCTCATCTCTCACTTTCCCTGCCCTCAGCCACCCCCATAGTGAGCCTTTTGCACACTTTTTTTATTGTATTTTCTGTCTCTCTCCTCCCACTCTCCTCTCCTCCTCTATGTGAAGTCCTAGTTTTGTCCTTCAGCCATCCCTGTGTCTTCCTGTGGGCTTCCAAACTTCAATCCCGGGGCCTCCTCAAATGCTGGATTTACAGTTTGCACTGTAGGTGTTTCTCCAGTTATCCTGCTGCTCATCCCTGGATGTTACCCTCTCTTCTCTCACTTACTCTCTCTCTCTGGCTGTGTCTCAAAGCTCAGTGTGCAGCCTGCCTAGATAGCATTTTAGGTTGGGTTTAGTTTGGTTTGATTCTGTTCAATGTGGAAATTCTGGATATGTTGACAATCCTCTAGATTCTGAATCTGAATATTTAGATTTTCAACATCCACATTACACAAAAATTCTTTCTGTTTGGGAGTACATTAGATGTTGAGTGCAGATGATTCATCAATTGTCTACAGTGCCCAAAATAGAAAATAGAGAGCTACAAAATAGATTTAATTTGAACATCAAATGTTCAGAGACAGATGTACCTGAAATGGCTCAAAATTTGAGCTTACAGTTGGTTTAGAGTTCAAGGATCCTAACACACATTTGGCGTACATACACACAGTGCGGTGCCAGCTGCAACACAAATGTTCTTAGCTAGTTTTAGGCTACCCTGAGTATCATGTTCATGGTCTGTGGAACATTGTTTAAAAATCAAATGGACATACTGGTCCGAAAAGGAGATGTTTTAAGGCACATAGTTGTCACATTGCTATGTTGAGGCAACATAAATTGACCATGCCATTGACCAATTAAAAGCCGGTCTAAAAGGGCACCTATTTTATCCCTTTTTCAAAATTTATTATAAGTCTTTTGTGTCTTCAGAATGTGTCTGTAAAGTTTCAGCTCAAAACCCCCATCAGATTATTTATTATACCTTTCAGAATAGTGGGATTTCGTCTCTGAACACAATGTAGCTGTTTTTGGTGCCTGTGCCTTTAATGCTGGTTCTCCCTGCCCACTGTTCCCATGTGCCTGTCAGAGTGTGCCTCGATCTCCACCTCGGCTGTATCAGATAAACAGCACAGTGACAGACATGAAGGAAGCAGATCTCATAATGTTTGTGAGAGATACTACAGTAAAAACTTTCCCAATGATTATTTGATGTGTTTGTTGTGGAGTTAATTCAAGCCTTTCTGCAACGATGAGTCACACAAAATGTTGTTACAAAGTTCACACACAGCACATGTTTAACTTTACACTTGTTTTTGCACGACAAATGTGACAGGATACATTTTAATATTCACTGCAGTATAGATATCTGTTAAGTTAATGTACAGTTAAAGGTAATAAACCTGATTTAATGTCCACAAACCGGGATTGAAGCATCTTCTTGTCTAATTGTACTGACATGCGACTGTGGTGAAAAAATAAAGACAGTAAAATCGTTGTAATTTATTACATACATGCTTTTAAAAACATTTTAAACTTGTAAAACTCATTCTTGATCACAGTTGATGAGTACTGATGATCACAGCGAGCTCAACAGTCCCAGTTGATTTGCATTACTGTGAAGACATGTTATTATGCAGTTGTCAATCAATTTGGTGGCACTCCTACGTCACGTTGCCGTGGGCCTCAAAATGGGTGGGATTTGGATTATATTTGAACATCAGCAAATTAAAAAAAAAGAGGGGGGAAATAAAGGTCGTATTATTTTTATATTACCACAATATGACTGTAGATACACTCTACATACACACAGTTCTGTCCAAACAGCTTACAAAAAATTATTTTCATTCTATTTGCCTTTTAAATTTGAACATCAGATGTTCAGAGACAGACATACCTGAAGTGCCTCAAATTCTGTCACTGTAGACAGATCAGTTAGTTTAGAGTTCAAGGTTCCTATCATACATTTGACGTACATACATACAATGCAGTGCAGCTGCAACAAAAGTGTTTTAGCTAGTTTTAGCCTAACACAGGTATTACGTTTATTGGTCTGCATTTGTGTGTCCATGGGTATACTGGTTTGAAAAGAAGGTGTTATAAGGCACATTGGTGTTGTGTTGCTATTTTGAGGCAACTGAAATAGACCACACCATTGACCAATTAAAAGCTGGTCTAAAGTCAACAGTGCAGTTATTTAAAGAGTTAAAAGATTGTAGTATGTGTCTCCAGTATATACGCATGTACACATTGCTTATCACATGCACAGGGGCACACAGCAGTGCACAAACATATTTAGATTTTACAAAATAAAGGGGTGTGAACTTACTCTTCTCGTGCATTTTTCACTTCAGGGGGCTTAGGTGAAATTTAACCTTGTACATGAGCAGATTTGTTTACTTGCTAGTGAAGCATTCAGTTTTTCCACTTGCAAAGTCTGCCATGTAAATGATCACAACTCGATTTTAAAGTATGTTAATGTCCAAAAAACACCCATAACGTATTATTAGAGAATAAAGACAACCATTTTAAATCATGTTTTCCCATCCTTAAATTAGCAAAAGTGGATTCAGGCAACTGTGCGCTTTAGACCATGTGCTAAGGTCATTAAAATAAAGGCCCAAATGTTAGATATAAATGACCAATTAATACCCAAAAATACTGTTTTGGTATTTTTTGTACATTGAAAATGGTAATGCCTATGAAGCTTTAAGTACAGAGCTTCAAATTGAATATTAAAAGATGAGATGATGTGACACGTAAAATTATTTCTAGGCTGGTACTGTAGCTCTCTAGATTGTGAATTTAAAGTTTTTATATTCCAATTCCCAAAAATGCTGTAAATGTAGACATATAATGACACTCAATAAACTGGGAGTTTAGAATAGAATCAAATGTATATTGTGCTTACTGTAAGTGTAACCCCAATGGTGATCAAGTCACCAGACAATGTTGGAATAATGAAAACGCTAGAAATGATGCAGTTTGGCGAGGATTTGAGAACCACAAAGCTAGGGCCAAGACACAGCAAGCCGGAGATCAGTCATCAATCAATATCAATCCATTGGTGAGCATCTTGGTCTGGTTAGTTTTTTGAATTATGCCATTACACACATTTTTCTCTATTGTCGGCTTATGCTGGTGCCAGTTCTCCCGATTCATCATGATTAATTTGGCATCTGGGCAGTTCTATGTTCAGCTTAGCAAACCAATCAACGCACAAGAATAAACGCAAAAATTATGAAAGCGAGCTAAGAATTTAAGACAGCACAGACTGAAAGCTGTTCCAGCGTTCTGTCATCTTGCAAACATTTCAATATGTGACATGAGCTGTCTGAAATGAAAAAAGGTTTGAATAAAGTGCATTTATATTCAACACGTTAAGCGAGCATTACTTTGTGCTAGTATTAATATTTAACTGTAAACATATGCAGCCCTAAATTTGGTTTACTTTCTTAATCACACCCAGGCTTATTGGAAACGCATGTGTCTGGAAATAAATTGCTTTGGGTACATTTTGCTGCATGTTTCAGATAGCAAATCCACTAGAACTCCCCGTGTTGGTGTGTGTTTTTCCTCCAGGTGCTCTGGTTACCCCCACAGGCCAAAGACATGAGGTATTGAATAAACTAATTTGGCTGTAGTGTATATGTCTGAATGTTACAGTACATGGGTGTTTCCCAGTACTGGGTTGCTGCTGGAAACGCATCCGCTGTGTAAGACATATGCTGGATAAGTTGGCGGTTCATTCCGCTGTGGCGACCCCTGATGAATAAAGGGACTAAGTTGAGGAATGAATAAGGCAGGGCTTGTTGTACATATTACCTAGGCAACCACTTCCCAACAAATAGTCATTTCAAAGCAAATATAGGAGAAAAGTTCACCTTAATTTTACATTACTTTCATGAACTTTGTGGAACCAAGCTTAACTGGACTCGAACCCAATCACTCTATATCAAAAACACAACACTGTACAAAGTGAGCTACCAAGTAAACTGACCACAGCAGAAAAGTTGTTCATATGGAGATCGGTGAGGCAAATTTATGTAATTACAAATTGTAAACGTTGTTTTGTAATATTTTGGGGTGTGCAAAACGACATGAAATAATATATATATATATATATATATATATATATATATATATATATATATATATATATATATATATATATAATATATATATATATATATCATTTGTGTAAAAAGGAACAAAGGTTATCAAGGTGTGGTAATCTTAATTATCCTTAGATAATGGAAGTTATTAATTTTTGCTCATACTAATTCATGCAGGATTTGCATATTAGATTTGTGCTTTGAGTGTGTGAGTAGGTATTTATTTAGGTTGTAATTGGGTAGAATTGTGCTTAATTTGTGCCTAAAATGACTAATTTGCTTTATTCAAACATGTAAATTCTCATATGTTACCAAAAGATATCTCGGATGTTCATATCAAATTTTAAACAGAGTGACGATACCTAAAAAGGTTGTCTGGGTATTAATGGCAGATTAAGGCATAAGCAATATGGGCGATATGTGCTTGCTGGGGGCAGCACAGGGAGATTGTGTCCCAGTATCAATCAACTGTGCCCCAGTAAAAGCTTTGATTTACTTTTTGCAGGTGAGGTAATTTAGGGTGGTAATCCCTGAATAAAGACGTTAGGGTCCATGTACATTTGGAGTCTTTTGCGCGCACAAGTTTGTTATTCTCTATGTGCTCATATGCTGTGAAAGCAGAGTAACAGCCTTTTATGTAGAGGTGGCCATGAGTCGGGTCTAAGACAACAGATAATGCTATTAAATATATATTTTTTGTATTGTACAGAATTATCATAATTGCTATTCAAGCACAGGATTTTGTAAGTGATCCTAGCATATCACTATAGTTGTGTCTTCACAATAATTTCTATTATTTAAAATAATAATTGTATAATAATAATAATAATAATATTAATAATTTTATTAATTTATTTAAATAATGAATATAATATAAATTGTTATATTAACTGAAAATAAATAAATATATTTAAATGTATTTAACATGTATATATTTAAATATTATATATATATATATATATATATATATATATATATATATATATATATATATATATATATATATATATATATATATATATATATATATATAAAAGTCAACCACATAGTGTTTTTATTTCTTGGGGGATGGGGAGGGGGTGTATTTGGGGTGGTTCGCCCAGGGTGCCATTTAAACTAGAACGGCCACTGCTGGGTACTATTGGATAGGTAGCTTACCTTTTAGTCGGGAGATTTAAAACAAATGTTTAGACAAACAAAAATGATAATGAGGTAGCTTGAGCATTATAATATCATATATGAATTTACTTATAATGCCTGAATGTCATCTATTGGTTTGGTTTGGTATTGGTTTGTAGTTTGCTAGGTTGTAATATTTAAGTCAAATCTTCAACAGTTTATGGTGAAAAAGTCCATTCCAAATATAATTTTCTGAAATGCCAATGATGCAAATGCTGTCTAGATACTGCAGGCACTTTACCTGGTGTTGAGACCAGTTTTGTTTTGGTTTTTATTTTTGCTTTAATCTCTCACAATATAACCAATTTCCTGACCCTACAGTGTGCCAAAGTAAAAGCAAAAAAGAAAGATTGAGGGACGGAAAAAAGATAAACGGAGGTGTGAGGGAACCAGAGAGTATAAATAGAGGACTCTGCTGCAAAAGAGGATTGAGTCTTTCTTTAATTACAGTTAAGTGTGTCAGGAACGAGATGGAAATCAAGCCTTATCTTGGAGAAAAGCAATGACTTTTGCGCATTAAATGTGTGTGTGAAACGGAAATGAAGTCCCCTCAGGTGAGCCTATTACTCGTGCTTTAGCAGATGGGTGCAGGCTGCAGTGTGGGGGGGTAATAAATGTGCCTCTGCTGAGGAGCTCTTACTGTTGGTGTTGCGTAATCTTCCCACAGGAACTGACTCTCTCTCCCGCTGCCTTTAATTCAGTCTCTGTCACAAAACATTTACAGAGCGAAGATGCAGTTTAATCCCACGTGAATAATAATCTGTAGTGACATTTCACATGATTTGCGCATATACTGTATATTATTGGCACCGCGTTGACTTTAAAGGTTGTCTGAGGAGTTACTTTCCATTATTGTGCAAAGAAATATTGGATTTATCCACATAAAACAAACAAACTGAAGTCGGGTTGCTTCAGGTATGGAATGAACATACATGCAAGTGGTAATTTACTATGTCTATCGCCCACTTACCTGCTTCAGGACTGAGCAAATGTTATGTCTCCAGATTAATATTCATCAGTCTAGCTGTTAAGGTTTAGGATGATTCACCAAGTGCATTATCACCACAGACATCTAAACATTATAGTATGTGTTATATAAAGATGTTAAGCAGGAATTAATTAGCGTTCCAGTTATTCATTTGCTTTTTTAGATTTTATTCATGTTTCTTGCAAGTCTAATATATTTTGCAAGGTTGTAATGAACAAATTAGTTCATGAGACAAATTAAAGGAAAAGTGTTGAAGTTTTCTGACAAGAGTGTGACAGAGTTCTACTAATTATTTTATACAGTTGAAACCAGAAGTACACTCTAAAAAAAGAACATAACCATTTTTAAAAAAATGTCTGATGGTAAATCATACTAAACGTTTACTATTATAGGTCTGTTAGGATTACCTAAATGATTTAAATTTGCTAAATGCCAGAATGAGATTTTCCTTTTTTTTTTTTTTAAAGAATGTTTTATTAATTTTTAGACAGTCAAAAGTTTACATAAATTTCCTTGGTATTTTTTTAGCGCTGCTTTTAAACTGATCAAATGTTTTGGGTATCTTTCCACAAGCTTCTCACAATAGTTTAAAGGAATTTTGGCCTATTCCTCTGGACGGAATTGGTGTAACTGAGTCAGATTTGCTGGCTGTCTTGCTCGCACAAGCTTTTTCAACTCAACCCAAATTTTCTATAGGATTGAGTCAGGGCTTTGTGATGGCCACTCCAAAACATTCATTCTGTTGTCCTGAAAGCACATTTTAACTTGGCAGTTTGCTTTGGGTCGTGGTCAGTTTGGAAGACCCATTTGTGACCAAGTTTTAATTTCCTGATGTCTTCAAATGTTGCATCAGTATTTCTACATAATGTTCTTTCTTCATGAGGCCATCTATGCTGTGAAGTGGACCAGTCCCTCCTGCAGCAAAACAGCCCCACAACATGATGCTGCTGCCCCATACAGTTAGGATGGTGTTCCTCGGCTTGTTATCTTTCCTTTTTTTTCTCTAAATGTAACACTGGTCATTTTGGGCCAAACAGTTCAAACATAGCTCCATCAGACCACAGAACGTGTCTTCAAAAATGATTCTTTTTTCCCCTTGTGATTTAGCAAATTGTAATCTGGCTTTTGTTGATTCTGGCTTGTTGATTTTCCCATGTTGTCACAAAAGGAAGTAGTGTTTGAGGTTTTCCTTAAATACTATTCTATAGTTGTGCCTCTAATTAACTCAAATGTTGTAAACTACGCAATAAGAAACTTCCAAAACCTTGACACCATCATCTGAGCTTTTTCAGAGGCAGAATAATCTCATTGTCTGTAAAGTAGACTTTAAAAAAAAATTATAACAATTTCTCAAAAATATCTCTCTCATTATTCTGCTATTAAGCATAACAGAAACAAATTTGATAATCCTAACTTGCCTAAAAGAGAAAAAGTTTAGTCACATTAACATCTGATTTTTTTTTTTTTTTAAATTGGTTATGTGCTTTTTTATTTAGTGTATGTAAACTTCTGGTTTCAACTGTAAGTAACATGCATTTATTTTTGTTTTGAATTGATTCTCACGGATCGTTTAATACCTTTTTCCTGCATTTATATACACAAACACTTGAGTTCATACATTCATATGTAAACTACCATATGAAATATTGTGTCGTCCAAGGTTGCATTTGTTTGTTTTAATACTGTAAAATGTCATTTATTCCAGTGATTGCAATTCTTATATTTTAGCAGCCATTAAATATAAATAATATCATAAACAAGTACATTTGTATAAAAGTAAGGGGTTGTCATGGCAATTTCAAATAAAAAGATTCTTACTGATCAAGAGACAAAGGGCCCTATCATACAGTGTTTGGCGTGATTTTCAGACAAAATATTTTTGCACATGAAAAAGAATTAAAGATTATTATTTACTTTATAAATACAAAAACCATTGCATCTATGCCTTCTTCATCTTGGGTGGCTTTTTTAGTTTATTAATGACAATTTGCATTTGTATAATGTTATTATTATTAGTAGTTTTATTTATTATATTCATATTTATATATATATATATATATATATATATATATATATATATATATATATATATATATATATATATATATATATATATAATTTATTTATTTATTTATTTTTTTTATAAAAACAAGCTTAGATTTCTTCACCTAGTGTGTTTTGGAGATGTATGTGTCACTGCATGAGACATAAGAATAGAACGCGTGTTTGTGTGTAACACTTTATTGTTTTTTTTTATTTATTAGTTTGCTGGATATTAGAACTGAATTTAGAAATAGTTTTGAAACAAATCTTTGCTCTTATCAAACGAAATTAGGCTAATGAAAGTCTTACAAGGTTTACTTCCAAAAAGATTTTATTCTTTGGAAAGAATAGATCCGTCAGTCAAATAGGAGCAACGGTTGCTGCAGAGTTTGAAGCAAAGGCTAACAAGATACCAAGTTTTATCTTCTTCCCCTGCTTCAAGGCCCACTTCGTTACAAATGACACCCAACTCTTATTAGAGCATTGCAATATATGTCTTTGTATCATCTTTTCTTAGAAAGGCGTATGTTTCCTAATATATGGTGTTTCTAGTGGGGCTGTGAACCTACACTGGTTCTACGGTTCACTTCGGTTACAATTATAATGAAAAAAAAAAAAAGGAAATATTATCCCGCTTGAGTTTTGAGCGTTGTTGAGCGATCTCTTAATGCCTATGATTGATCACATGCTCAGCAGAAAAGGCTGTTATTGTCTCTAATGGTCAGTGTGGCTCTGGCGCTGTTCCAAACAGTGACACGGACACTGATGTTAAAATGGCCGCGGCAATCAGCTGATCCATTATAGACGGCGACGCAGTAAAGAAAACTCGCTCTGCAAACTCAAAAGCAGTGAATTGTGCATTTATCTGATTTTCAAGTGGTTGGAGCGTTTAATTACTTGCTGTTTCCTCCTTCGCCATAGTGAGCTACTGCCATATAACACATGTGATAAACGATCTCAGTACATAATAACCGGTTATGATTATTACTGAACCGATACCGAATTGTTCATGTCTGCATCATGGTGCACTGAAAAAGCAATTCATTTTGACACCCCTAGTTTCTAGTAATGTTTTAGTAATAATAATAATATTGTAATTATAATTTTGTAATAATAATTCATTTTTCCACCACAGGGTGTAACTGTATTCGTATTTGTCTCAAAACATCACAGTACAAGAGTCATGCTTTGGCTCATGCACCGCACGATAAGTCATATTATAAGCAGAAAAGTCTACAGTAGTGCAACAAATTAACAGGCATTCACAAATAATGCATCTAAAAAGCATGAGATGTAGTGTTTAGAAGTAGTTCCGCCATGTTGCTGTTGTCATGCTAAATTGAAGTTACACAGAAGCTTGCAACACAGCCTCAGATTTATTTTGATTGGTCCACTGCTATGGAACAGACAGTAATGAGCTCTGCTGCAGTTAGAAGTTGAAACTGTTTCATCTTAACACGCCATCTAAAAAAAAACTTGGTGTTCATGTGCAAAGTGCTGCAAGAGACTTGCTTTTTGCATGCTGAACATACTGAACAACTTTAAAACCTCTAGCAAACGTTTGAAGGCATTAAATTGTCCAAAAAGATACTTTACATGCAATGACCCTGAGACTGTTTAGACTAAATGTCACTGATAAGATGACAAATGTTTACAGTATGATGACCGAAACGGCCTTAAACAATAATAAATGCACTACAGACTGTTACGTTTACACACACACACACAAATTACATCTAAGCGCATCAACCTTTCCCAGCATAATACTTACTACTCTTGAGTACACTTATACTTTGAGAAATATTTACAACAGATACTTTTACTGTACTTGCACTACATTTTTGTGGAAGTAATGGTACTTTTACTCGAGTATGATTTTACTCTTTCCACCACTGCAGTCAGCTAAAGAACTGTCTTGTGATTATATAATATGTTGTTTCAAAATGATAGTTAATACAAAAAAATTGTCATTATTTACACACCCATTATTTACTCAAACCTTTATGAGTTTCACACCTTTATGAGTACCTGCTTAACAAAAAGAAGAAATTTTGAAGAATGTTGAATAGTGTGGTATTTGTTCTTCCTGCTATGGAAATCAATTATTACAGGATTTTAGATTTCCTCAAAATATCTTACTTTGTGTTTGAACTTTGTGGTTTGAATCCTAGTGAGTAAACTTAAGATTTTGGGACCAAACAGTAAACGGTTCCATTATTAACAAATCTCCCATCAACTGTTTTTACATAGAAAATATGGAAATATAAAATTCTGTCTCATTTTGTGCTCACACGAGTTCTTTCTTTATACACGTGCACAAGATTGAACATTTGTTGCTTGCTGCACCTGCTGTTATGGATGACATTTGCTGGCATTTTCATTAAAAGGGATTTCAGTTTGGAAGCTTACTGAATCTTATGCACAATTACTGTTTTTCTGTTGTTTTATAAGCGGGTTGAGCTCAATAATTGAAAGTTTAATATGCAGTCGCCTATCTAAAAAGTTATATTTTTCATTATTATATTTATTTTGTATTTTGCATCACAAGTACTGTAGCTTTTTAGTTCTGATTTTGTAACTGACAAAACACTTCCGCCTGTTCAAAATAAACAAGCAAGCATTGGAGATTTGTTGCTAATCCCGATTGTACTGAACCAAATCCGTATCGAAATGTAAGCCCAAAATTGATGTACCAAATCGTGACTTCTCTGCACTATTACAGCCCTAATAAATACATAATATTTTATACTATGATATTATACTGCATTATAAAGCAATTCCAATGTTATGGATGTGACATTTGCATTAAAAACTTAAAAATAAATTCACAGAGAAAGTATATGTTAGTATTATATGGAAACATCTGTTTATATTTTCCAAAACAGCTCACTACAGAGTTATGGGTTCAGAAAAATATTAATCTTTTTTTTTTTTTAAATGAGGAAAATAAACATGTGTTATAGATGTGACCAAAAAAGTTATCAAGTTTACAGTACACAGCTTCGTTGTGGATGTTAAACCTCTCCTTTATGAATGTGACAGATGTAAAAGTTGCACTTGTGTGGCTTTGGTAAATCAAATATAATTGTTTGAAAACATTGACAGAAACATTTTTGAAGATTTTGAAGATTGTGGCACCCCAGACTGGCCAAAGCACACCACCAAAATATCAATAAAGTAGCTTCACAACATACCAGCCAGAGCCCAAACCTATATCCTATTGAACATCTCTGGAGAGATCTGAAAATGCTTCCCATCCAACCTGATAGAGCTTGAGAGGTACTGCATAGCGGAATGGGCAAAAATTCCCAAAGACAGGTGTGCCAAGCTTGTGGCGTCATATTCAAAAAGACTTGAGGCTGTAATTGCTGATAAAGGTGCATCAACAAAGTATTGAGCAAAGGCTGTGAATACTTATGTACATGTGATTTTTCAGGTTTTTTTTATTTTTAATAAGTTTGCAACAATTTCAAAAAATCTTTTTTCACATTGTCATTATGGGGTATTGTGTGAAGAATTTTGAGCAAATAAGTGAGAGTAATCCATTTTGGAATAAGGCTGTAACATAAAAAATGTGGAAAAAGTGAAGCGCTTTGAATACTTTCCGGATGTACTGTATGTATATGTAATATAATAATATATTGTTGCCAATCTGATAGTACACCTTAAAAAAAGTAAAATAAAATAAAAATTTGTCATCATTTACTAACCCATTTATTCAAACCTTTATGAATTTCAAAAAGAAGACATTTTGAAAAGAGCTTTAACCATTGACCTCCATAGTATTTGTTCTTCCTGCTATGGAAGTCAGTGTTTACAGGTTTTCATCTTTACTCAACGTATCTTGTGTTCAACAGAAGAAAGAAACTCAAAGGTTTGGAAACACTTCAGGGAGAGTAAATAGTGAGTAAACTTACATTTTTGGGACCAAACAGTTGATAGTTATTCAAATCTAGCCAGCACATTTTACGCCTTTAAAGGAAACGCTGAACAAATGTTGTACTGTACCTTGTTGTTGTTGCCATGGCACAATGAAAGGGTTTGGCTCAGCATGCTTGACTGCTGTGGCATTACCAAAGCTAAATGCTAACGTGCTACAGATGGAGTGACTCACGCAGCACAGCTGGTTTATTGAAGTGTGTATGTGTGTGTGTGTGAGAGTGAAGACTACTCCACTGATTCTTTATTCTTCCTCAGAGATCCTGCAGTATGCGACTGGAAATCCTTCCAAGCAGAACATGCGAGTGGCCATTTGCAGTGGAAGCAGGCAGGAGTGCTTATATGCTGCATGTGGAGTGCTTTAGAATGTCAACTGAATAGCAAATATCATGAGCGCATACAGTATGAAAGAGACCAAATAATAGCGTCATGGAGGGAAAATACCAAACGCATAATGAGCAGACTCGCACAATATGAAGATTTCAGTCACTGTATTGGTTTATGTAAGCCGCTGGGATGCTGGGAGTCTTTAGCTCCACGTTCAGGGAATCGAGTGCTCTTTCTTCATCTCTCTCTCTTGCTCTATTTCTCATTCACACATCATACAATGCTGCTTTTTTACATTACAGAAGCATGGCCATTATTGCAAAAATAACATTTGAATGGCTTCCCTAATCCAGACTAATATTCATGCAAAGTACACTCAGTAATTTTATAATTTCAATATGTAAATTTTTATAAAGTCAATAGTTTAAAATAATAATAATAATAATCTTAATATTCTCGTAACATTTAAAATTTTATTCAAATAAAAATAAAGTCTTGGTAATAGTAACACATACTTTATCTTTAATAGTTATGTAGTTATATTAATTTAATAAATGCAAAGAACCTACGCACAGCGTTAACCAAAGTTCTGAGAATGTTCCCTGGCAGTTGGCACGAATCGACTGGATAAAAAAAAATTTTTTGCACAATGTATTGGTATATTAAAAATGTATATTACTAATATATAAATATAATATTTATATTAGGAATTATTAAATATGCATTAGTCAAAATAAAAAATAAAAAATTTATTTCAGTGCATCCATTATGTTCATTTTATTTTTAGAAGTTATAACCCAACTATACATTGACGATTCTCTTAGGGTCAACTTTTCGGTAATATTAGTTTGTGTAATGCATGCTTTTTTGCAAAATTTATCTTTTTATTTAAATTACATGTAGTTTATAAATAAAATGTATTTAAGTTTTCAGTGGGGCGAAGCAGTGGCGCAGCAGGTAACCTTACAGCAAGAAGGTCGCAGAGTTGCTGGTTCTAGCCTTGGCTCAGTTGGCATTTCTGTGTAGAGTTTGCTTGTTCTCCCAGCGTTCGCGTGGGGTACAGGTGCGGTACAGGTGAATTGGGTAGGCTAAATTGTCTGTAGTGTATGAGTGTGTGTGCGAATGTGTGTGTGGATGTTTCCCAGAGATGGGTTGCGGCTGGAAGGGCATCCGCTGCGTAAAAACCTGCTGGATAAGATGGCGGTTCATTCCGCTGTGGCGACCCCGGATTAACAAAGGGACTAAGCCGACAAGAAAATGAATGAAAGTTTTCAGTGTTTTGTGGGATATAGGCTATTTAGTGTATTCTGTTTATCTATTTTGGCTGCAGGTCAAACTGTACAAACAATGGGTCTGATTTGACTTTACTTTTAGAAAATTTGTAGAATAAGAACGCTTGTAAACTCATACAGTTTCTATCGGTGCTCTAAATCTGCCATCTAAATTTTGACAGTCTTCAGGGGAGGATTAAGCCTTAAATAGGGAGGCCAATCCCCCCAAATTCCCTTGTAATTTGCACCCTGGTTAGGACACAGTTTAACATTTAAGCTTTATCATTAACATTTAAGCTTTATCATTAAACACAATGATAATTTTAATACACTGCCAAATCCTTTATCTTGAGCAGATCATCTGAAATTTTTTAAAATTTACTTTAACCAAAAATATTGATTTTACTTACTGCGGCTCTTGATATAAGTTCAAGACAACTTGACTTCATCATCACAAATGAAAGTATTACTGAGTGTGCCTGTAATATTCATGTGTATAATGGGTTTTATTAAATGTGCATTCCATTTTGCCTGTGTAAGTGTATGTGCTGCTAACACCCATTTATGAGTTGATCTCATAATTATTAATCCTTTATGGTAACATTTTAGATACATTTTACAAAAGTATAGTGAATTTACGATGTGCATTCCTGTAAGTGTACCTAAAAAGAAAGTAAGTGTACCTATGTGTGGATAAAAGAAAACAAATTGTGATATTTGGGTGATGTTTTTTTTTAAACAGGGCTATCATGAGGTACAATTTCAATTATCGAAGAATCATTATTATAACAACAAAACTGGTTCTGTGAATAGTTTCTATTAATTAACGAGACTACTAAAAAAATGTATTTCTGAATTATTCTTTTAGGCCAGGGCTGCCCAAACTCTGTCCTGGTTTAATTTTAACCCCAGTCAGACACACTTGGGCTAGCTAATTAAGCTCTACAGGCTTTCTAGAAACATCCGTGTGGATGTGGCAAGATGGAGCTAAAATCTCCAGGACACCAGTCTTTCAGGACCAAGTTTGGGCACCCCTGTTTTAGGCCATATTCCAAACATACCCAAACATTACATTTTGTAATATTATACTTACAGATACATCCTTCTTACCGAAATGTACACTGTAAATTCACTTTACTGTATTTGTGTGGTTATTTACAGATTGTAATCTAAAGAGTTACCAACTTTATTAATTACAATCCCATTACAGTGTCTGCTCAGCTCTCTAACTTTTCTCTGTATGGTATGAACTGCTTTTGCTTGTTATGCTTGTATGTTTCTGCTATCGTCTGCTTATCTGCTTCTTTCTCTGTCTGTCTCTGTCCCCTATATTTGCTCTCTACTCGTCTTTCCATCCCTGTCTGTGTGTCTCTCAGAGGTGTCAGACTACACTCATCCTCCAGCTGCTCCACACTCACTCATCTCTCCTCAGCCTCCACCTTCAGTCTCCATCCGCTTACTAAAAGCCACAGTCACCATCAGTTCTGCTGCCCTTCCAGATTGGGCAGACCCGAGCCAGTCTCCAGCAGGTGCTCAGAGCGGGCCAGGTAAGGGCCAAAAAGATACAAACTCCATTAGTTTGTTGTTTTGTGACCACAGCTTCCCTTAAAGACTCACTCCCTATTTGTTTTTTTTTTTTCTTTGAAAATAGGCTCATTTTACAACTTCCCTAGATTTACATGGTTAAAAATAAATAGAGTTTTACCATTATTATCTGATCTTTAGCTTAGCTTTGCATAGATCATTGAACCAGATCAGACTATTAGACTAGCATCTTAAATCTCAACAATTAGTTTAAATTGCTTTCCTATTTAAAGCTGTATTCTTCTGTCATTACGTCTTGTATTAAGTATGATGAAAAATGAAAAGTTGCTATTTTATAGGCAGATATGGCTATGAACTATAATTTCAACCTGACATAATGATCAGGGAGCTTTGCTGCTTTACAACGGCTGCAGCAGGAGTAATGATAATACGCAGTGCCTGAAAATAGTTTCCAGCATACCTGTCAACAAACAAAAGATAACCCTTTATCTCTAATTAGTTGAAATAAAACACATCAAGACGGACATTTACATGTTATTAAGGCTGGTTTATAATTCTGCGTTGAGCGATCGATGTCACCCACGGCACAAGCCTTTTACGTAGTTATGCATTTATACTTCTGCATGATGTTGGTGTTGGTGTAGCTGGCAGTGAGGTTTTTATGCTCCTCTGTGTCGAGTCTCTTTGCTGGTGTTATGTTTTTTCTGAATGCTACCTTATTGTAGAAACAGCTAAAACTTGCTCATTCTGAGGCAGGAACTGGTGGACGTGCAACAACTTTAATCATAAGGTAAACACAAAACAAAACTTTTCATCTGGAGCTCCTTCAAAGTATTTGACACGTGTAAACATTCATTCCAATGGGTTCACACAGCTCTTACCCCACCCACAATCATTACAGCTACCAAGCTGACTGATCACAGAGCTTGCGCTACACATGGTTACAATGTGTAGTTAAATTTTTTGAGAGGTGCATGTCAGCTACAATGAGGGGTATGCGTTGCGCTTGATGCAGAAGTATAAATCAGCCTGTATTGGTCTCTTGAAACACACCTGAATTCCAAAGTGTCTCTTCAAATCCTATGTACAGAAGCTGGTTGAGTAACAGCATCATTTTATTACTAGGAAGTGTGTCTGACAGTCATACCATCAAAACTGATAAGACTGAATGATTTAAAGGTTGCATAGGAAAGGTGACAGCACAGGGCTTTATGAAAAGGTAGGGGATGCAAACATTTATTGTTAACTTTGGGCGGAGCTAGCAACAACCCGGGGTATATTAATTTCAAAATGCTTTCAAGCCAAAATAAAACCAAAGTATGACATTTGAGAACAAGGGGTGCCTCTTGATTGTCGATGGCACCAGCTGTAGTTATTCTGTGGCTGACAGGTATTTTTTGGCATTTATCGTCAAGAAATCGCAGAAGGCAACAATATACAGAAAATATTATTATGGATTATAGATAGAGAAATTTACCACTTTTTTAATAAAGTATGACCTTTTAAAACACAAACGCCGCTCCAAACGTATAAAAATATATATTTGTTTGTTGTAAAAAATTCCTAATAATAATAATACTAATCTCTCCTTACGTGTGCAGCCATGTTGGCGTTGTAGCTAATGTATTCTGGGGATTGACAGGTATAGACCCAGGTTAGGTAACTTTGTGACCACCTGCTTGCACAGGGAGTATGCGCTGGTATGCATAATATTATAGCAATATCACTGCTAACGGTCTAATCCGATACAATGATCTATGCTAAATTATGCTAAAAATGCTCCCTAAGAGATCAGCTGAATGGATTAAAAATGGTAAAACTCAACATTTTAACATTAGTAGTGTTGTAAAAGGAGCCTATTTACAAAAAAAAGTAGATTTTTGCTGTAGCCCATTTCCTCTCCTCAGTTTCCTATATCACCCTAAAGTGCAGTTCACAATGGCAGCCATTTGCAGTGACAAAGCGACCAGAAGTCATTTCAAATGAGAGTATAGCTGTTGTAGCTACTATGAAAGAATGTCTTTGTGCAAATGAGCAGCAACACACTGCAGAAGCTACCAATGATAGTGCAGAATGTCATTCACCTCCTGTTACTCTAGTTTTAAAACTAAATTACATTTCATATTACATAAGACTTATAAATAACAAACATACATTTAAAAATATTTCAATTGCTTAAAGCATTATTGTTTTTTGGCCAAAGGAAAAATATGATACAAAAATAAAAGGCAAACATATTTGACTAAATTGAAAATAAAAAAGCGATTTACTTGAAATAGTGATGATCATATATAACAGTTAGTCTTGTGTCATATTGTAGATCATTGATGTAATTACTCACTGGTATGCCCATGCTTTATTGTTATAGAACATGGTGAAAACTACAAAAAAAAAAAATAAAAAAATAAAAATTACAAGAAAATCAAATCAAATAACAGATAATCCGCCATTGGGATAAACTAAATAATCTGGTTTTCACTTTGAAATAAGATTATTTTACTTACCCCATAGGCAGCCTGTGCTTGTTTTAAGCAAAAACCCAATTTTGATCAATTGTATATGAAAACAAGACAATATTTTTGCTTGTCTGGAAAATGCTTCTTGATTTAAATTTTTTTTTAGATATTTGGACTAAAAGCAAGACAAAAACTACGTAAGAAAACAATTTTTTGCACTGTGCATTGCTTTTATCACTTTTGTGAAACCATACCTCACCGGACTCAGCTCTGATGCTCTTCAACACAAGTACAACACCATACATAGTGAGCTGAGAAAACTGACTAGTACGTATTTGATTATCATATAGACACTGTTAAATTTTTGGTGCTATTAATTTGGTAATGTGCAAAGTACTGCACAAAAGTAGTATTTTTCAATAATATGTCCCTGTAAATATTAATTGTGTGAAAAGGAACAAAAGTTGTTGGTGTAATACTGCAGTCAAACATACTGTACACTGTAAAAAATGCTGGGCTTCACACAATTGATTTCTGTTGGGAAACCATGAAGGAATTAAGTTAACTTATTACTTTTTACACATTTTAAGTGGATTGAACATTAAAATTTCCCAAAAACTAAATTTAATAATTGTGTTGTTTCAGCTCTTTTTAAATGAATAGTTTGAAGAAACAGCAAAGCAAACATAATTTTTTTGAGTGTACACTGTAAAAAAATGCAGGCTTCCACGCAATTACTTTATGTTGTCCCAACAAAAAATCTATTAACTATTAACTAAAAATTTTTTTACAAATTTAAGTGGATTAAACATGAAACCATTAAGTTGCACAAAAATAATTGTAAATAAGTAGTTTGAACAAGCAGTAGAAGTAATTTTTTGAGTGCATGTTAAATTATGTTTTTGTTATTTATGTACAAAGTGTAGACTGAAGCATGTATGTCCGATGGGCTTGTCTTGGCTTTTTCACAAGACAGAACAGATGTCACAAAGCACACTTTAGACCTTAACTCAATTTTGGCCATATGTTAGACAAGATTTAGATTTAGACAAGTCCAAACACAACAGAAATTGAGTCTTGGGTCTCCGCTTTTTCTGTCATACATGTTTCACTCATGCTAAAGGCAAAGAAAGAAAAGTTTTGCTGCAAAATGC
This sequence comes from Danio rerio, assembly GCF_052040795.2. NCBI lineage: Eukaryota > Metazoa > Chordata > Actinopteri > Cypriniformes > Danionidae > Danio > Danio rerio. Next base: position 41,546,599 of record NC_141028.1, read on the forward strand.
TGTCATTCTGAGCACTTCTGTGATGCAACAAGTCTCATGGTCATGTCAGTTTTCTGTCTACAATACAAGTAGAAAAACTGTCATGGATCACAGCCAGTCTGAATATATTCCAGTCCTCAAAAAATAATGATTTCTTTCTGCTGGACTAGTAGTTCACACTTTTTTTCAGAATTGCATTTTATAAAAGCTAAAAAATTTAATGATAAAACATGAAATTGTCTTATTTTTTGCAAAAAATACCAAACATACGGCTGTAATGTCAGTCTATAAATTCACAAAAACAATAAAAAGCACACAATTTTGCATTAATAATTGGATGGGTTCAGCCTATTCTTTTTAATGCTTTCAATATAATTAGATTTTTTTTTTTTTGCAATTTCGACAAAACCTAATCTTAGCCAGTTACATAACTTTATCTTAATGGGAAATCAGCACAATTTGGAACAATAGATGTACAAAAACAATGTCACACACGCAAGAGTGCTGATGTCTTAAACATCAGCAGGAACTCACAGATCAGCCATTACATTAGTATAATGTTTAAAATACACTATTTCACATCAGCACAGTACAGTTTTTGTCCATTTTAAAACTTTTTTTAAGTCAATCTCTTATGATCATAAGCCTTATAATATAATATAATATAATATAATATAATATAATATAATATAATATAATATAATATAATATAATATAATATAGTGGCGCAGTGGGTAGCACGATCAAATCACAGCAAGAAGGTCGCTGGTTCGAGCCCCAGGTGGGTCAGTTGGCATTTCTGTGTGGAGTTTGCATGTTCTCCCCATGTTGGTGTGGGTTTCCTCTGGGTGCTTCGGTTTCCCCCACAGTCCAAAGACATGCGGTACAGGTGAATTAAATAAGCTAATCCCTGATCAATAAAGAGACTAAGCCTAAAATAAAAAGAGGGCATGAATGAATATAATGTAATATTAAAATGCTGATTTGTTGTGCAGCATCATTATTATTATTATTATTATTATTATTATTATTATTATTATTATTATTATTATTATTTTAGAGAAATCATGACCTGGTACATTTATTTCAGGATTCTTTTATGACAAAAAAGTTTCTTTGACAAATAAAACCTATTGTACAAAGGTCTTGATTGTAATACTGTACGATTTCGAGAAAAAATCTAATTGTGATTTTTCTGATCAAAATTGCGATTTGTGATTTAAATTTAATTTCTTAAAAGAGCTGCAGATATGAAGTGGTGGTTTTAACAGCATCAAAGAAAGACCAAGCAGAATCATAAAGTTCGCTACACTTTGCTAGTTTATTTAAAACCAGTTTTCCAAATAATGTTGTCAGTTGTCATGTGAAATTATGAAAATAACTACAGTATTTTAAATTTAATTTCATATTTTATATATACAATCTTATACAGAGATATATAAAACCTTTTAAACCTTTGCATTTAGATTGTGTTACACTTTTCATATTGATTTCATGACATTCATGTTGCATTGACGATGTTTTCCCTACACAATTCTAGATTTTACTTCACAGCACAAGAATTCTTGTATTTAAATGTATCATTTTAATCGGGTGTTGTTTAATGCGAAGTCCTGCCTGTGATTGGTCATTGTGTTCCTGCACTCAACAGGAAGGGTTGCGATTAGCTCTGGCGTTATTCACTAATGAGTGATGCAGTTACAGTCTATATTTTGCGGTTATCACAGTTGATTCGCTATATATGCGGTGGAGAAAATTCACGGTGCAGAGTAACTCGCTCGTGTGTGTGTGGATCCACAAGAATCGCTAAAACAGCTGAGAGAAGAGTGGAAACGCTACCAAGCAGGTCAAAGGTCCACACACACAGAGAGAAAGAGAAAGAGAGAGAGAGGGAGAGAGAGAGAAGCAGATCCGAGATGGAGTTCACAGCTATTATTTCTTCTCCATTGTAGTGAAATAGGGGCTCGTGGATTCTGCTTTAACAGTTGTCTGCTTTTTAAGTATTTTTAGTTGGATCATTTAAATTTCACGCGCTCGCCTCCCTCGACAGTAAAAAATAGAATAATCGCACCTCGATTTTGGTTTAAATCATGGATTAATCATGCAGGCCTACTTTATTGTTAGTTTTGATTAATTGATTGCATCCCATCTGAACTTAAGTATTTAAATCGTACTGAGCCCAAACTTTTAAGCTTCACAGTCTATACTATCAGGATGGCATGGAAAAGATAAGATCATCACTTGTTGCTTCACCCCACCCCTCCTAATGATGCTAGTGCTCTCTAAATGGCATGTCTGGCATTTCCTAACACTCAACAACACCAGCCTTTCACCAAACGCATCACCCTGCCCCTCACATTTTGACATTTGACCTGCCGCTTTGACTCATTCAAACTGTCGCTGTCACATTTTGCACATTTTGTGGGTGCCGCCATGTCCTTCCTCATGCCCTTATTGTGAAGTGCTGAAAGGAGGACACTTGAGGGACTGCGGAGGAGGAAGTGATGGCTTTAGCACAGAGAAGATGCCAGATGAAGCATGTCAGACAGACGTTTGAGCAAGTGAGAGGCAGCAATTAATGTCTTATGCTTTGATGGAGGCCTGTTATATACAGTTCACCTTGTCCTCATCAGTTCCTCGTTTCTTTCATCTTTCTGCTCTTGTCCATCAGTGTCCCTCATCCGCTCTCTCTTTAACTCTCAGAATCAAACATGGCTGGCTTAGTTTAAATTAGCCATGATTGAGAGAAAGAGTAGGAGACGCATACAAGGTGTGTGATCTATTTTTCAATCCTCTTTTCTTTAACTGTGCCATTTAAAGCCCCGTACCACAGAGCAGAAATAAATCTTTCACTTTTCTATTTTCCTAACTGAAACTCAACATGTTGCATTCGTTATTTGAATTTAGTCTCAATTTACAAGTAATTTCAGACTTATGTTAGAATTTATTTGACAGTAAAAAGTCAACGTTATTTTCATTCTGCTCCATGTGTGCATTGTAAAAATATGTTACAGTTTTCATATTTTATGATTCACGAGTAGTTTGCTTGTTTACTGTTGTGAATTGCATTATGGGATGTTGATCTCTGCTCTGTTGACTTTTGGTGTTGAATATTCAACTGTTTAACAAAATTACTTTTATTGACCTTTTAGTTGTTTATAATAATATAAAGTAGAAGAAATAATATATAGAGAAATAAGTCTGTAAAATAACCGCTTATGATAAGGGTTTGGAAGCATAATATACAACACCAACTCAGAAAATACATCACTAAACTACTAAAATGTTTATATATATATATATTTTTTTTTCAATTTTTCAAGATTAAGGGACCTATTATACACCCCGCTTTTTTCTGTTTATTCATGAAAATTTGCATATTTATTATAATATTATTATTATTAGCACTGTTATTTATTATATGCATAGTCATATGGCTTTAGTACTGACTATAATCTTAATGTATGCACAAAAATATTATTGTAAAGCATTCTCTACAAAATATTAATTAAAAAGAAAGATCTGTTAGGGGTGTACTCATTTATGCTTACTCTGTATATAATACTTTGCTTCTGGTCTTCCCAGGGGTGCATTTCCCAAACAACAATGTAACTCACTGCTTAATTACCATAATATGATGCAATGGTTAAAATATCAGCCATGACTACTTCCCATTTCCATTGCATATCTGTTGTTTGATTTACACTGGCTAACATTAAGTGCATTTCCGCTAATTAAAAGGTCTAAGATCAAAATATGTCTGATTGGTGCTGGAAATAATGAGCATGGAATCTAATTACTGTGCTGTTTCTTCTCTTATTGTGCTGTATTGTGATGGTTCCTTTATGTCACTCCATGGTTCCGCTGTGGTAGAGCAAGTATGCACAAGCACATACTTCACAAATTGTGCCTTATGACAAACTAAAATATGTTGAAGGAAATGTGTAAAATAAATGTATTAAATGAAATATAAAGCCTACACTGTTAAAATTAGATCTGTAAATTAACAGTTTTACAATTAGAATCTGTTAAATCTATAAATTATTTACCTTTTTGTGATGCATGTTTTTGTATTATTTATTTATTTATTTATGCTTTTGAATTTCTTTACTGGGCATTCACCTTTCACCTTTACTTTTGATGTTTAAAAGTTTGAAATAGTACCTTTTATTGACCTTTTTAGTTGTTTAAATTCATATATTATGTAGGTTGATGTTAAAATTACAGTACAAAAACCTTGTAATAAACTAGCAGTACTTTTTCTGTTGAGGACTCAATTCTCTCTGTATAATTTCTTATACAATATATTGTTTCAAACTACTAAAATTTCAATAAAAGTCAAACTGCACAGAATATTCAACATCAAAAGTCAACAAAGCAGAGAGAAAGGCCCCACAATGCAATTCATAACCATATTCGAATATAACTAGATATTTGCATGCATTTTGTTGACAATGGAACACCATTTCTGCCCAAAAATGTAATCCAAACCTAATTCCTACCTTTAAATCTAAGCATAACTGGAAGTATTTCTAAAATCAAAGAGAAATGACAGGTGAATAACAATGGTGTGGATGCACTTAGCCCTGATTGCAAGGCAAAACTTAGCATAAACTCTAGACCTGTGCCTCAAATCTGATTGGCTGACTGGAATGTTTATAAAGGAACAAGTCGCACTTGGTAAAATCAGGTTCTACAGTTCCAGCCACACAAGTGTGGGATGTTGTTTGTAAATATTCATTGCAACTATGGATTTGGGAAGCTAAATATGTTGGTAACAGTAGAACCATAGTTGGCTAAAATGCTTTTGGGAAATGCAGTCCAGCATGGCAACAGCTCAACCAATAGAATGAGTTTGGAGCCGGACTGGCCAATAGCAGAGGTTAGGATACCAGTTTGAAAACAGTCCTTGTTTTTGCAATCCTGTGGTAATTTATGTGAATTAGACACCAGCTTTGATTAAACATACACATTAAAAACGTTTTTATTTAGTATTTTAGTGTTTATGAAAAAGATGTGACAGCAAAAGTCACTCAATTAAATGGTAGTTTCACTGACTAATGTTTTATAAATTAGCAAAACATCAGGTAATTAGATGTTTATACTATTTATCCTTATGCAGAGAAAGTATTTATACATTGTCAAACTAGGTTAGAAGTTTAAGCTCTGTGGCGCTCCAAGACGGATGACTCATGAAGCTAGGATTTAGCAACTAGTGAAATGTGTCGAGTCTGCCATCTAGCGGACATGTTTGAGCACAGCAAAATTTCAGAACAGCACTTTAAATGTATCATATCTTCATTTATTAAATGTCTTGTGGAAATAATTCACCTCAATTTTGTGTGTATTTTTTCATGTTCTCTACGTGCTTCCATCCCTCTTTTCTTAACTGTTACTATTTTTCTCTTTCAACTTTCTGACCCTCATCATGTCCATCATTAAGTGAGGAGGAGGAGGAGGAGAAGGAGAGCGATTCTGTTCATCAGTTCTGTTGCACCGCTTCCGGGTGCAGTAGCCCCTCCTCTCGATAACCTACAGCCAATCAGCAACAATGGAACTGTTTGACTGACGTGTTAGTATTGTGCGATAACCAAACACTTTAACTTTTTGGTACATTTTTTGTAAGTGCATGTTGAAGAAATTTTGTCTGGATGTTACATTTGTTTCTGTTAAAAAACTGAAGTGTTGGAAAAATATTGGTTACAGTCTCCATCAAGTAACATTACAGGTTTGAGTTTGAAGAAAAGCTGCACAGAAATAAAGGGACTTTGCAGACATGTGGGTTTGTGTAGAATTATAGATTAATAGATGTAGTTGACTATAATCCAAATGATCAGAACAATTATGGTTAATATTTTACTTTAGTATCCTTTCATTTTATCGGGCAGTTTGTTTAGATCTTTTTTTGTTGTTGTCTTAAATGAATAGTAACCCGAAATTTCACACTGCTTGTTGAAGTTGTGTATGCCATGTTTACCTATTGTTCATAATTCATGTTTACCCTTATTTGTTTTGTCAGTAGGAGGCATACATTATAGTTGGATGTGGCACTATGAATAGACAAGATTATTACCAGTCCAGAGCACACTGATATTTTGACAGATAAATTTTGTTATTATTATTAACTATGTGTTTGTTTGTTTTTATTTACTTAAAAACCGAGTTTTCAGGTACATGTAGAACAGTGCATGTGGGGAAATTTAAATGACAGTTATATGAAATTTTAATCAAGAAAAACAAATATGCAATTCATGGAACTGATATTCAGATTAAAACATCATATGACATCTTTAGCAATACACATAAAAAAATATGCATTAACAGCCACTTGATTACAGTTTAGATCATAATAGTACTGGGTTGGACTGGAACTGGCTTAATTCTTTGTGTCATTAATTCAATAAAGGTGCTAGAAATATTCCCAGGAGATTTTGGTTTGCCTGATTTGTGAGCTGTATATGCATAAATTGAATTTGCCATTCTACTATAACAAAGGTGCTACAGAATGTTTTCATGAAGGATCATCACCAGTCGGCCTTGATGGATGTTTAACCATACTTTCTTCATTCACAGCATTGGCAGTGCAACACTCAAACAGGTTCCCTCTCTAACAACAGGCATCAATACACTTTAAAACCCAAAAGTTATTGTAACTCAAACCATTTGAGGAAACCGATTTCAACAAACCATTTGAGTTCAAAAACTAATCCTAATGAGTACTGTGAACTTAATGTATTTAAGTAAACGAAGCAATTTGAGCACGGTAAAACCCAATAAATGAAGAGAACTCAAACCATCTGAGTACTGTAAAACCCAATAAGTTAAGACAACTCAAACCGTTTGAGAAAACCAATTGCAACAATCCATTTGAGTTAAAAACTAATCTATTTGAGTACTGTGAACTCACTCCATTTGAGTTGAAGTAATTAGGTATTTAATTAACTCATTACCTTCAACACTGAGTTCAAAACTCTTTTCAAATGAGTAGAATTAACTTTCAGTAAATTTTGAGTTAAATACACTAATTTCATCTGATAAAGTTGACTGTTGACTTTTACAGTGTAGTTCCTATTGTCACAATGGAGAGCGGAACGTAAACAATGCCACTGAATCAAATGAAAACAATTTTGCCAATTTTTGCCAAAATTTTTTCCCTTTTTAAAACCTAAAACGTAAGAGGAGAAATGGCAGCGTGAATCTAGCTCTGTGAGGGGCGCTAACGGAGCGGAGTTAAGTTGGTTGAGTTTTCGATATTCACATTCAGATAGACCGACGGCAATAACTCACACACCTCTTACCCTAAACAGATCTAAACTGTGTTTCCTACAAAAATACAAAGCAGGTTATGTTTCATCGCTCACTTTTTTTCCTTTTTTTTCCACTCGATATTATGAGCACTGCTCTGTTTAAACCATCGACATAGTAGTCATATTAACAGCAGTTTTATTACCATCTGTTTCAAGCTACAAATATTTGAAATGATATATCAACAGAATAAAACAGACATGTGATGACAAACTGAGCACTTGCCATCAATATACCTATATATATATATATATATATATATATATATATATATATATATATATATATATATATATATATATATATATATATATATATATACCTATATATATATATATATATATATATATATATATATATATATATATATATATATATATATATATATAATATTTGCTGGTATGGAAAATCTATCTGTTCACTTTTGCTATTTATACTTTGATTTGCATTTCAATTTATTTATTTCTTCCATTTAACTACAAATTAGAATAGAAACTGGATAAAGAGCACACAAACACACTGACAGTTATAGCTACAGTACATTATTATGAGTCAATGATGCTAATTCGGCACAAATTCATCAATTTCCCCTTTCTGCCGGCTCTTTCTATGAATGAATGATGTAGAAGTACTGTCATGTTTCCTCGTCAGTTAGTTACACTATATGTTATTGCACATCAAAAGTCATCAGGCTTTTTGGATAAAAAAAGAGAAATCACGGTTTAATGAGTATTATTGGATTATTTTTTTAATTTTACCTCTCCGGCTGTGCATGAAGTAAGCTGTTGAATGGTCAGTGTATGAGGCGGCTAGGCTAAGCTAGCTTCAATTTTGATTAAATTATTTTCTAATCGGTTGCTATTATGTTGTGAATATACCCCTCTAAGACATACTGCAGTCCTTTTTTATCTGGCTTTCTCAGATATCGTACCTGTTTGCCAAAAACGACTAATTATATCCCTGGGAATGTTTGACACCGGCGCATACACATTGTAATCGATGTGCCAGGCACGAAAGCTTGACAGGCATAGCAATAGTAACTAAGGAGGGTGGGGCTAAATGAAGGATCAATTACTGCTGCTGAAAATGGTCAATTTTCATGTAAAAAAAATGCTGGGTTCCACATAATTCTATCATGTTGTCTCAATACAAACTGATTAAGTTAAGTTAAAAAATGAGTAATAAATAGTCGCGAAATAAGTCGTTTCAACAAGGAGATGTACTAACTGGTCAGACCAAAAATATGTATGTTTAATACATTTACATTTAACAGACACTTTTATCCAAAGCGAGTTACAAAAAAAGAATAATAGAAGCACTTGAGTTTAAAAGAGATCACTGATATAAATGTGAAGTTAGTTTAGCACTGACAACAAACACCCAGCCATCTTATGCTGCTTTAATGCTTCTCCTGATTTAAACAGGTCTGCACTGATTATATACTTGTACGATTGAACATGCCTCGCCATTTACATTTATGAACAGCTGAAACGCCCACATGACATGAGAACAAATGAGAATACAACGCATGGTCACATGACAAATGCTGTAAACATACTGAACAACAACCAAAACACACACATGCAGCCATGCTCTCATGTTGCTCTTATATTTCTCCAAAAGTTTGCAAAAATATTAAAGAATACTAAAATCAGCGAAAAGAATGAATCCATCTACTGATTTAGCAGCTTCCACATATTTTGCCATGGTTTACAATAGACACATTTAGTAGCAGGTTCCCATATAATTCCACACTGATGGTATCATTAAATCAGAGTATCTTCATCATGGCTGCGCATACAGGTAACTGACCAAATCATGATGCAAGTTAAAACAGGGTGCGAATACATTCACCCAGTGGCATGCACATCATTCTGATCTAACACTTAGAAACATTCAGAAAATGACATTTGCTGTTTGTTTTAACTATTTATTTACTTTAACTGAAACAACACAATTCTTGAAATTTTTTGGGGGACAACTTTTGTTTTTATGTCCAATCCCCTTAAATCTGTAAAAAAATAAAATAAAATAAATAAATAAAAATAAGTTGACTTAATCTATTTGTGTTGGACCAACATGATGAATTATGTGGAACACAGCATTTTTAACAGTGCTGTTTTCAACTTTTTTGAAATTATGAATATCTTATTGAAAATACCAGATCAATGAAACATGCATTTTTCTACTTTATTCATTGACAAAAATACTGGGTTCCACACAATCAATTTTTGTTGGGACAACAGGAAGAAATTAGGTTAACTTATTAGCTTTTATAAGTTTAAGTAGATGAGAAAAGATTAAACGATTTAAACGATTTTTTCTAATCAACTCCTCTAGGCTATATTATAAGGATAGGCACTTTATTCTGTTGGATGGATTAGGCTATAAGTATGTTGTCAAAAATGACCAAAGAGTTTTGATACTTGTCCTATTTAAAGCTTATATGGACAGACTAACAGAAAATGATAAGATGCTATTTTCTAGACTGCCAAAAATAATATCTTGTATTTAATGAGGGAAGCACAGTGGCTTAGCACTGCTTCCTCACAGCGAGAAGGTTCTTGTTTTTAGTCCTGGCTTTGTCAGTTGGCATTTGTGGAGTTTGCATTTTCTCCTTGTGTTGGCGTGGGTTTCCTTCAGGTGCAGTTTCCCCAACAGTCCAAAGACATGCGCTATAGGTGAATTGAATAAACTAAATTGGCCATAGTGCATGTGTGTGAATGAGTGTGTATGGGTGTTTCCAGTAGTGGGTTGCAGCTAGAAGGGCATCCGGGGTGTAAAACATGCTGGATAAGTTGGGGGTTCATTCCGCTGTGGTGACCCCTGATGAAAAGGGACTAAGCCTGAAGAAAAATGAATGAATGAATAAATCTATTCAATAAAATTGAGGTAACAGATTACAAGCAATATTATTCATATTAATTAATAAAAAATTGTTTGAGTTTGAATCAATAATTGATTCATTCATTCATTCATTTTCTTTTCAGCTCAGTCTCTTTATTAATCTTGGGTTGCCACATCGGAATGAACCGCCAACTTATCCAGCACATGTTTTCTTTTTATGCAGCAGATACCCTTCTAGCTGCAACCCATCACTGGGAAACACCAATTTTCATTCACACACATACACTGCGGACAATTTAGCTTACCCAATTCACCTGTACCGCATGTCTTTGGACTTGTGGGGCAACCGGAGCACCCAGAGGAAACCCATGCAAACACAGTGAGAACAAGCAAACAGAAATGCCAACTGAACCAGCTGAGGCTCGAACCAGCAACCCTCTTGCTGTGAGGTGAGATCGCTACCAACTGCGCCAATGCGTCACCTTGAATTAATTAAATTAGCTTATTTAAAATCATTCAAAATTTGTAACTGCTAAAATCACTTAAAAATTGAGCACTTTTTCAACAAAAACATTGGGTTAATAAAGGTTAATAAAAACTTGATGTTTTTATTTTGATGTAACAAATTTTTGGAGCTGTCAAAAAGAATAAACTATTTATACTCAATAAAATTTATAATTATTATAAACTAATTAAACTGAAGTGAAAAAGTGAAAGTTGCTGGTTATTGACTCCCACCACTTACATTCGGTGCCGGGACAGGAGTTATAATTAATTAAATAAGCTCCAATTTTTGGAGCCTGTTCACACAGTCTCTGCTCAAATAAAAGCAGTAATGTTAAGGTCAAAATTATTAGCCCCTTTAAGCTACTTTTTTTTTTTTGATAGTCTACAAAACAAACCATCATTATACAATAACTTGCCTAAATACCCTAACCTGTCTAGTTACCCTAATTAACCTAGTAAACCTTAACCTTTAAATGTCACTATGGAAGTGTCTTGAAAAATATCTAGTCAAATATTATTTACTGTCATCATGACAAACATAAAATATATCAGTTATTAGAAATAAGTTATTAAAACTATTATGTTTAGAAATGTGTTGAGAAAATATTTCCGTTAAACAGAAATTGGGAGAAAAAAAATAACAACAAACAAATGGAATAATCTGGTAATCTTTGGTAATCTTTTTTTAAAAAGCATATAGTTTAAACATTGGGAAAAAAGTGAGATTTGTGTGATTAAATTTTGTTTGACAGTTTTAAAGCACCAAGACACTACGCATTTTTTACAATTATTATTGTTTAAATACATTAAAGATATTATTTGCCAGAATAATGCATTCATTTGGATTCCTTGGAAAACTGCCATAACCTACTGTATGATAACTGTCACGCCCTCTAATATTTTCCAGTGTCCATTAAACTCACTTGCAGAAACATCTTTCTTTGTCACAGTTAAAATGAATAGTCTAAACTCAGGAGGATACAAGCTCTGGTCAATATGTCTAGGAACTACTTTCATTCTGCCATAATAATAAAAGAACTTTGCTGCCATAACATGGCTTCAGCAGGAGCAATGATGTCACGCAGTGCCTGAAAATTGGCTAACCTCTGGAAATACATCCAGCGCAATGACCTGATTCCACAGAGAGATGATTCAGAACATGTTCACTTATGTTAAGATCCTGAACAGTTTCTATTTGAACCAGAATACAAGAAATTTACCTGAATTTCAGGTGTTAAATAATGTCATTTTGCCTGCTGCAGCCATTGTATTCCAGCAAAGTTTCTTAATTATTACCCCGGATTGTGCTTATATCATCCAATAAAATAGAAACTTTTCATTTTCCGTCTGTTTTAGCATACCATGTAACTATAGAAGATTTAAACTTTAAATAGGAAGGTTATTGAAAGATATCCATGGTCATTTTTGAGTGAGATGCTAACAGTTTCATCTCATTAAATGATCTATGCTAAGCTAAGCTAAAAGTGCTACTGCCAGAACGTTGATAGTTCCTTTAACATTCAAAAAATTTGTATAATTTTAAATGTGCCAAAAAAACACAATTCTTGAGGTTTTTAAAGGGAGGACTTGACCAAAATCCCAACACAAATCCATTGCATGGAACCCATCATTCTTTTACCGGGCGTAAATGACATGGATATGTAAAGGAACAGAAAAACTGCTGAGTGAGATTTTCTTATTGTAAGCCACTACAATATACTAAAAATGTTGTGTTAATAATCTCGAGCTAGCAAATGTTGTAAGACATGAATAAACATGATGACTGAAGACTCTCTGTTTTTCTCTCACACTCAAACAGTCATAAAATGCTACACGTCAATCTTTCACAAGCTTTATAAATCTCTGTTCCTGAAGCACATAAACCTTGCCCCGCCCCCTTTCAGACGGCACACATGCTGTTCAGGAATGCATGTACAGCCAATGAAATGAGCATTGCTTGTTTCCCCATCGCACACTTCTCCCTCCCGTCGCTGTTAATGTTTCAGCGCTAATCACCATATGTGCGTCAGGGCAAGCTATATTTATACACATTGTTTTTTCCTTTACTCGAGCCGTCAAAAAACCTGTCAGAAATGTAGTCATTCAACTTTGCAGTATGTGTGCGTGTGTGAGAGAGCGAGTGCGCTTGTGTGAGGGTGCGGTTGGTGTCACATTGAATCAGTGTGAATGGCTGACTCTCTCTACCAGCAACACGGTGAGTGTTTGTATGTTTTTTTAATTATAATATTGTCCATCACACGAAAAGTCTGTGAAGTATTGATTGGAATACAATGGATATGATGATTTAATGAGACACTTTAGCACTGACAAAAGTTTTCATCATTAAAGATTTAATATTTAGGTTTGCACACCAAATTAAAACAGATTAGATTATTGTACAACATGTCAAACTTGATTCAGCATTTCTGGATTCATGTTTACAGGTCTTACTGTGTCACTGAAGAGGAAATGCTTAGGTCACATTTGCACTTTGTTCTTTTGGTATTTTTAGGAGCATTGTTTCCTGCAATATAACGTAGCTGATTTGAATGTGTTTATTTACTGTGTGAGCAGCAGCTGAAGAACAGATGAACGTGTTCCAGGTATAGAGTTTAGAAAGTGACGAGTGAAAGCTGCTTTTTGTGTGTTGTTAAGAGATGGCAGGAGCTCCATTGAGACCCTGAGCTGAGTGTGTGTTTACAACATGAGGACAGGGTGTATGTGAGCTTTTGAGGATGGATGAGGAATAATCATCAGTTTGGGAGCTATCTGACAGGATAGAGTGAATGCTGGATGAGAAACAAGGTAAGCACCTTATTTCAAAGCCTCAGTTGAATGGATTGGGGGACTGATTATATGGTGAACTTGCGGCAGCAGATGCGTTTTTGATTATTTTATTTTCACAAGTTTCATTTTATTTAATTTTGAGTTGATCTATTAACACATGTGAGTAAAGCTGGTTTTAAATACCTTTCATAACAAGCAAACATTCAAATAAACATATACAGTTTAAGTCAGAATTATTAGCATCATAGAATTATTTTTTTCCCCCAATTTCTGTTTAACGCAGAGGTTTTCAACACATTTCTAAACATAATAGTTTTAATAATCATTTCTAAAAACTGATTTATTTTATCTTTGCCATGATGACAGTAAATAATATTTGACTTGATATTTTTCAAGACACTTCTATACAGCTTAAAGTGTCATTTAAAGGCTTAACTAGATTAATTAGTGTAACTACGCATGTCAGGGTAATTAGGCAAGTTATTGTATGATGGTTTGTTCTGTAGACAATCGAAAAAATCTAGTTTGATAAAAATTTTGCATGGTTTTCGCTATATTCATTCATCCATGGCGGGGCGCCACGCCAAAATTGATCCCGCCACGGCTACATTACAGCTTCTAATTCAAAACATTGTTGTGTTTTTTAAAAACAGGTGTTAATCGCAAAAAAAAAACTTATTAAAAGGAAAGTAAATTATAACAGAACGAACTTTCTGTGACCGTAGTAGTGCTGTGCGATGTTGACTGACCGGCTGACTGACAGGTGCGTGAGGCCAGCAAACACGACATATAGCCGTTTCACTTTACTTCAGAACTCATCAATGTCGCTCTGTAGGTGTATTAGAGACATTCATAAATATTCCTAGCAAATCTAATAAATGTTGAAGAGATACTTGTTACATAAACGCACTAAATCGCACTTCAGCAGCGTTTATTTGTGAACGCACAAGAACATGCGCTTGAGCAGCGTATATTTGAGGGGGCGTGCAAGTAGTTTTGTGCACGAGCAGAAGAAATCGGCGCGCAAGCAAAGACATAAATGCCATCTCTAATTGTAATACTAGGCTCACGACATATGTCATTGAAATAACTCCACAGGTAGTTGGTAGATCTGAGTAGAAAAGGCCTGCCGCCACAACTGGGAAAAAAAATCCTAAAGGAAACACTGTATTGACCTTAAAATGGCTTTAAAATGTTATTCTAGCCGAAATAAAACAAATAAGACTTTCTCCAGAAGAAAAAAAATACATACTGCGAAAAGTTCCTTGCTCTATTAAACATAATTTGGGAAATATTTAAAAAAAAAAAAAGAAAAAAAGGGGGTTTTAATAATTCTGACTTCAACTCTAAGTAATTAATTTGCTCATTTGCATTTATTGTACAAATGAAGCATATAAACTGGTCAGTACTGAAAGTTGAGGTTGGCAGCATGGTTTATTAGGTAAAATAAATAATTATAAAAGAAAAAAGAAAAAGAGAACAAATAGATATAATAAACTGAAGAGGTTGCGGGTGGCACGTTTTTCAAACTTGAGGTTTTATTTCAAGTAAGAGTTGTATGCTTGTGCTATATCAGCACTAGTACTCATCTGGAGGTACAGACTAAAAATGCAAGATAGGCAACCATTCATTCAACAGTAACTGCTTCAAGTCTCAAAGATTTGACATGCTCCAAAAATGACAACCAAATGTTAGAAAATTTGATCACTGAACCTCGAAGAATATATTTAATTTTTTTTCTAATTTAACAAAAATAAATAAAGCATCTTTAATCTATTGATGGGGATTGAGGAGACTTCCTCTGCAACAAAATACACTGCCTATCTAATAATGACAGAAAGGCTACTAATTCAGAAAAATAAAATGGTAACTCAGAACTCCAAGCAGACCAATTAAAAAAGAAATATCAATTTTAATTGATGTAATTGCTGAAAATGAATCAAAAACAGACTGGCAAAAGAGAAGCAAAGCAGGACAGGTCCAAAACCTGTGAACTAGGTTTGCAGGTTCAGCGTGACATTTGTCACAGTTTGGATTAAGAGCAGAAAGGCAGAAGATATTTTGAAGAATTGTTTAAAACAAGTTTTGTCCAGTTAAAGCAAAAATCAAATGTATAAAATTAAATTATTAATTTGTTAATTATAAATAATATTTTTATTTAAAATATAGAAATGTTGTAATAATATTAATAAAATTTATTCCAAATAATTCCTTCAAATAATTGCATGCTTAAACTAATTTACTTGAGTTCAGAATTATTATGCTTTATAATCAAACTATAAAATCATTATAAACAATAAAAAAATTTGAAGAGTTCAGAAAAAGTCATCTGAAATGCTTACCTAAAATGAGCTTTTTCTCAGCCTTCGGTTTATGTTCTATTTTACTTTAAATGTAATGAAAATAACTTATTCGTCACTGTAAAAGTATCATTTCTGACCCTACACACAAGAGACACAAAAAATGTTATTTTTAGAAGAAAATATTAAACTTCATTTAAAGGTTTTTCATCTAAACTCTTTATTTAACCTGTTTACAATCCTCTAGAAATTACAGTTGATTGAATATATCAGCTAATTAAATAAAAAGTTTAGATGCTTAATCAGTACACACATACATGATCATATTATACGGCAATATTATAAGTTTACATATCCTCTTAAATACCATTTAAATAAACATTTAATGTAATTTATTTGTGTGTTCAGAAATAATGCATATTCATTTTACGCTAATATCAGTTAATGAGACTGCATTGTAAACTTTTTTCTAATGAGTTTTAGGGCTCTATTTTAATGTTCTAGGTGCAAAGTCTAAAGCATAATGCATAATGTAAAAGCATTGAGGCCGTGTCCGAATCAACTTTTGCTATTTTAAGGACGGAAAAACATCCTTGGTGTGTTTTGAGCATAACGTGCATTTAACCAATCAGTCTCGTCTTACATTCAGGTGTGTCGCGCCATGGCACATTTGCTATTTACATGGAAAAACTGAAGGCTATAGTGAGAAAACAGTTTAACAGACCATGTGCAGCATGAGGATAAAGAACGAGCCTTCTCCATTCGGCCTCTTTACTTACTCTTTACTGTACTCCTTTACTAGAACAAGACAAAAACTAATGTAAAAAAGGCAATTATTATTATTACTACTACTATTTTTTGTCTGCGTCAATAGCCTAGTGGTTAGTGTGTTGACAAATAGCACAGAGGTGCTCAAGGTGACCAGAGTTCAAGTCCTGGCTCAAGGACCTTTGCCAATCATTTAATACAGATACTTTCCTGTATCTATACTGTTCTATAAAGTTAAAAAAACTAAAAAGCATTTTGTTTTTGCTGTGTTGTCTTTGCTTACTATAGTTTCCCAGTTTTGTATATGCAGTCTCTTTTTTTAATGCTGTATGATTTGCATAACAAATGTCTTTAGATGTCTCTCTACTGTATTCTATTTTTGTCTGCTGTATTCAAGATATTGCCTAAATAATTTCCTTTTTGGAAGGATAATCATTTCACCACATTACAGTAACATCTTATTTTACTTCACATCATTATACTCACTTTACTTCATGTACTTTACTATGTATTCGACAAATAAAGAATCCTGATTTTTGAGACTCTCCATCTGGCCTGGCCTGTGGGAAAGAAAATAAACACACACCCTCATAATACTGTGATGTGTCTGGCGTCAGTCAGTAATGAAAGCATTGGAACGGCAGCTGAAACACTTCACTACGTTTACCCCCTCAGTGTTTGTGTGCCTGTTTGAAACAGCTTTTCACCCCGTGGACAACTTGGATTAGCATATCTCTATAGCACTGATTACATACTGGCTCAACAGAATCTGTGAAATCTGGGACTTAAAATTGACTCAAATTGATCCTCTTTTTAAGCCGGTCTTGACAGCTGTTTGCCTCAATAACTGACTGATTTGCTTGAATATTTCATTCATTACACTGCTTTTGCTTCCGCCTAAGCTGCATTGCCATCAGAATGCATTCAAACCTTTTCAGAATTCACACACTGTAGGCTATGGACTTTTTTTTGATGCTATGCTTACATTAAAAATATATAGAAAAAATATGGATTTTTATTTTCTAGACCTTCCTCTGGTTGACTTGAAGAATGTCATTCAGTTTTTCTTTCATACTCCCTGGAGAAAATTTCAAAATCTGTCAGAAGTGTTTTCTGTGCAGCTCTGGTCAATCATTGGGTCTCTCAAGGACACTCAGACACTGCAGCAGAGGCTTCAAGTCGTGTGATCTTTGTTATTTAAGTGGAATCATTATTATTTTTATCATTTGTAGACTTAGTTTTTCGCAAAGTTTTTGTTAAAGGCTAAATTAACAGGATAGTTCACATCAAAATGAAAATGTACTCACAATTACCCACTCTTCACTTGTTCCAAATTTGAAGTTTCTTTTATCTTTTGAACACAGAAGATGA
This sequence comes from Danio rerio, assembly GCF_052040795.2. Taxonomy (NCBI): domain Eukaryota; kingdom Metazoa; phylum Chordata; class Actinopteri; order Cypriniformes; family Danionidae; genus Danio; species Danio rerio. The sequence continues at coordinate 41,564,463 of NC_141028.1, forward strand.
TGTTTCAAAATAAAGCTGGAAACCTGTAACCACTGACATCCACTGTAGGAAAAAAATACTATAGAAGTAATGGTTGCAGGTTTCCTGCGTTCTTTAAAATATTTTCTTCTGTTTTCAACAGATGAAAAAAGTGAAAAGTGAGTTAATAATGACACAATTTATATTTTCTGGGTGAACTATAGCTTTAAGACTTTAAAGAGTTAATTCTCCCAAAATAAAAATAAAATTCTGCTGTTAATCAATTACCCAAATTTCAGATATTTTAGATGAAATGCGAGAGCTCCTTATTTCGTATTCTAGCTTAATTACTTTAGCGTTGACCATATGCAGTTTTACAAAATTAAAAAAGATAAATACAAAACAGACCAGGTGCATTTTTATAGAACTATTTACTATTTATAATGAATAGCTGGAAAGCTACAAAGAAAGTTGATGTCAGACTAAATAAAATGGTATAGTGAACAGAGTTAGGGAAAGTTACTTTTGTAAGTAATGCATTGTATTATTGAGTTACTCCTCAAAAAAGTAACTAGTTGCTTTACTTAGTTACTTTTTTTTAGTAAATAATGCGTTATGGTACTTTTGAGGCTTTGTGTTACTTATTATTACCTGACTGAGGCCTGATCTCTTTCAGAACTTTTTTTAATAGAGGATTTCTACAATTAACAATGCACTATATAACTTACACCTACATTTACGTTTAACAAACATATGAAATAAAATATAGTATTTTAGGATAATGTTGTGTGAACTTCCTTACCCCAGAACTGTACATGCCGTATACAGATCAATGAAAGTTTAACGTAATGTGTTTGCTATGTTTGAACTATATGTCTTAAGCAAAATCACTGTCCATTGAGACAATAATCCCCTTTTCTTCGATGCTTTTAAAATAATGAACACAATCTCTCATTGACTGCGTGGTTCTTTGTAACGACTTTCATTTTAATTCAGCAATTTATTTTTAAAAACTAATTATTAAAAAGTAACTCACATTACATTTTAGAAACAAATTACTCAAATATTATAACTTATCATTAAAAGTAATGCATTACTTTACTCGTTACTGAAAAGTAATATTATAATGTAACTCATATTACCCCCAACACTCATGGTAAATGACAAAGGATTAGTTCAGCCAAAAATGTAAATTATCTCATGTTGTTTTGACTTTCGGTCGTCTTTGAAACACAAATGAAGCTATAGTTGAAGTCAGAATTATTAGCCCCCCTGTTTATTTTTTCCCCCAATTTCTGTTTAACGGAGAGATTTTTTCAGCACATTTCTAAACATAATAGTTTTAATAACTCATTTCTAATAACTTATTTATTTTTTCTTTGCCATGATGACTAAATAATTTTTGACAAGATATTTTTCAATCTAGTTAAGACATTTCTATACAGCTTAAAGTGACATTTTAGGGCTTAACTAAGTTAATTAGGTCAACTAGGCAGATTATGGTAATTTGGCAAGTTATTGTATAATGATGGTTTGTTCTGTAGACTATCAAAAACAAATATAGCTTAAAGGGGCTAAAAATTTTGTCCCTAACTTTTTTTTTATTTTTATTAAAACTGTTTTTATTCTAGCTGAAATAAAACAAATAAGACTTTCTCCAGAAGAAAAAATATTATCAGACATGCTGTAAAAATTTCCTTGCTCTGTTAAACATAATTTGGAAAATATTAAAAAAAGAAAAAAATTCAAAGGGGGGCTAAGGATTCTGACTTTAACTGTATTCCAGATTAAATCTGAGTGCACTCTCACCCTCCATATACAACAACAAGACATTTAAAGTCACGAAAAAGAACCAAAACTATTGTCAAAACAATGCATGTGATTTCAGTGGTTCAACTGTAATCACAAGAAGCTGCATAAACACTTTTCTGTGATAAAAAAGAAACTGTAAAAACATCTTTGTTCCCCTGTCTTCCATTTCAGATCAGGGTGTGCGTTTACTACAGCCAAAACATCACTTGCATGTTTTGCTGCTGACTTTAAAGGCAATACGTTCTACTGCCTGTAGTAAACATGCACTCTAGTTACCTGAAGCAGAAGAGAAGATATAGACAAAGAGTTTTACCGTTTTTTAGCAAATGAAGCTTTGTATGATTACAGTTGAACCACTGAAGTCAGATGGAATGTTTTGACAAATGTTTTTGATTAAAGATCCTGTCTGTGGAGGATGAGAAAACTCTCAGGTTTCATCGAAAATAACTTAATTTGTGTTCTGAAGACGAACAAAGGTCACAAAGAACTGGACCGACATGAGGGTGGAGAATTTTTCTATTCACCAGCTATGCATTAAATAAATCAAATGTGAGAGTAAAGATTTGTAAAAATGTTACAAGCACAGTTGTTTATATGATAAGACAGGTTTCTTGAACAACAAATCAGCATAATGTACTACAGTCACTTCTGAAGACTGGAGCAATGCATGCTGAAATCTAAAGAACAGCGAATAGTAAATTCTAACATTATTTTCAACACAGTCTGATTGTGGATACGTACCCCTGTCTACATTTCTGGAGAGCAAGGTTATAATAGTTTTGGATTTTTCATTAGTTTTAGTTTCTATTTTGTTTTGACTTTTTGTTTTCAAATTCAGTCAGTTTTAATTAGTTTTAGAGGTAGATTTCCTAGTTTTTGTTAGTTTCTATGTTTTAAAATGTTTTAGTTTAGTTTTTATTAGTTTCAGTATTAGTTTTGTTTTTTTCTAAATGATGATATTTGTTAGGTGCAAGTTTAAAAATCAGCAGGATAAATATTGTATAACAAAAACTTTTTTGTATAACAAAAATTTTTTTGAAACATGTATTCAGGGAACACTATCATCTACCACAACCATCCACCCATCCTCAAATTCAAATACAGCAGCCTACAAGATAGCAGCCCTAAGTACAATATGTGTGCAAGGCTGCTTCTGAGGTTAGACACACAGTAGTGACGGGCAGGGCCGGGTTAACCATTGGGCATTATGGGCACAGGCCCAGGGGCCCGTCCGCACTTAGATTTTGCCTACTTTTCATCACGAGGAAGACAAGTAGGAATCATTAATAAGTGTGTGCATTATGGAGGACCCAGATTCACAGAACTGGATTGGAGAGGAGTTATCTAAATCATGTGCATTATAAGTAGGTAGAGGTTATACATTAAAAATAGCCTTAAAAATTCATTTTAGTACTGTTTCAGTTAACTTAAACATGTATATTAAAATCCATTAATTTCCCCTAGTTGTATTAGTATTTTTTCCTAGTATTTTTTTTTTTCAAAGTGTGCTATAAATGCTTTAAAAATAAGTTAAATCTTTGTAGAACTATATGTACTGTATATCATTTATTTAAAAAATGTGGGCAATACAGTAGGATTAATTGCATTTAACAAAAATTATATAAATATTATTTTTTAATTCAACTATGGGGTGCAGCTATAGGGGGCCTACAAGACATTGTGCCCAGGGGTCTCTGAATTATTAATCCGGGCCTGGTGATGGGAAGTTCAGATCTTTAACGCGGATGTTAGGACTCAACATTATGTAGTCAGCAACACTAATTTTAGTCAGTTTAAACATCACCTTGATCTGAAAAATGTCTTACAGTAAAGTTTTTTTTTTTTTTAACCCAAATGAACCATGATTCATTTATTTAAATTCCATTAAGATTGTCTGTTATGAAATAAATTTACATTTTTCACCAGATCCTCTTTTTTAATTCCTCGGTTTACCCGTGCTTTTCGTTCGTTGTCATTAACTATAATACCCTTGCTGGAGATCGTGAATTATGTAGCCAGAGGTACATCTGGCAGCATTTCCTCTTTAAAGTGAATGCTAAGGGGTGGTATGACACCACTGGCGGCTTCTGTTCCTTTTTGCGCTACTAGCTGACCGTTTACCTCCATATGGTCGGCTTTTTACAGTGTCACCAGTTTGCCCAGTAGCTCACCGCCAACACCAATAAACGAAGCCGAGTTATCCACAAAGATGAGGTTTGAGTCTGTTGAAAAACAGTTCCAAAAACCAAGATAAACAAAAGCAAAAAATAAATAAATAAATAAATAAATAAACAACAGGCTGAACACATAGTGAAATCACACGTCTGGGACTGCGTTTCTTTTTCTAGATTGCTTTTGAAAACACTATTGGTTGGGTTTAACAACAAGGGGTAGGTGGGTCAGTCAGTCAGTCGACAGCAAGCTGGCCTAGTCGGTTGAAGTGTATACTGCTGCCTCTGATGGATTTATGCAAGATGAGGATGCACGAGAATAATTTTAGATCATTGAACAGCGTACACATCGCCATTTTGTGGATTTGCAAGAACAAAAACTACAAGCAGATGTACTTCCTGCTAGAAATTTCGCTGTCCCCAGAATTGCAGTCCTGGGTACGTATCCGTAATAGGCCTGAGTTGAGTTTTTTTTACAGTGTTGAAGATTTTTTTTTCTTTTAAATAAATGCTGCATGTTTAACAATCATAGACTTCTTAGCAAAAAAGGTTGGCAAAAATATACAGCTCTAAAAATTTGCATGTAGGTTGTGTGACATCAATCTTTTAAACTGTAGTTGTCAACAGAGCACATTATTGAAATGTTTCTGATGTTTAACGTGATGTTAATTACAGTGGCTCAGAGTTTTGTTTGGATGAATTAGTCCTGTAAAGATCTCCCACCATTAGAAAATAATCTGTCATGGCGATCAGACTAATTTGGTCAAGGTGTGAGAAGACAATGAATGAAGATCTAAGCCTTATTACGCCCTATTATAGAGCATTTACAGCTCATTATGAGCATGAATGTCAATCATTAACACAGGCACACTGATAATACATGCTTCAGCCTTAATTTTTTTGAAAAAACTTTCTTCAAGGTTGTATGTTTGACTGCAGGTTCTATGTAAAATGAACATTATGGGGTGGTATGATGCTAACAACTTTTATTCTTTTTCACACTAATGATATTTACACTGACATAAAAAATAAAATAAATATAAACTAAAATAAAATATTATTTTCATGTATGTATTTGTACTACATCAAATAAATACCACAAAACACTTTAATGATGTAATGAAGATTATCGAATGAAATTAGTTTGCTTCACATATCTATCTCCATATTAACAAATTTTACATCATAGTGAGTTCGCTCATTAGTTCACTTTGTTTAGTGGCTCTGTACTTATTATGCAGTGCACTGGGGATTGAGTTCAGGGGTTTTGGCATGGTGCCCAAAAAGAAATATAAAATTAAAACTACATGGACACAGTGCACTTTTCTATTAAGTTTGTTTATTAAAACACTATTGGTTGGGTTTACGGAAGGTTTTAAGTCAGTGGATCGTTAGGTGACCTGTACAAAAGCCTCACCTTCTAGTGGATGTTTACAAGGATGATGCGTATCTGTACCACAAAACATCCCTTATATAACATAATGGAGAATAGTAAAAATGTTCACAGCACCCTCTAGTGGATTTGTCATCTGAAATGTGCAATAAAATGTGCCCAGAGCAACTTTTTCTTTTGTTTGTTTGTAAACAGACGCACATGTTTCTGGTGTATTTTCTTTATATTTAGAGGTTGCTTTGTTTGTTTTAATGCTATTTCCACAACTCTAGTGGTCCAAAAACTGCCACTTAATTATCAAACAAAACAGCAAGAAACTTTTTCACTGAAATTTCACAATCAAAACTTGTACAAACACATTTTAGTAACATTCTTTTTGTTAAATGTTTGGTTTGAAGGCTTTACTTGTGCTGTCTTCAAATAAATGCTACTTGGCATTTACACATTCGGCTTAAGTGAACCTCTTGTGGCCTCTCAGATTGGGTGTGTGAATGTATTTACAGAGCAAAACATACCGAACATTTACTTCTTAGAAAAGTTTAATTGGACATATTATGTGTCTGATGTAACCTGCTCTACAGGTCACTACAACATTCCTGCACATTTACAGTAATACACAGAACTACTTCTCCTAAAGTGAAAGCAAGATAAGATAATCTTCTCTCTTCTATAGCAATGTGTAAACAAGTAACAAAAGCATGTAATGTGCTATACTCATAATAATCTTAATAATGCATTTTTTTTTTTTTTTTGCAAAATATTTTTTGAGTAATTAGTTAAATAGTTTAGACTAGAAAGAGGATGGCATATGATGGTGGCATGCTTCAGTGCATGCTGGGAGAATAACAAAAAAACATTCATACGCAGCCATATGAAGCATGTCACCAATGTTGAGATTCATATGCTTATTCTTGACGTCTTGTTGAAAGTTTTCAGAAGATCTGTGTCTTTTGAAAAAAACAAACATTCACACAGTTGGGGCATGTGCTGTAGAACTGTAATATATTATTATTATCAGTAAAGTCAAATCAACCCCACATCAATCAGCATATAATTAATCAATTATTTATCTTAGCTTTAATACTGCCTCTGTGAAGCTGATCTTATCTCACCATAGACTTCCATTCATACACACGCAAATGTGTCTTACCGGAAACGCAAGCTCATGTGACAAGTTTTACAGTTTGCTGCATTGCAAAGTTCAAGCCTGTAAACTCTAACCAGCGAAATCGTATAACTTGACTGCGTGAGACCAACCGAAGAAAACATGACCTCTCTGTAGAGAAATTTTAAATATGGACCAATCGCTTGCTTTTTTTAATGTTATCATATTGTTTAATAATAATTTTCCATATTTAAACTTTAGTATGACCGCAGCTTTACTCTATAATGTAGACACACTATTTGGTTTTAATTGAAGACTGGGGATTTTGCTGTGTAGAAACCACTTTAAATAAATGAAGTAATGTTTAATAAGAGACTTTTTGTTAAATAAGAGTCTAATGTATTTTAATAGTGCCAAGTTCAGACTGCAGGATTTTAGCCCTGATTTTGATTCGCAGACAGGTTTTGAGAAATCGCTGACAAATGTACAAAATCACAGGCAAATTGGGGCTCGTTCACGAGTAATAATCAAACAGTGTGAACAAAGACATGATCTGAGAGAATCGCAAATGAGTCGCCGACACCCACGAGATATTTGGCATGCTTAATATCCGGACCTGTCAGCAATTCAAATCATGCCATTTGAAATGTGTTTTTGAAAATAATATTGGTGATCCCCAACAGCCAATGAAAGAGCAGCATCTGCTAGTATCTGCTAGTATCTGCAGGCCAGCGGGAGGTAGGGGGAGGTGTTAAAAGCACTTATTTACTGTTTACTTTGACCCAAGAAATGAAGGAAAATCTGACGGAAAATTGGCGGCAGCACTAGTGTCTTTGCAATACAAAACCGGGTCAAAAATGGAAAATGTTTGAGAGAAATTGATAATTACCTTCAAAAGCCAGGTGAACAAAATAAGTACATTTTCTACCCCACTAAAGGCTTCTTTCTCATTATGCAGTTAATAACAAAAGATCTATGTAGTTTTTTCCATGTCTCTTTTGGTGTGCGTTGTGAGACAAGAGTTTGCGGACCGAGACAACGTTGTCTGCGATTCTTCCTATTATAAAGTCATGCAGTGTGAAACCCTCTGTCACCGATCCATCCTACAGTGTAAACACAGCACCGACACAAAACTACCCCAGATAGTCATGCAGTGTGAAAACATCTGTGACACGATTACTTTGAAAAGTGTTCAGTCTAAACTCAGCATAAGAGTACAGTACCATCCTGGTAACTAGACAAATTATCCTTTTTATTACAATAACAACTAAATCGTCCACACAAAAAGTATTAATAGTGGATAGATTACTCAATGGTAAAATGCTGTTACTTCCACTGAGCCAATTTCATCAGAAAATATAATAATTAAAAACCAAATTTAGACTATAATTGCAGTTTTCATTCTAATGAACAACAATATAATATAATACATTATAATACAGTACAGAGCAGACACAAGACCCTAAATTAACCCACATGATCTTAAGGTGTGAATGATTTCTCTTTTATAATTTTTTTTATACTACTGCCACTCCAGCATCAACTTAAAGGCACAGTTCACACAAGAAATTAACATTTCCTAACTATTTATTTACACTAAAATTATTCTAAAATTTGGTTTCTTTAAAGAACACACATATTCTGCAGAATGCTGAAAAAAGCAGCCATTGACATCAACACACTATAGAAATCAATGGCTGTTTTCCCTGCATTCCTCAGTATATTTGCCTTTGTGTTCAATAAAATAACGAAATTCAAACAGGGCTAAAACAAGTGGAAATTATTACAGAATTTTTATTTTTAGCTAAAGATCTTACTCAAATGCTTTTAAATCTGATGTTTTCAAAGCCTGAATGAAGCAAACATGTACAATCTCATAATATATCTACATCTACAATCTATAATATTGTAGATAAAACTACAAAATCAATACAACATTGTTATCAGTGATTTAATTCACATAGAGAAATCTGTACATGAAATTGTTTTATGCTGAATAACTCTGATCATATTATGTTTTTGCCGTAGGACATGAATGCAGCAAACAAAGAGAAACTAACATGAGAAATCAGTAAAGTAAAAGGTAAAAGTAAAAAAAAAAAAAAAAACACTGTCCCCACAAATCTAACAAAAGTATTTGCAGAAAATATTTGCATAAAAGAAGTTTGAGCCCTAGAGCTAATTGTCATGGACCACTGTTTTTTTTCCGATAAGTGCTTTGAAATGTGCATTTTTTTATTTGATGTTTGAAGTAATCTTAACTGAAAAATGTAGAGAGGGTAGGACATTGAGTAGCTCCTCCCCTTTTAAAAAAACACCCAATAGCGTTTCATTTTATCAAAGCCCTGCTAGTGAGAGCAGTTGAGCTCAAGCGCATTAAATGAAAACCGTCTTAAAAAGGGCAGGACAAGTCAGATGCTAGAGAGTATTTGATTGGTTAATTGTTGATTGATTTAGGCGGAAGTGACAAACTGCAAGCTAGACATGTTAATTTTTGTTTTATATCTTCTAAGTGCAAATTTTGACACTGTTTTGGAGCCCAATAGATTTCCTTAAAACTAACAGACTGAAACTAACATCTAAAAAACAAATATTTTAAATTTAAGGAACCTTTGAATAACAGTTTTTACTTCAGTCTTAGTAGACATGTATTAGGGCCTATACTGTGCTAAATGATGACAGTCCTGTGACATATTTGACATTGGCATATTTTGGTGCGGTTTATATGGCCAGGATGCTTGTTTTTCGACAACTTTAACTCACACCCCACTTCATGAAAAGTATTTACAGTGTTTAATATTTTCACTCAAAACTAAACTACAACAAAACCAAATGATGAAAATGTGAAAAGTTTGTTTGAAAAAGCAACTCTGTTGCTATTGTTTCCGAAAATTAGCAATTTCTATGCACTGTGGTACCACGCTTGAATTCACTGAGCTCCTGAGAGTGACTGATTCTTTCATAAAAGTTTATAGAAGCAGTCTGCATGCCTAGGTGCTTGATTTTATACAGCTGTTTCTACATGTAAGTGATTGGAAAACCTGGATTCAGTGATTTGAAGAAATATCCAAAAACTTTAATTTGAAAAGCGAGGAAAAAGTTTTAGATACATTTTACATACATTTAATGACTATGGTGATAAAAAAAATTGGGGAAAAATAGATTGACCTTCAAACTTATCAAAAATATCTAAAAATAAATAAATAAGAAAGATTTATGTGCTGAATGTGTGTGTGTGAAAAGCAGAAGTGGATTTAGCTGGTTTTGATGAAAATTTATCTTGAAAGAAAATTTATCTTGTTTAAAACCAAAGAATTGTGTAAAGTGACATTTTTGAAAAAACTTATTTTATTTACTAGCTAATAACCTTTTCATTGTCTATCAAATGAAACCTCTGAACCTAACCAGAGGTGCCTGATAAAAATGCTCATTTACAAGAAAAGAGGTCTGATGGATTTAGAGGGTTTTGCATCTGAACTCTTCAATTGCATTGGGACCATTGTTTTTGTTTACATCCCTCAAAATGGTCTATATACATATTTTGTATTGCATGAAAGTCTCAATACAGCAAATGATGAGCAAACTGTAACAGCATTTTCATTTTTGGTGGAACATCCTTTTCAATATTGTTTCTGCAAATTTTACACACTGTAGAACATGGCACAGTGTGTTTTGGAAGGCTGTGTTCGTTAATTATGTTTATTTGAGCAGCTCGTTTCTAATCTTACTCATCCGATGCAACATGCAAAGTCTTACAATCTTACAACCTTCAACTTATCCAGCAACACCCACGGTTGCTGTATTAGTACTCGGTATCTATAGCAACACTCTTTCTAATGACTGCCTCACCTCCCACGGTGGTCTCACGGCAACTGTCACTAAGCAACCCTGCCTCCCTCACTCCTACATTTGTGTGTGAGAGTGGGTGGGAGGAGTGGGAGGAATTGGGAAAAGGAAGATGTCAGATGCAAGAAGACAATTTTATGAGCAGATGTTAGAGCAGCATTCCCAGAATAAAACAGCACTACAGGTTTGTCATTGAATGTAGGCAGCAGATGCCAGACTGCTTTTTCTCTGAAATCATGCTGCATTGAAGGGCTAAAATAACCTGCGGACAACTTTTTAAGTTAAAAAAAAAGCAAATATTTATGAGTTTTAATACACTATTAAAATGTTAGTTCACCCAAATATAGGAATTATATCATTATTACTACCATCCTCATATCTGTTCAAATCCCTGAGACCTTTGTTTGTCTATGGATCACAAGTTAAGATATTATAGGTGAAATTTAACACCCCCCACTTGATCCATAGATAGCTAGGTTCCAAACTCATGGAAAGTACAGAAAGATACCAAAAACACATTCCAAACTAACCATATTCCTTCAGTAGTTCAATTGAAACGTTATGAAGCTATGGGAATACTTTTGTGCGCATGTAAAACATAAATAACTCAACAGTTTCTTCTCCTCAGTGTCAGTATATTGCGCACACTATGTGCAGTGATATGTATTTTGCTAGTTATGGTTTTTGTTAATAAATTACTTTTCTTTACTATTGACCAGGGATGTGTTTACCAAAATAACAACTTAACTTGTGGTTGAACTACCTAGTACTTAATTGATGTAGTGCTGATTGTTTCCCAAAACCGTAGTTGCTCTATCGCTGATCTATTTTTCAAACCACATTAGTTACAATGTAAATTATACACAATGATGCTCTAAACGGGGCAGAGTTTCAAATAGTGTATAAAAATTTAGTACAAATTATATTGTTTTACATGCACACGTATACATTTTTTTTATTCAATATTAGTTTTGGTTAAAACATGGATTCATTTTTCAAATTAAATTTGCTGCTGGTTCTGTCTAATTGCTATGCGTTAGCATAATATCTTTGAGAAAAGTGTCCAAAGCCACGCCTCCTGAAATCATGAACATGCAAATAAAGATGACAGTAGACACCTCAATAGATCATGTCATTCGCCAGTTTGAAACCTTTTTAGTATTTTATAATACTACAATTCTGAACTAAAAAAAACTGTATTATATCTAGCACGTTTTCAGTTAGTATAAAACCAACTTCACCTCAGTAAAGCAAGTCAGCACAATTTACTTGTTTTGTTGTTAAACTAAATAAAAATCTACATTATGGATGCTGTAAAAGGTCCCTTCTGAAACTGAAAATAGTCACATGAATCTTTCGCCGGAAGATTTCAGTGGCTGAACAACACTTCTGTGCAGATAGGCTATTCATAAAACAACTAAATCTACATAAGCCTTGCGTGACTAAAATAGTTTTGAAACATAACATTACCTGTCTAACAGAAATCCTTCAGCCATGGTGTCATCCTTCCTCCAGTGTGCAAAAATAAGTCCAATATTTAATTAGAATTTTACAAAGTTTTGATTCATCATATGTTTTTACTGCTCTCTCTCTCTCTCTCATGTGCAGGTGAACGTAGTGCATGTGCACGCACAAACAGAGAGTCTGTGTAAACGGCTGCACAGATGTACAAATCTACATTTGTTGACATATTTTGGGCTACTTAAACTGTTAACCCGACAAATTTTAATTGGATGACCATTTTTTTGTCTTACACCTCACCCAGAATATAAAAATACATACAAATACATTTAGTTCATTTATTTTAATCATTACTATTGGAATGTGAAGAGACTTTTAACCAGCACAACAAAAAATGTTTCTCAATCACATACTGCACCTTTAATGTATACTGCACATATTGGTCCTATATTTTTTTTTACAAACATTATAGAGAATATTCCACTTTCTATTCTGAGAATAAAACCACTTATGTTTCATTTACGCAGGGCATCAGCGTCAACACTTCCCATTCACTTTGAATGGGTGAGCTGGGACTTTCTCAACTTTTCAAGCACCGATGGAAGCGTCAGCCAATCAGATCGCTGTATGCAAATACACCCGCTCAGTCAGTAGCTGACTGCTGACTAGTTTCTATTGCCTGATGCTGCTATGATGATCGCGTCAGTCCCAACTTCAGACACGCTCTCTGTCAAGCGTTGACGCTAAAGCCCCTTGTGAATCGGGTGTTAGAATAGCTAACACGCTAATCTCTCATGGCCAATGAGTTATATTGTTAAATAACACTGAAAAAACTACTTTTAGCCTATTTATTTGTTGCCATAATTACATTTAGATTTAGAAATCCTATAATTTTTGTTTTCACAAGCTTTGAAGATTTCCGTTTGTAAAGCATAGGTCATCTACAGCTTTTGTCATGAGCTACGGCTCCGTTCAAAATGGCATAAATGATTTTGAAGTATACTACAACAGAAGCAAAATTGTCAATCTGATGATCATTAAAAAATACTTTAAAATCAAAAGACACGTGAGAGAGATAACTTTAACCATTTTTTTCAATAATACAAAGTGGATGTTACATGGTTTAAAAGGAATAGGGTATAGGCAGAATAACTCTGAATAGAACACAAGCAAGAACTGTGCTCTAGAGAAGTAGTTGAAAATGAGAGATTCGGGAAATGCCATATTGCTGATTTGTAATGTCAGAACTTGCAACCTTTTTGATGGTTTTCTAAAATGCACCCCTGTTCTGTGTTGCCTCATTAATGTTACAATTCAGAGCTAATTGTAAAACGCCCATTATACGAACACTGAAAATATTAACTTGTAGAATAAAGTTGTCATTTTGTTTAATGTCTGCACAAAAAAGATTCTCACAGCTTGATAATATTCCGATTGCATCTCTGAATACACATGGACTTTTTAAAGAATATTTTTTGGTACCTTTCTGTCAGAAACCTTGGATGAAGGAACTCTCAGATTTCACCTAAAATGTATTCGAAGAATGAAGGTCTCAAGGGGCTGAAATTACACGAGGGTGACTAATTAATAATATAACTTTCACTTTCTCAAGCCTTTTTCAAGCTCTGATATACAGTACCTTCTATCCCTCATTAAATGTAAGTTTATTATAACAATCACAGGTTTTAAGCTACTAGAAAACTAGAAGCAGGATATGTAAGCTAGGCTCTGTTATGTAAGCAACTTTGAAGCTAATCCATTTGCTAATGTAAAGTAGCCTATAGTCTAATACTATGTATGCTTAATCAGTTACAGCTAGCCGCAGATCAGCACATACCTAGCGGCTCAGCTGACCTTTTCAGATCATGGAAATGTGATGTAATCTAGCAAACAATATTTGCAAATTGCATCATTGCAAATGCTTAAAATAAATATACTGTTGATAGTGAAACTAGAATGTTTGGAAGTAGCTTACCATGCTACAGTATATAAGCCATCAGTTTCATTATAAAACATCAATTTACTCATTTTTTTTTCAAAAATTTTTTTGATTTTCCTTCTATTGAATAAAAGGAAACAATTGAATGAATATTTAGTTAGGGAATATAATAAGATGTCAATAGTCTCCGATGTGTTGTAGTGCTTAATAAAACACACAGGGATATCAAATAATTACTCAATTTTAGTAAAAACCTTCTAAAATTGCCACTATTATTATTCTTTTCAGCAATATATTCTTCTGCTTCTTTTGCCACTTCTATGCTCTCATGTGAAGTGTAGTCTCATGTCCACTATCTTGGTCTGTATTTAAAAATATTATGTGCCCTCGATTGCTAATATTATCATATATTATATTATATTTCAAGGAAAAAACATCTGACGTTTTGCTGAATTTGTTGAATATAATTTATATTTTTTTGTCTAGGTATATTGTCGCCAACTTTTAACCATTTATGTGCTAAAAAAAGTAAGAAAGACCAAAAAATCATGACCAAAAAAGTAAGAAAGGTTATATAAACAAAATATTAAAATTATTATTAGTGTGGATTTCAAATGTAAGATGCTCAAAAATACGATTAAAATAATCAAATTAAATGGTTAAATTTGGTGGAGCTCAACCAAAACACAACCTATTCCATAAGCTAATTTGAGCTCCTTATCTAATATTTATTTTCTTTCAATGACAAGAACCCCACATCGTATCTACAAAATTTAATGTGCAATTAAGACAGGATACCTGACAATTCAGTTTACAGTACTGTACAAATAAAAAAAAGCTAAAATGCACTGATTATTGCACTTATTATGTAAGTTTAAAAATTGGGTAAAAATTTTACGGAAGTGACTTGAATGCACCTTATAGTTATGATTTGCCAACTCATCAAACCAAATGAGGCACATGCAGTTAGATCCATAAATATTGGGACATTGACACAATTCTAACATTTTTGGCTCTATACACCAACACAACCGATTTTAAATGAAATGAACAAGATGTGCTTTAACTGCAGACTGACAGCTTTAATTTGAACGGTGTAGGAATTACAACAGTTTGCATATGTGCCTCCCACTTGTTAAGGGATCAAAAGTAATGGGACAGAATAATAATCACAAATCAAACTTTCACTTTTTAATACTTGGTTGCAAATCCTTTCATTTCAAATTCATTGTGTTGGTGTATAGAGCTAAACATGTTAGAATTGTGTTGATGTGTCAATATTTATGGACCTAACTGTATATTTATGATAAGGCATGATGTGCTACTGATTTTCTTGGTAAAACTGAATAAATATATAAATATAGTTTCCAGGGGTTTAACTAAGATTATATTAAAAAATAAGGAATTTTTAGGTTTGAGTTATACCACAGATAAATACCTTGAATTAAATCTTTGATGAGTTATGGAGATTTTTATTCCACACACATCAGTCTTGTGGCAAACCCAAATCATAACTTCTATTGTTTTTTTTGTTTTTTTTATCTCTGTTTATATTCAGACACAAGAGTATCTGATTACACCATTTTGGTTCTGATAGGGCAAGAAAACAATGACTAGTTTACAAAAGTTTTAAAAAAGGAAGAAAAAAAAACAACTAAATACTTCTGGTTTATCTTATGAAATCACCTGACCTTGTATTATGACATGCCAACTCACACCAAATGGCCGCTAATGAGGCACATATATATATATGCTTTTTCTGACACCTACTGGACTAGAGTGTGATGTGCTACAATGATTATAAATATTAAAACTTTTAATGTTTGAATTATGCCTTTGATAAACTTTTAGGGAGATGATTTGTTTACATTTTATTTAATACAGTAAATGGTGGGTTAAATGTGTGTCTTTTTTGGCTCTAGATTTAAGTTATAAAGAACCATGAGGAATATTTACTACAATATCTTTGGAGAGACATATATACACATTTTGCCATGTAGTTAAAGATATGCAATTATTTTGAGTTCAGATAATTGAACTTAATGAAAAGTTTAATCCAGTAAACTTTTTTGTCAATATACACTGTAAAAAGTGATTAATTACTTAAAGTAAGTAAACCAATTGCCTTAAAAGCAACTAATTCACTTTACAAAAATAACGTAAGTAAACCCTTAAACCCAGTGTGCCTTGAAACTGTTAAGTTGACATCATTTTCTATGCAAATTGAAGTCACTTTTTAAAATAAAAGTAAACTTATCACATTTTTCCAATTCACCTTTATTATATTTGACAAAATGACATACAGTAAAATAAATCTGCTCTTCCAGACTCCAGTGTGTCTTCTAAATTCAGGCTATAATTGTAGATTTTATAAACTTAATAAAGCACTAAATGTGTAATATTTTAATAATTACAGTAATTAGTTGAAAACAGACCTACTAAAATAGTCTGACACTGAAAAAAGAGATTAGTTGACTTAAAAAAAGTGAATTCAGTCAGCATAATTATAAAAATGAAGTTAACTTAACAGTTCCAAGGTACATTGGGTTTACTTATGTTATTTTTGTGAAGTCAACTTGTTGCTTTTAAGGCAATTGATTTTACTCGCTTTAAGTAACTAATCACTTTTTACAGTGAAGACACAAATAGAGAGACAAGGGATGTTCAGGGTCTTTTTCTTAAAGAGATAATTAACCCAAAATAATAATTTACTCACCTTATTATGGTTCCAAAACATAATAATTTACTTTATTCTGTTGAAAACAAAAGAAGATATTTAGAAGAAAGCTAAAAGCCTGTAACCATTGACTTTCATAGTAAAAAAAAATTACAAATTGGAAGTTAATGGTTCCAGGTATCAACATTCTTCAAAATATCTTCTTTTGTGTTCAACAGAAAAGAGAAAATTGAAAGCTGCTTCTCATTTGATCTCATTAAAAACAACTGAGACAAACAGATACAGAAATGTTCTTTCCTAATGGTAAAGTGTAGCTTTAAAGGCAATCGCTGTGTCTTCCTTCCTGCCCTTCAATTTTTTTTCACCCCATACAAATACAGGAAACCATCCGTATAAGGGGTGAAAAACACAGACCGGCACAACAGAGAGGGCTGACAGTTTTTAACAGACGATAAACACAAAACACCTGTGAAAACTCAAGTTTAATATGAAGGCGACAACATACACAAGCACAGCAAGAGATCTTGAAGTTGATTGGGCCAGAAACTCCAGCCTCTTTCATGTATCAGGTCACTTGTTCCGAGCTACTGACTTCGCCGAACCACACCAGCGCACTTTGTGTAATGTAAATAAATAGAGGGAGAGAGAATGGAAGAAGGGAGGGTTTAAGCACCGCCATGTGACTATGTGGTGGTGACCTCCTGACAGTCGGTCATAACTGCAAAACGACTCTGAAGCCACAAAGTTCAGCACTTGTTGAATTCCAGGAGCTTTCACTGCTTAAATTGGACTTAAAGGAAGCGAAACCTCCTCTAGTTCTCAGGGTGGATGTTTAAGTGCGGGGGTTTTTTGCGCTTGGTTAGGTGTTTTGAGTAAATGTGGTAAGTGCAAAGTTACGTTTCCAGTTTTAACATCTGTGTCTATGATTAAAAAAAAACATATTAGGTGTATGTTTTTCTACATACAATAGAGAGTGACAAAGTTATTGTGTTTTTGTACAGACTGGCTCTTTCTGGACAGGTGTATAAGGGTTACTTGTTGTTACATGTAATATTCAACAAAAATATAGTACACAAGTGTCTTTGTGTGGGTTTAAAAGAGGAAAACATATTTACACAATGTGAGAATAGTTACTCATGGTGTCTAAATTGCAGTACATTAGCATTATATGATAATATCTTGCCTTCAATAACCTATTCTGACTTAGTCATACAGAACAGGAAGTTGCCTGCAGTGATTCAGAAGTACCCATTGACTGTCCTGTCAGTAAGCTGTGTCAGGATTATGAGTCCAGATCACATGCTGTTGTGTTTCCCATGCAAAACCTAAGGGTCGACGCCTCTGCACTGGGGTGACTGGCCCTGTATGCCTGTGCGTCAATAGACTTTTTGTTCGTATTCTGTTATTTCTTGTTGTGGTGTTTACAGAATCTAAAGAGAGATTATTAAAATGTCAGTGTGAAATGTGTTGGTGCTACCAGCAAGAATAATAACCCAAATTGTAAACATTGAAAAATTATTAATTGGATTTTTTAAAGGTAGGTGTTGCAAACAATTTATATGGGCTGAATGTAAACAAACAAAGGAAATTGAGCATTACTTAAATGAATTTGTTTGTTCCAATTCAGCATATAAATTGTTTGCAACCACTTAGCTAAAAAAAAAATTTGTAAATGCAATGAATCTTTTTTTTCTGTGTACATTCCTGAAAGGTAGTGTGTTATTGTTTCTCCAACTAGTCAAAATTACAATTTCTTGCAAAAAAAAAAATAAATAAGAAACACAAAATGTGCAGAAAAAACTGCACTGTGGCATAATGTGAGCCGTATGGAACAACAAATATGAGCAGGTATATGTACAGAAGCAGAAACACAATAAAATGTAGCAATCCCAACATAAGGTAAGAAGATAATTCCAAATGCATTTGCAACTACACAGCAATATCTTCAAAAAAGTATTAGGGGTAAAAGTGCTGGGGTTATCCTATTTGAAATCTATAGAGCGGGCAAATGGAGCTATTGTACCCTCAGAAAGAATTTGTGCCCTCGCAAACCTAGTAGCTTAATAAAATGTTTAGTTCACTGCACAGTCCCACAGTAGTCTACACTATAATTAATTATTTCATTCATTCATTTATTTTCTTTTCGGCTTGGTCCCTTTATCAATCCACAACCCATCTCTGAGAAACATCCACACACACTCATTTACACTCATACCAGTGTTTCCTCTAGGATTTTTTTCTAGCTGTGGCGGCAAGCCTTTTTATACACAACTGTATCAACTACCTGTATCGTTATTTTAATGAGAAATGTCATGAGCGCACTATTAGAAGTTGAGATTGCATTTATGTAATAGACTACAGCATGCGGATCCCCTTGCTTGCGCGCAGATTTCCTCTGCTTGTGCACAAAACTTCTTGCACGCCCCCTCAAATATAAGCCGCTTCAAGAGCATGCAGATCTTCTTGTGCGCTCTCAAATAAACACTTACAGAAAAGTTTGCGCTGTTATAATTCACGTACCTTTTAATACGTTTTGGTGCGATAGTCCCCCGCTATTAAAAAAAAAGTTTTAAATGAGAAGCTGTAATGTAGCTGTGGGAGGAATTTTGCCGTGGCGTCCCGCCATGGAAGAATGAATGTAGCGGAAACCATGACTTCAGACAATTAAGCTTACCCAATTCACCTGTACCTGTCTTTGCACTGCGGGGGAAACCGAAGCATCCGGAGGAAATTATTAATTATTTATTTTATTGTTTTTATTATTAGGAATATTATTAAAATTAAGCTAAAATTGACAAAATGCAAAACCCTTTGAAATGTTTGCTTTCATTATGACATTGCTAAAGTGCACATTTACAGTTGTGAAAAGAAACCTCCCTTTATGCAGCAGCAGTCTCAAGATAGAATAGTTAAAAAAATGACTTCTGAGTTTAAATGATCGGCCTGTGAAGTCGAGTTTACAGTGTTATAAATGAAATGTGTATATAGTGCGCAAGTGGATTTGCCACATATCAACCTCTCACATGTGTTGCAGGTAGACTGAATGATAATCTTTTAAAAATATGTCATTTAGGCTATACTGCTATTTGCTCATGCAAAATTAAACACCAGAAAATATACTGTAGGCCTATTTTAACAGCTAAAATACAGTTCGCATATCGAGTTTGTTTTGACTTGTAGCTCAAATTACGAGTAGGCTTAATAAAAGCCTAATGGTTTACGATAGCGTTTTTACAAATGCCAATATCACGAAAAAAGCCTTATGATAGCCTAACATAAATCTTGATTTTTACCTCTAAAATTATATAAAAAGTTATATAACCTATTGAGTTGCGTGTTATCCATGCCAAAATGTAACCAATTTTCATAGTAATAACTGTGATTTTTTTTAGTTATTTTTCTGGCTACACTAATGCATTAAAATGTAACACATTCAGCTACTATTTTTTAATAATGACATTATATTGTAACATTAATTTTTTTTCCTAACACTGATATTGTTTAGTAAGGCAACATGAAGCGTGATGACTTGGTTATGCTGATATCACTATATTTAGTGTTTAAGTAGTTTAATGTCTTTACCTAGAACTTTAAACAACTATATTGCTTGAATTAAAACGCAAAGAAAAAATGAGAATAAAATCCAAGGCATGTGGAAAAAATAATAAAAAGCCTTTATTAGCATGGCTAATGCTTAAATGTTACACCTTCATCAGGGTAAGAGTGATCAGGTGCATCTGGAGTTTCAGTGAATACTATGGTCTCATGTTACCCTGATGAAGGCAGTTCTTTGCCGAAACGCATAGGTTTTTAAGGATTAGCCATGTGAATAAAAACTTTTTATTATTTAAAATTTTTCGAGTGCCTTGGACTGATTTTTGAGATTTAAACTTTCAGTTGTTCCTTGTGCAAATGATTTGCTGAATTTTAATGGGAAGAGGTAGTTGATGTGTTTAGTACTATTAATGTTGTGTATTGTTTGTCTTATGTGTGTGATATGATATATGTTTTGTAAATCTATTACGCTTTAGAACAAATCGCCCCAAAAGGGGAAAATAAATTTTACAGTAAGCGTAACACAAACTCTGAATGGCTTAGCGGCAGATTTACAAACACCCAGAATGCATTACCACTCAAATAAACACAAACTAAGAGCTAGGGATGTGAACAAACACTGGTCTTATGGTTTGGTTGCAATTATCATGTCATCAAATCGGTTCAATTCGGTATCATGATACATTGACGATCCACAACTTTCTCGATTTTTTTTTTTTTTTTTGTACTTTACATGTATACAATTTTGTCATTAATTAGTAAAAGTCAGATATATAGACTGAACCTTTAATTTTACCTGCTCAAAGAAAGCATGCTTCTTAATGTTCTTAAATGCTATAAACAAAGCTATACCAACATGTTGAGCTTTGCTGCTTAGTGAGTGCGAGAGATGAAATATTACGGTGTTCTGAGGGGATTTTGGGTTCTATCGTAACTTCAGTGTCAGTGGCTGACTGTTCCAGCAAATTCACAAGCAATGAAATGTCCTCAGATATAGAATTTCAATAAAGCTAGAGCATGCATCTATAGCATCTCCTTTGCTATAGTATCATATGCAAGTTGCAACCAAAATAAATCTAGTCAGAAAACTATCAGAGCATCATAACTGGTTATGGCCTGTTATTAAACCGAACACGAATCATTGTAGTCTGTAACATAATTGCAAGTGCCTATAAACAGCAACTCATTAGCAACATCTCAGAAAGCCTTAGCAACTTAAGCTACCAACTACCAACCACCTTAGCTTCACGGCAACCACCATAACATTTTCTGCAGACAATGCAGGACATATACAACATAAGTATGTTTTACTTTGTTATGAAGGTCACACTGAATGAGGGTGCTTACCTGATGTCATTATGTGCCTTGCTGCATTTACAGTATGGGTATCAATTGAGCATTTGCTTTCATGATGATACCCTGTAGGAAGAGTAAGAGATCTTTGGCATCAAAGGACTACAAGCCATTAACAATGAGAAAAGTTGTTGAATAGAAGATGGGGACGTGTTAGTAGTGTAGAAATAAGTGAAACCTTCGTGCAGCACACAAGTCTCACATGACTGGCACATAAGTAAATAAATAAAAGGTACTTGATTTAACAGGAATTTCTATGTCATCTAAAGTTTCAGATGGTAAATGAAATTTAATGTTCATATAGTAGACAAGTTAATATACAAACTTTGATTCAGGCAACCAAGCTCTTATTAAGCCATTCACTTACATAATTTAGACATCAAGTTACAATTTTTAAAAGTATAACTGCAGGGTTTCTGCAGGTTTCACCAAGTTAAATGTAAGACATTTTAATACATTTTTAAGACCATGATTGATTAAATTTTAGATTTATACAAGGCTAAATGCTAAGGATTTTTTTAGAATATCCCAGTGAGAAAATATTTTCACTTGCCCAAAAATGATTCAAGTTTAATACATTTAATAATACAATAAAACAACTTAGTTTGAACATTTTCTTTATTAATTTTCAAATAGATTTATTCACAAACCCTATAATCCTTACCAAAAATAGAACAAAACAAAGCTGCCAATTACTTCAGTCTATAATAATAATAATCAAAAAAATATATATGGGTCAGGTCAGTATCCTCAGCAGTAAATAAATGGAGAACTTTTAAGCAAATGTTACTGTAAGGAATTTAAATGTTATTTTTAAATAAAAAGTTACGTTTCATTAAGATGAATTGTTGGTGATTGTATAGGTGTTAATGGTATGAACAAAGGAAAATTAAGACCTGTTAAAACTGTTAAAAAAATTTAAGACCTACAACACAACTTTTCAGTAGATTTAAGACTTTTTAATGCCTAAAATTTCGCTTTTGAGATTTAAGGCATATTTTAAGACTTTTTAAGACACTGCGAATACCCTGAACTACAATTGTGCTACTTTTTTTGTAGTGTTTGCTTTTAATGTGATAATTCTGGGAAAGCCTGAGGCTTGTTTGGGACATTTGCCCTGTTTAAAGCCTTCCTGAAAGTTAAAATGCTAAGTCAGTGGAAAATGAATAATGTCATGAATTCCTGAGTTGCTTGAGATTTGTATCTTATCCTCTCATTATGGGGGCGTTTCAGACTCTAAATTATCATCTCTCTCCTCTCTCTCTTCTCTCTCTATCTCTCACCCACCCCTTTCAGTGAGGAGGAAACCCAGAGTTCAGCAGCACGTCCTTTTTCAGAGAGTTCCAGCAAATCTCCTTACGTGCACAGTTCTGACCGCTACGGGGACAACAGCTGTGGCCCGCCAGGCCCTCGGGTGCCTTTTGTGCCCCCTCCGAGCCCAGCTAGCCTTGCCTGGGCACAACGTACACGCAACCAACCAGCTAGTCTGGCCCTTCGCAAGCAAGAGGAAGAAGAGAACAAGAGGTGCAAAGCCCTATCGGACAGCTATGAACTCTCTACGGACCTGCAAGATAAGAAGGTAAGGCATACAAAAAAAAAAAGAATCAAGATTCACAGCAAATCACATTCCCTTAAAGTAAATATAACCACTGTCATTGTGCAGGTGGAGATGCTGGAGAAGAAATATGGCGGCTACTTCGTGAGCAGACGAGCAGCACGTACTATCCAGACAGCATTCCGTCAATATCGTATGAACAAGAACTTTGAGCGCTTGCGCAGCTCAGCATCTGAGAGCCGCATGACACGCCGCATCATCCTCTCCAACATGCGACTGCAGTATTCATTTGATGACCGGCATCCTCAACCACCCAACCCGACTCACTACAGTCACAGTCCAGGAATGGGTCCTCCGCATTCTCCAACCAGCACCACAGAGCCAAGCTCTCCACGGCCAGAGTACACCCAACTGGAGGACACTTTCTCCAAACAAGTTAGTACTCAGTTGACTCTATCATAGCATGTGCTGGATGCCTTCCTTTAATACTCTAGGTAAATAAAGAAGCCAGAATCCTCTCTTCACTTTATTTCTTAGTTAGAGCTTTGTTTAGGGCCATCTATTGTTATGTCTTTCAAAAAATAATTGGATTCATACCTTACCACAATGTATCTTGATGGGTTCTGCGAATGAAGCCAATGTTGACTTCAGGAAAAGAATGAATAAAAATACACTTTTAATAATAAATTTATTCCAGTAAAAAAGAAGAATTAAACAAATACAAGAACAAAACTAAATTCTTTACTTTATCTCTCACTGAAAATAAAGGACCTAAGACTGACAGTATACAGAAGTCTGTTTAAGCGTGCTCCTGGTTTGTACTTTTATACTGTATTCAAGCCTTTGAATACAAAAGTGCCCCTAATGTTTTAAGCTATCAATGTTTGATATACTTGAGTATATCTTCAAAAATGTTAATACAAAGAAGAAAATCCCTTTTTGTTCCAAGTAAATGCATAGAGCAAAGCAATAATCAATGTCTGATATACTGGAGTATATCTCAAAAGTTTGATAAACCTGAGCATATCTCAAATAATGCTAATACAGAGATGAAATCCATTTTTGTTCTAAGTAGTTACTCTCTAGGGTGATACACTTGAATAAAACAAAACAAAGCATTTTGTTCTACTACATCAGCATTAGCAGGGCTTGACATTAACTTTTTTGATCACGAGCCACTGTGGCCATTTTCACTAGCCACAATTTTGTTGTTGGGAAAATACATTTTATATGCATAAATTTTACTTTGGCATGTGTTGCAGCATGCTAAAATTACTTTATTTAGATTTTGTGTTTTTTTCACTTGCCTCTTCATTCATTTAACTTTTTTTGTTTGTGAGCTTACCCAATGAGCATGAGCAAACAGGTTGTGCTTTCATAAAAAAGTGTCGCATTGCAATTAGTTCTTTTTCACAGGACTTTTCAGGGCTCAACACAATATGGATTTACCTTTTTTTTTTCTCTGGCCACACCAAACTAATTATTTCCTTGACACAAATTTTCAATAATGTGTCAAAACAAGCAAAATACATACACATTTTGTTCAACAAAACATTCAAAAATATATATATTCTCACGCATCTAAAACTATGCACAGCGATCTGTTCAAGATCCCAGATCACCAGTTAACTATGAATACAACAACATATTAAAGCTTCTGTACAAAAAATGGGTAATGCGAAAGCGACGACAACTGCTGCTGCTGCTTACAAAGAATCTCCACCCCTTGAAGGACTGTGGGTGCATGAGCATCGCACTAATTTCATTTCCAGGCACGGTTGCTTCAATTGAGGAAACAGCACTGGAGCTTTTAAAGACTTGCACACACAGATTATTTGATTTGACACTAAAGCCCTCGTCAGGGAGTGAGGAAAGCCTGTCTCGCCTTGTGCGTGATGCTCTCATTCGTTATTCACCTGCTTTCCTTTGCTCGCGCGAAAAGCTGTTTTTGTCAGTCCTGCTGCTCCTCTATTCTATTAGATCACATTTGTACACATATAGACAAACGGTCATAAACTAACAGTCTAATCTGTAGTGACAACGAGCCAGCACTGGCAATTTAAAAATGAGTTTCAGCCAGCCAAAGTGGCTAGTGGGAGTGGCGGGTGTTAATGTAAAGCCCTGAGCATTAGGGCATTCCAGGGGTCTTGTCCACCAAGGCCATAGCTCCTAGCTGGCAAAGAATATCTTCCTCTGAAGATAACGCTCCCAGGCTTTCGATTGTAATAGTTGGTTAAAAGTGTCATCTGAACCATTTCTTCTTGTACTGTCAGCAGAAAACTGACCAACTTCAGTACGTCATCCTTGACCTTTTCGAACTCTGTCGTAGGTTTTTTCCTCAATGCTTATAATGTTTTTTGCAAGCATTCGAGTATCCGAATATCTACGTAAAGTTTTGTGTCTTTTACAATTCATGTCATTAAACCATCCAGACACCACAAGCAATAAATGCACTTCAAACAAACTGATTAAGTGAATGTTTTGTGATTTAGGTGATCTCCACCTTTGCTTTTGTAGTGGACATCTACATTCACAAGAAAGACTGCAGGTTAACGATTTGTACACTGGAATGTGGTGGTCATTTAAGTGGAATAGTGTCTTGTCTGTATGAACAGATTGTTTTAATTATTTAGATTTGTGATCATAACCAGATAATATTACAGTAAAAAATCAGCACTTTAGTGCTTAAATTTTTGGTTCCATGACAATTGTTCTTTTAGGTATACAAGAACTAACAGCAATCTGATCTGTTTATTCCTTTTTATTCAAGGTGAAGTCTTTGGCAGACTCCATTGATGATGCCCTAACATGTCGTCCACGTCGAGATGACTCTCAAGAAGGTATAGGTGATGTAAGTGGTGTTGTGGACGACTTCGGAGAATGTATATGGAGCAGCAACAGCCACGCATCCTTACGGAGAGGCCTTGCAGATAGGGATCGTGGAGGTACTGGGGGATTGAGCATGCATGAGGACAGCACAGCCACCTCCTATAGTGATGTTACTCTTTACATGGACGACGGACTACCTTCCTCACCCCTTTCTCTAGACCGAGCCCCTAGCAGCACAGATACTGAGTTCTGGGGGGGTGTTGGAAGCGGAGTCGGTGGCAGGGAAGACAGTCGGGACACAGAGGGCGGAGGAAGTAGCAATAGTCGCCGAAGCACACCTTGCACAGAGTGCCGTGATTACCGTTTACGGGGAGGGCATCTACCACTACTTACAATTGAACCACCAAGTGACAGCTCAGTGGACATGAGTGACCGCTCAGACCGAGGCTCCCTTAGCAGACAACTAGTGTATGAGCAGGACTCAGCAGGAGGGTCGCCTCAAGGGACTTTAAAACATAACCCTAATGCTCGTTCACAGTCCTCCACAACTGCACAGGGTCAAACCCGTCCAGCTAGCCGATCGATACCGTCGCATATCCCTCACCACATGGCGCACCACCATCACCATCACCACCACCACCATCATCACCAGTACCCAGACACCCCTTCGTCGTCGTCCTCCCCTCAACAGCCCCCTACCACACCGCTCTCATCTTCCTCGTCTGCACCACTGCCCCCTGGTGGCTTGGAGCAACAGTGCTGCTCAGATGGGGATAATGACTCTCTGAACTCCACCACAAACTCTAATGAGACCATTAATTGCAGCTCAGGATCCTCATCAAGGGACAGTCTGCGGGAGCCCCTACCTCCATTGGGGAAACAGACGTATCAGAGAGAAAGCCGGCATAACTGGGACTCTCCTGCCTTTAATAATGATGTGGTTCAGAGAAGGCAATATCGCATTGGGCTCAATCTCTTCAACAAGTAAGAGAAAATGAAAACCTATCTTCTACCACTTTACCTGAAAGGGGTGTTTATAAGACTCAGGAAATATTCATAATCACATGGCACATGTCATGAATATGAAGGAGATTTTATGCATGCTGTATTATTAACTCTAATCATTAGCCCCTTTCACACATACAGACCTTTCCGGAAAATTGCCGGTCATTTGTGAACAGGCCCTTTATGAAAATACTGGTAAATTCATTCCGGCAATTTTCCAGAAAGAGAAATCGTCACATTACTGGTAATCTGCCGGAATGCTGCGCTGTGTGAACGCAGAAGGGAAATTGCTGGAAAGAGCGCGTTCACGATTAGAACGAGCTGATGTGAGACGTCTACTCCAGTCAATCAGAACATTCACATGCGTTTACATCTGTGCTGTTTACGAAAATAAAAGCCTTTGAATGTTTTTCTAGACACATTTAGCTGCTAGATGTTTGTCAGATAACGTTTCTATGTTCCTTCTAAATGACAACTGGGCAAAAAAAATATTGATAAAATGCTTATGATAAATCGCTGTTTGTTTACCTTCAAGCTCTGCTTCAATTGCTTAATGAGTGTGCAGGTAAAGCAGTCGGTGAGCGCCAGCACACATACATATTATGTACCATCAAGCATCAACAAAAGCGCGACCCCTTCTGTGTTTACAAATTCAAGCGCAGCTGGTTAGAGTCCATTTCTGGTTAATGATGTCAGAATGTATCAGTAATTTAGAATGTATGTGTGAATATCTTTTCTGGAAAATTTTCGTAACATCCTTGCCAGTGTGAACAGCGCTTTTTTGCATTTACCGGTAAAGTCTGTAATTTTCCGGATATTTACCGGGATCACTGCGTGAAAGGAGCTATCGTGAATGCAAAAATGACAATGTTTGACTTGTATTTGTTATGACAACCAAATACATCATGAACTGTCAGTCATGACAACTTGACATTACCAAGACATCATAACTTGTCATAAATCTGTTATTTAACATTACCATTATAATTATAATTAACCATCGTAATTGTGTAAATTAACCATTGTAACCATGAATTTTGTAAGAGCACAATTAATTTTTATTTACCTCAACTACAGTGGTACAAACTGAATTTGTCAATAAATTGTCATTTAATGTAATTAAATATTAACAATATTTAAATATTAACAAGGCTTTTATCAAATTTATTAACATATTATTAATACTTTTAATGAAGTTTTAATGACAAATTCAGTTCCACTAAAAAAAAAAGATCAGAAAATGGCCTCATGGCAATCATGTTGATGACAGATTTATGACAAGTTAAAGTTGTTAAAGACAGGTTTTGTTGTCTTGGTGATGTCAAGTTGTCATAAACATGCCATATTTAGGACATGTCATGGTTTTAAAAGTATCTTATCTTAGGTCTAATGTACACCTCCTTCAAGTAAACTGTTACTATATCTTATATGCAACACTAACACCATTTAACTTAGCAAGCTAGTGACTATAATATTACAAATAACATTGAGGTGATTGAATTAATCTGACTCATGTTTTATCACTACAGGAAACCAGAAAAGGGTATTCAATATCTGATTGAGAAGGGCTTTGTGTCAGACACACCAGTAGGCATTGCTCGTTTTATCCTGGAGAGAAAAGGCCTCAGTCGCCAGATGATCGGAGAGTTTCTTGGAAACAGACAGAAACAGTTCAACAAAGATGTATTGGAGTAAGTTCACACAATACCTTCTCTAAGAAGCAGCCAAGACTAAAAGGTTGAGTCATTTAGAAAATAACAAAGCATAGAGTTCACTTCAAAGACATTTGTTTTGAAAAATGTCATTGTTAACTTTAAATTGAACAGACTCGCATAATGCTTTAAAAATAACAAATATAGGCAGTATTTTTTTTTTGTAAAACACTTTTTAAAAATACAAAATACCTATATTTATGGAGTTTGTAGTCTGATGATTGAGAAAATGTAATAATTCATTAACTTTATTAATTATTTCACTGTTTTTTAATCTTTTTGGAAAGTACAGTAAATATGTCCCTTGGTGTGAAAATCGAAGAAAGCAGTTTATCTTTACTAGACACTAATTGTGCTTTCAAACCGAAAACGGTGAGCGTCCAAGGTCGCTCTAGCCACCCTGGCGACAACGATATCTGCCTTCAGTCCCGGCAGCGAGAGCGTCAAAATTCGCTACATTGATCTTGTATTTAAAGAGGCCGTTGCAGCATATCATATCAGTTACATTCCTGCATAAAACATGCTTTCTAGCAAGAGTATGTTGTTCACTTCTTATCAAATTCATTTAACAATGGAAGATCAAGTTGCATGTGATGTGGCTTTGCTCCACTTAATTATCCAATATGTCCATATGTCTGAAATATCCTGAAGAAGCAATACTGTTTTGTACTGTCGCCAAAGAGCATCATTCTAAGCTCTTTGCTGTCGCATGAGATTCCCGTTTAAAAAAAAAAAAAAATATATATATATATATATATATATATATATATATATATATATATATATATATATATATATATAACATTAATGCGTATGTTCCTGTAAGAAAGTGTATGTTCCTGTAAGAAAACATTGGAAATAATTGGAAATATGGGGACCGCAATAATCAAACCCTTGGGAACAACTGTGGTCAGAGCCAAAGTTCACAGGTCTGTGTTCTCCTCTGAACTCCTCTCAAGCGATGAATTCTTCATTCTGATTGCTTGCTGCTGAACCTCGTCATAGCTCATTACCATAAAGTTGACTTGATTTCAACTCTCCTCGACGCTTATCGCAGCTGGCTCTCATTGAAAATGAATGACTTCCGGCAACTTTGACGCTCTTGCCGCTTTGGTGTGAACATACGGTTACGCTTTTGAACATTTGTTTTAAATAGAGGTGACAAACCAGAGGACAACAAAATATAACTGCCTAGTGGTTCTAAAAGAAAATTCTGAGGCAAAAACTTAACAGCTGAACGTCATGGATTTTTACAGAGGGATTTTTACAATTTTTCTTGAATAAAGTGCTTCACCTATTTAATATCTTTTGTGGAATTGCGATTTTAATAGCATATAGCATTAGCATATAGTGTCACAACAGAGGAAATGGTTCTCAGTGACTAAACTTATCAGGTTCCTATGGTTTTAGAATTATTTAGATGACAATTATTATAAAAATTTCACTATTATTAAATAGTCACTTGCAAAACTAGGCCTGAGGAATTTACAAATAACTGTACAATTTAATTTTTAATTTATAAGAGCTGTAATTTATTCAACTGTGCTTGAGACTTGCTCAAAAATGTAAAACAAAAAAAGTAATAACACAGCAGGTTTATAACAAGATGTAAGACATGGGAATATTTAACCATTTACTGCATTTTAAATAATGACTAATTATACATAATAAATGATGAATATTAATTTTATTTTGTCATGTGTGTCAATTCATATACAATATAAACCCTACATGTTTTATTAGTGATAAGTATTGAATAACTATACAGGCTACATGATGCTAAAAATACTAAATTGTTACAATTACATTCATATTAATTAATACACAACACATTTATTTAAATAAATAATTTCTCCTAAAGTGAAATAAAGCCCTGAAGTAAAACCCTTTAATAGTTGTCGTAAAATACCCTCTAGGAGCATGTTTAACAGGAGCATCTACTGTATGTTTATGTAACATTATCGTCTGCTTTTAGCTGTGTTGTTGACGAAATGGACTTTTCTGGAATGGACCTCGATGATGCTTTGAGGAAATTTCAAGCTCAGATAAAAGTCCAAGGAGAGGCCCAAAAAGTGGAGAGACTTATTGAGGCTTTCAGGTAGCTAAATGTGCTCTCAGTAAATAATGTACTTAGCACTTTAAAATAATCACATTGAACAATGATATCTGTTGGTTACAATGAATATAACAGCATTCATGGAATAGTTCACCCAAAAATGAGTTCATTTATGGGTTTCTTTATTCTGTTGAACACAAAAGACAATATTTATAAAAAAAAACGGTAATGAACCGGTAATCATTGACATACATAGTCAATGGTTACAGGTTTTCACCGTTCTTAAAAACATCTTTTTAGTGTGTTCAATAGAAGAAAGAAAGTCAAACAAATGAAGGGACAGTAAATTCTGACTTCATTTTTAGTTCTGGGTGAACTATACCTTTAAAGAATCATGTTTTATCATGTTTACCATGTTTTATCTGCCCCTCAAATATTTGCTCTCAAATATTACTTCTCTATTTCACAGTCAGAGGTATTGCGTTTGTAATCCAGCACTGGTAAGACAGTTCCAGAACCCAGACACCATCTTCATCCTAGCGTTTGCCATCATCCTGCTTAACACAGATATGTACAGCCCCAATATCAAAGCGGAGAGGAAGATGAAGCTGGACGACTTCATCAAAAACTTGCGAGGTGCTGTTCAAATCCCTCTCTCTTAAGCGTCACACATTCACACACTAGATCTTACTCGAGAAGTCAACCCGCAATCTGCTTTTAAATGTGTCATCTAGCTGTGAGGGATTTCACAAGCGTATGCTAAATCTCTTCTTGTGTGTCTGTCAATTTTTTCTTCCTTTCTCAGGGGTGGATAACGGTCAGGAGATCCCACGTGACTTACTAGTCGGAATCTACCAGCGCATTCAGAAGTGGGAACTGAGAACCAATGATGACCATGTTTCTCAGGTCCAGGCAGTAGAGAGAGTCATAGTGGGCAAGAAACCAGTGAGTACTACTGAGTGGTTTCTCAAAATATGAGTCTGTTTGAATCTTTGAGATTAGTCATTTTGCTGACTAAAAATTGGAACTACACTGCACAAAGCTGATTGACAAAAAGTCAAGAGTACAAATATTGTTATGTAGCTTTAACTTATTTAAATAAGGCAAACAGGTTTCAATTAAGTTTGAAGGCACACAGTTTAACTTAATATTTTAGTCAGTTTGATTGATGCAAGTTGAGATGACTAAAAAAGTTAATTTGATTCAACAACAAAAAATTAAGTCAGCAAGATTTTTTACACTGTAGATGTCAATGAAAAGTCAAAGTTCCAACTTCAGTTTTTATGCAACTGAGAGGTCTTCACACTTGCAGGCTGTACATAATACACCATCTGATTTCTCTTTATAATATATAGTTGAAGCTAAAATAATTAGCCCTCCTTTAATTTATTTCCCACAGCACTGTTTAAAGATCCCCTATTATGCATTATAAAGGTCATATTTTGTTTTGGGGGTCTCCAACAACAGTCTGATATGCATGCAATTATAAGACACTTTCATTGTCTTATAATATGCATTTATTTTACCTAATTATTCCAACGACTCCCAGATGATTTGTTTAGCGATTCATTTTGTTCCCAAACCAAAGTCCCATACATTATAGTATTGACTGCTCCATCCTTTAATAGCAAATGGCCGATAAGTCCCGCGTTGCAGCGTAGGTTATTGTACCCAAAAAAAATAAAAATAAAAAACAGGAACAAACACAGCACAGGGTTGGTTATACTGTGATTTTGTTGTAAAAATGAACTTATACTCTTTATTCCCCACAGCCGAATCATCATCTTCGTGTCATGATCAATTCTGTGATCCCCTCTCGCTCCTATAGTGTCTGAAGGGAAGGGCACGTTCACATTTTACCAGATCCAGAACTACATATTTGATGATGTACCGTGTCAACGTAGATGCATTCAGGCAAAATATCCAAAATCCAACACGATTAATTTATTCGACTCTGAGACTCTGAATCAATAGTTTTAAACAAGCTGCACTTTCAGATTTAAACCTCGGCTGGATGTTTTTATTCACTTAGTGCTGTGTTACACACTGCATGGAAGGTCATTTTCAAAAACCCAAAATACGCGCTCTTTAACTGAGAACACATTTATACATAATAGTTTTAATAACCAGTTTCTAAAAATATTTGTTTTGTCTTTGTCATGATGACAGTGCATAATACTTCACTGGTTATTTTTCAAGATGATAGTATTCAGCTTAAAATGCAATTTTAAGACTATGTTAATTAGATAAACTAAGCAAGTTAGGTTAATCAGGCAAGTCATTGGACAACAGTGGTTTGATCTGTAGCCAAAAATAACGTTAATATTAATAATAATGAAATAATAATGAAATAATAATGATTTCTTAAAAGGCTAACAATATTGTCCTTAATATATATATATATATATATATATATATATATATATATATATATATATATATATATATATATATATATATATATATATATATATATATATATATTATTATTATTATTATTATTATTATATGTTAGCCTTTTAAGAAATCATTATTATTTAATTATATTACCATTAATATTGTTTTTTTTTTATGCTTTTAATCCAGACAAACTAAATGAAAAATGACTTTCTCTAGAACAAAAAATCATTTAAAAAAATACTATGAAAATGTCCTTGCTCTGTTAAACATCACTTGGGAAATATTTGAAAAGGAATTCAAATTTCACTGGGGGGTGAATAGTTTTGCCTTCAACTGTAAATCAAACTGAACCGTATCTTTGTATCACAATATATCAAAAAAATAATAGAAAAGAGATGGAACAAGAAAAACTACAAATAGTATTGAACGTGGAGTAAATAATTGTCTTCAGATCCATTTTTTGTTGTGCTAGTTGTAAGCCTCTTCACATTTCAATAGTAATGATTAAAGTTAATAATCTAAGTGTATTTCTATGTATTTTTATATTCTGGGTAAGGTATAAAACAAAAAAAATTCATCCGATTAAAATTTATTGGGCCGATAATTCCCATAATTCTGACAAGCAGCCCAAACTGTCTGTCAGCAAATGTAGATTTGACTGCACACCCATTCAGATCCGGCAAAGTGCGTTCACGCGGGCCGTGGTCACATGGACACAAGTAACAGCGCTAAAAACAAATGCTGAATCAAAACTTTTTTAAAAATCCTGAATCAACATTGGAGTTACTTTTACACGCTGGACGAAGGATGAGACCGTAGCATAACTATTTGTTATGTGTTATGTGTATTCATCTAAACTAGCATACAAGTATGGCTCAGTAATTAGTGTAATTCCATTAACTCGCCGGTTGACTAATGTGAGACTGTGATAGACTAATGTGTGAGACTGATGAGAGAGTGATGACCAGTTTTGCTTGCTAACTACTCAACTGAAAATGTACTAGATATAATACAGTTTTTCATTCAGAATTGGAGTATTATAAAGTATTAAAAAGCTTTCTAACTGGTGAACGACATGATCTAGTGCAGGGGTCTCAAACTCAATTTACCTGGGGGCCGCAGGAGGCAAAGTCTGGGTGAGGCTGGGCCGCATAAGGGATTTCACCAAAAAAAGTCCTCAAATGTCATTATTAACAGTTTTAATTATTTCTTCTGAACATGAAGTGTCCTGAACATTAATAGAACATTGAGTGAAGATTATGAACAGTTCTTCTGAACATGGCATCTTTTGCCTACTTCTTGCTGCCAGAGACTTGACAGCGCTTCTTCTCACAAATCTGAACCACATTTGGCTTTAGAGCAGAAGCAGTTGAGACCCTCAGTATGGCTTGAAGATGATCATCATTAAGTCTAGACCTGTACTTTGACTTATTAAAGTCCTAGGGAAAAAAGTGGGGGAACTCACTCAAAACTTCCATTCCCTCACCTAAAAAAAAGGCGTATATATGTATAAATAAAACACCCCCACCCCACTCCAGTCACATCAGTCTGTACCAGTCTGTATCTACCTATAATATCAATATATATAAGATGCAGGGCAGGCACGTGCACACATAGGGCTCAACCTGTGCAGAGCACATGCCCTTTTTAGTCTTGCATAGAAAGTGCCCTTCCAAAATGATCAAAAGTGCCCCCGCGACGCGACACACCCTCGGTCCCGCCCTTCAGTAGGCGCGCGATAACACCGCTCTTGAGTACGCGCGCGACAACACAGCTGATCAGAACGCGCACGACAACGCGCATTGAGTGACAAGCGCGCTGTGTACGGATAGAATCAGCGGAGCGGGGAGCGCAAAATCTGCTGATTCTGTCAGAGTACAGTGGTCGGCGCGGGCCACAAAATATTGCACTGAGGGCCGCAAATGGCCCGCGGGCCGCGAGTTTGAGACCCCTGATCTAGTGGGTCTTTATCATCTTTAATATGCACGTTCATGATTTCAGGAGGCGTGGGTTTGGACGACAGGGAAGTAACTGTATTTGAAAGATATTATGCAAACCGGTTAGCATTTAGGCAGATCACTGCACCTTTAATGAAGACCGCAATAATAATAGACACCAGTGAAAGCATTTATGAAGGGATTAAGTGTTCTACAAACAAGTTTAAATGGGTACAAATACTTTACAATAAATCAAAACCTCTAGTGTTAAATTAATGTTAGTGATTAAATAACTCTTATTCAGAAAAAACACAGACACTGTACGAGGACTGCGCTTGTATGCTACTGTACACATAAAAAGTCAACTTTGGGCTGATCTTTCAGACTATTGTGTGGACTGTATGGATTTGGTTTGGGTTAGTTGAATAAATTAATAATAAATACATTTCAGGAGATATTGTACAGATATTATTACAGTAGACATTCTACAAACCCTCTGCAAGTTTGTGACTTAAATGTACTTGTCAACAGAATTCCTAAGGAGGATCATCACATGATTTGATAACGATCAGTAATGTGAAAGTGAAGTAAATACCTTTTCTTTGATTAAAGGTTTTGTCTCTGCCTCACCGGAGACTGGTGTGCTGCTGTCAGCTCTATGAAGTCCCGGACCCTAATCGTCCTCAGAGGTCTGGAGTCCACCAGAGAGAGGTCTTCCTCTTCAACGATCTGCTTGTGGTAATATTAATAATCCATTTTTCATATAACAAAGGATTTGGTCTTACACTTTAGCAAAGAATCTGCATAATTGTGTCTAGTAAAGTCACTACATATTAAATTGCTTCTTTTTCTTTATTACATTACAAGGTTACAAAGATATTCCAGAAGAAGAA
This sequence comes from Danio rerio, assembly GCF_052040795.2. Taxonomy (NCBI): domain Eukaryota; kingdom Metazoa; phylum Chordata; class Actinopteri; order Cypriniformes; family Danionidae; genus Danio; species Danio rerio. The sequence continues at coordinate 41,600,120 of NC_141028.1, forward strand.
AACTTCAGTAACTTACAGTTTCAGGCAGTCCTTCCCTTTGGTGGAGATGCAGGTTCACATGTTCCAGAACTCCTGTAAGATTTTAAACTGGTTACTTATTGTTTTTCTTACATATTCTACATATACATCTACATACCATACCTCAAAAGTTTGTGTCAGAAGTTTTCCTGACACAGAAAAGATGTATTTGATTGTATTTATTTGCTCCAAAAAATAATTCAGTATTATTTTAGTTTTATTATAGCATTGAAGTCTTATTTATTGTACTATTATATAGTAAACTTAAAAAATACTGTAAAATGTTATAATTTATTATTAAATATCATAATGTACTTTTAGAAATCATTCAACTATACTGATGTATTGCTCAAGAACTTCTTTTCTTATTATCATCAAATTTGAAAACAGTTGTCCTGCTTAATATTTTAGTGGAAACCATAAAACATCTTCTCGAGATTGTCAGATGAGTAGAAGGTTTAAAAGAACCTGAAAAATAAATTGTTCAGTGTTCCCACTCTTTCAAGGATGTTTTAATGCTCCATTAATCTTAAATTACAACCCAGTTGTAATTTACACCCCCAGCATATGAAGCACCATGAACGTCCTTACTAAACTTGACATTTCACATATACACTTAATATTTACATTACAGATGTACGAGCAATGATGATGTTTTTAATGTGTCATTTTCAAAAAAAAAATAACAATAAATTTAAACAATAATTTTGATTTTACAGGACTTTAACATAATTCACTATTAGTAATATTCAAATCCAGTTTCTAAAATATTTTGCATTATTGTCTAAGTTCTTGTAGAAGATTTAAATTTAAGATTTTTTAATTAGGAATTTCTAATTTCTTCATTCTGTTTTTGGCAGCAGCACAGTACAATTGTTGAAATAATACCATAAACAAATTTCATTTCAAATTTAATTCTAGAACTTTCAAGGGCCCATATTTGGTTTTTGAGTACTTTACAAGCATTGAATCCATATGTTTGAATTAAAAGTACATGCAGGTACTTTCAAGAAGTGTGGAAAGTGTAGAAAAATGTGTATAAATGATAAATACTCTCATATACATTTACCTTGCTTAAAATAGAAAGTGTTGTTAAAGTGTAAAATGTTGTTAAAATATACATGTTTGGTTTTTATTTCTTCTTATAGCTGTAATTAATAGTTTTTATCACTATATCTGAATTCAAATTATATTTAACGCTGGGATTTCTAGGCGTGGATAAATGCTAAAAGTTTCTGTAGTTAATAATAACTACATTAGTTTCATTCCATGCTAAAATACACTGAAATATCATACACTGAAATATTAAGCCTATAAATTTATGTTGTACAGTTGAAGTCAGAATTATTAGCCCCCTTTTTATAGATTTTTTTTATTTTTTAAATATTTCCTAAATTATGCTTAACAGAGCAAAGAAATTGTCAAAGTATGTATAATAATATTTTTTCTTCTATAGAAAGTCTTATTTGTTTTATTTCTGCTAGAATAAAAACAGTTTTAACTTTTTTAAACAACATTTTAAGGACAAAATTTTTAGCCCCTTTAAGCTATATATTTTTTTCGATAGTCCACAGAACAAACCATCGTTATACAATAACTTGCCTAAATACCCTAACCTGCCTAGGTAACCTTATTAACCAAGTTAAGCATTTAATGTCACTTTAAGCTGTATAAAAGTGTCTTGAAAAAAATCTAGTCAAATGTTATTTACTCTCATCATGGCAAAGATCAAAGAAATCAGTTATTAGAGATGAGTTATTAAAATTATTATGTTTAGAAATGTGTTGAAAAAAATCTTCTCGCCATTAAACAGAATTTGGGGGGGAAAATAAACTGTAATAAAATTAAAAAATAAAAAGGGGGCAAATAATTCCTGGGGACAAATATTCTGATTTCAATTGTATTTATCATTAAAATATAATGTGTTATTTATTTCATGGAATATATTGTTGTCTTCCACTAGACTATCCTCATGGTGTCAGACTAACATCAGCTATCCCTGGTGGTGAGCGTAAAGTTTTGATTGTGTTCACGGCCCCAAGTCAACAGGACCGCACACGTTTTGTCAGTGATCTGAGGGAGAGCATTGCTGAGGTGCAGGAAATGGAGAAATACAGAGTGGAGTGTGAGTATAGCGCCTTCTGCTGCTCTCAGAAATCAACTACAGTGTTTTCTACCCCTCTTCTGGTGCTTTACTACAAATTACCTTATAGGGATAGTTCACCCAAAAATAAAAATGTATTCACCCTCTTAAAAGAAGATATTCTGAAGAATCCTGCAAACCTGTAACCATTGATTTCCATTGTTGGATAAACAAGTATGATGGAAGGTTATCATAGTTTTGGATTTTTCATTAGTTTTAG